>NC_058130.1:80427295-80619510 GCF_016433145.1 Gracilinanus agilis | reverse complement strand
AAGGAAGGAAGGAAGGAAGGAAGAATTTCCCATAGCATGGTGCAGTAAGTAGACCCAAGAAGGCCTTGGTTCAGGTCTACATTTAATCCCTCATTGCTTCAGGCAACTTGCTAGAACTAAAAATTGCAGAGCAGCTGCTAACTTGCATTAATAGGAGTTCATTACTAAGAGTTCCCTGTAACAATTAAATCATAAGACTGGTCATGATGATCATGATGGTGGTAGTGATGGTTGTGGTGGTGATGGAAGTGGTGATGATGATTATGATATTCCTAAAAAAACATTCTTCTAGGTCTGAAGTACAACACTTGTAACTGAGGCCCTAACAAATCTTTGATAACCTGTTGTCAACGTGAATTTTTGGATGATTCAGTTTACCCTTACCTTTGAGAAATCCCAGTGCCAGGTACCCCTATTTTGGTTTGAATTTTAAGCACCTTTTTGTTTTGGAGGTTTCTCTATTGGGTGAAAGTTTTCCTCTCATGAAGCCCAGTTTCTTAGTTTAACCTTTGCCTTTGATTTGTTACAGCTGATGCTCCTTAATACCCTAGTTGTTGGCTGCAAAGAGGTTTACAAACCTGTTTGTGATACCTTATTATCCAGAGGATATAAGGACTCCCAATTTCCTTTCCTTTTTGGAGAAAGCATCTAGTGTGTTTTCTCCCAGGGTGGAGAGAGCATCTCCCAGGGATGCGTTCCCCAGAGTCTCAAGGCCTCCGGTTGTACATGGTGTTTAACGTTTGACTCTGTGTAGGGACAAAATACTTGAATCTTATCCCTATTCCTGATTAAAGAGTGGTTTTTCTGACTACTTTGGTAGTTCTGGTTTTTCCAAGTTAACACTGTCATGTTAGGTAAGTCCTGGTGCTGAAGCACATGCTTATGATGTTTTAACAAGCCTTCTTCTACCTGGCCCTTCTCATTGAAAACATGGGATATCTCCTGAGACTAGCAAGGCCAGTAGGCACTAACCCTGAAAGTAATGTACCATTATATACCAGAATAACTCTAAAAGGACTTTTGTTCCAAAAGGTCACTGATAGAAATAGCTACAATATGTTTACCTAGCAATGGGAAGAAGGTTGAAAATGGCTCTAACCCAGGCTTTCTGATTACCTGCTGTCTTTGCTTTTCCAGTTTGCATGTTGACAATAAGCACGCTGATGAGAGTACTACAAATGTAAGGCTTCAAGTTCCCTGAGTCATCTTTAGGGCATCTGAAAGTGGGTAGAAAATAAAAGTGAGAAAAAAATTAGTGACAATTCTTCCTTCTCCCACTACCCACCCTCCATCCCCCCAAGCTCCTAAACACATAAACAGAGATCAGAAGGTTTGGGTTCAAATATCTATTCTACTATTTTCTAGCTATGTGATCTTGGACAAGTAACTTAAAATAATAGCAACAATTCACATTTACATAGGATCTTAAAGTTCGCAAAATGCTTTTCTTATAACAATCCTATGAGGGAGACAATACAAATATTATTATTCCCATTTTAAAGATGAGGAAGTTAGGGCTCCAAGAGATTAAGTGACTAATACATGATCACCCAACAAGTGTCAACCAAACTACAACAAAGTCCAAATCTAGCAGTTCATTATATGTTTATCACTATGCCAAATAATTTGGAGTCTTGGTTTCCCCTTTTGTGAAATGGTGAGAATGGCTTCTGGATGACATCCTGAAAAGGGCTATTGTGAGAAAAGAAAAGCATTTTATAAACTTTATATTGTTTATTAAAATGTGAGCTATAATAACATGTATCTTTCAATAATTCTTTTGATACCTACATAGTAGATGGTATCTATAAGGAAAAATGCTACAGGATAAGTAAGTGCTTCTTAATTTGAGCTAGGATGAAATGTGCTTGTTGGTTTTTTTTAATGCTTGAGAGAGAGAAAGACAGAGAGACAGAGAGAGAGAGACAGAGACAGAGACAGAGACAGAGACAGAAAGACAGAGAGAGCTAAAGAAACAAGAACTGTGGAGCACTAGCTCAAGTCATTGACCTAAGACAAATGCCCTGTGCTTGTTTTTTTTTTTGTTGGTTTGCTTCATGACCATTTAAAAACTAGTGATAAAAATAAATATGACATCCTTTTCCTTCTATATCTTTATTTATAAAAATTCAAAAATGAATTTAGCTTTAGTGTGCTACCACACATTAACTTTCTAGAAAAAACTTTTGAAGAAATATTTTAGGTAATTCCTTCCACATTATAGGAAGGGCATTGATTAGTTAGAAATTATTGAGAGGAGGACAACCAGGATGATGAAAAACATTGGGTCCACTACACATGAGATTCAGTTGATGGAGCAGGGAATATTTACCCTAAAGAAGAGTATTCAGAGGGAAGGAGATGGTGATGCTTCAAGTATATAAAGAGCTGTCATATGCAAGAGGATTAGACTCATTCTTTTTTGGTCCCAGCAGGTAAAATTGAGAGTAATGAGTTGAAGCTGCAAAAATACACAGTTAGACGATGTAACATTTTCTAATAATCGGTTGTCCAGAATTAGAATGGAGGCAGTGAATTCCAATACCATCTTCGAGTAGAGGCTGAATGACCACTAGTCAATTGTGTTGTAGAGAGAAACCTTTTGAGGGCACTGGCTAGATTAGAATGTCTCTGAGGTCCCATGTAAGTCTAAAATTCCATAATTAATTCGATTCCCTGACAATCCAGTTTAGTTTCTTTATCATAGCTATTTTCAGAACATGGAAATTGATGTAATAACCAAGATACTACCAGCAGATGGCAAGCAAGGATAGCTCTTAGAAGAAATCCTAGCCAAAGCTCATTGGGTTTGCTCAGGAGACTTGAGTACTTTTATTTGAATAGGAAAATAAAGTGGTCATTGTGTCCACTACCATGATAATTTTTTGAAGTGGCTAATAATTCACAAGTGGAAAATAAGATGAACTCCAAGGACCAAATCACAGATATCTAATTGATACATCAAACTTAAGAGCTGTGAAGTATCCTTGAGAAATCATCTAGCTCTTTCCTCTTTTCCACTTAATTCATCAGATAGTTGTTTACTCTATTGGAAAACATCCCCAGGGAAGAATATTCTACTATTTTTCCTTTATAACTCATGTCAGGGATTAGCATTTCTCTCACTGGCAGAATTCTTTCTCATGCCTAACCTAAACCTTTCACTTTATAGTTTATAGGAGCAGTGTAGGAATGGGGAGCCTAAAGAAACAAAACTATCACTAAGTTGAACCCCTTCATTGTATAAAGGGTAGAAGTGATGACCAGAGAAGACAAATTACTTTTCAAGGTAACAAAAAACAGTGGAAGATGGACATCATGAATCTAGAATAAATAATATGGAGAAATAACTGTAGAAAAGGTTTTCATTCTGCCTTGGAAAGCTGCTGATTGGCTATGTACTATAAGTTTACCTATAAAGCTATAAAAACCCAAACTATATCCTAAGAAATTAAAGCTATTCTCATTCCAAAGGATCTTTCCTAGTGCATTAATAAATAGGTTTTCCTTTCTGTTGGGTTACTCACTTTCTGATTATAAGTCTTGCAGACTTCATTGTTAGTGAGATTCTCCCTAGGCTCTCATGAAACCCATGTTGGGAAATTTCCCCAAATTAATTTTTCCTTAAAAAGGTATTGAGACCATAATAAATTGGTTGGCTCAAGGGGCTAAAGGTTCACGCTACTGACATCACTTCTTGATCACCTCAGCACAATAGAGTCATTAGGAGGAACTCCAGACATTCTCTTGATGGCAGAAAATAAAAGGCAATTCAGGGAAGAGAGCTATATATTCAGATCCCTTTCTAGCTCACTAACCAATGTATAAAATGAGACAGAGTATTTGAAATGTTTTGCAAGTACTTGTTCAATTGTTTCAGATGTGTTCAACTCTGTATAACCCCATTTTGGGGTTTTCTTTTAGACCAATTTGCCATTTTCTTTTCCAGCTTATTTTATAGATGCAGAATTGGAGGCAAACAAGGTTACCTGATTTGCGCAAGGTCACGTAGCTAGTAAGTGTCTGAGGTCAGATTTGTATTCAGAGAGATAAATTTAAGAACTTCAGGTCCAGCACTCTATCCTCTGTGCCACCTAGATGTCCCCAGATGGCACATCTTAGAATGCTACATAATTATAACAATAATTAAGATAATTTTTGAAACCTTTAATCTGGAGATATGACTTTCTCAAGATCATATAGTTAGCAAGTGGTTGAGCTGGGACTTGAACTCAGGCTGACTCCAAACCAATTCTAAGTGTCCTCAATACCTATCCTCATATACTTTTCCTCCTGTGGCTAAGCAAGACTTCTTTCTCCTTTAGTTAACTATGGAATGACTTATAAGTGTTTCATTTTGTTCTAATATTAAATCTGAATTATCAAGGGACTAGCCTAAGAAGACCCACCCCAGAACAATTGATGATTTTTTGTAGGATTAGAACATAATGATCTCCCTGAAGTGGACAATAAACAATGAAGAGGAATATGAGCCAGGGCTGCCTTTATATTCCTAATGGTGCATTTGCTGATGCCTCTACATTAAGATAGTGATTTTTACTGGGAAGTGCTTCCTCACTCTTGGGAAATTAGAGAATAAACTGCCTATGGCCATTCACCTAGGAGAGGGTGATGAGAGTATGCTAATTGTCCTTAAAAAGTATACTTAAAGAGTGAAGAGAAGTTGCAATGAACTCTTTTAGGCTTCCAAAAGTTTTTTCCCAGAGACTTCCTGTTTAGTTATTTAAGTCACTTCCATGTTCTACTAGACAACTAGAGGATTTCCTTGGCATTCAGCATATTTTCAAGAGAGCCTAGAGCATGGGTCGGCAATCTTTTTGGCCATGAGAGCCATAAATACCACATTTTTTAAAATGTAATTTCATGAGAGCCATACAGTGCTCACAGTGCCGCTCCTGTAACAGCGCCTGAAAAAAAAAAATTGACTTTATGGCTCCTGCAGAAAGAGCCATATCTGGCCCTCAAAAGAGCCAGATATGGCTCGAAAGCCATACGTTGCCGACCCCTGGCCTAGAGGGACTGAACTTTAAGAGACTGAAGCAGGTTTTCTTCTATTAGAAAAGTACAAACTAAGGAAAGGGGAGCAAAGATGGCAGAATAAAGATGCACTCAGCTGAACTTTCTCAAGTTCCCCTCCACAAAACTTTAAAATTGAACCTCAAATACAATTCTTGAGTGGCAGAAGCAACAAAAGCTCAAATAAAATTTTTTCTTCCCAAGACAACTTGGAAGGCTGTAAGAAAGGTCTGTCTCACCAAAGTAGTGGTGAAGTCTAGAGCATTGTACAACCAGCACGGTGCCAGCAGAGGATCTTGAAAGCATTGATGGCAGAGGAAGCTTCAGAAGCTCTTAGAACAGGGGCAATTGGGGGAGGTAGTGGGGCAGACAACTAATTGAAAGTAAATTGCAGAGGATCCTTTGCTGGTAGTGGATTCAGGGCCTACATTGCCCATTCTCAAGTTACTAGGATGGCAGGGAAACCCAAAGGAAGACAATAAAGTCAAAGAAGTTATAAGTTAAACTTCAAAGAAAAAATGTGAATTGGCTACAAACCCAACAAGAATTCCTGAAAGAGCTCAAAAAGGATTTTCAAAACTCAAAAGCAGTAGAGGAAAAATTGGGAAAAGAAATGAGAGTGATGCAATAAAATTATGAAAAAAAGTCAATAGCTTAGTAAAAGAGGCACAAAAAATGAAGAAAATAACACATTAAAAATCAGAATTGACCATGTGGAAAAAGAGGCACAAAAATTCACTGAAGCAAAGAACTTTTTAAAAAGTAGAACTGACCAAATGGGGAAAGGGTCATACAAAAGCTCAGGGAAAAAATAATGCCTTAAAAATAGAATTGGGCAAGTGTGAGCTAATGACTCCATGAGATACCAAGAGAGAATAAAACAAATTCTAAAGAATGAAAAAATAGAAAAAAATATGAAATGTCTTATTGGAATAACAATTGACTTGGAAAATAAATTGAGGAAAGATGACTTTAAAATTATTGGACTACCTGAAAGCCATGATAAAAAAAAAGCCTAGAAAATACATTTTAAGAAATTATGAAGGAAAATTGCCCTTGTATCCTAGAAATAGAGGATAAAATAGATCTTGAAAGAATCCACCTACCACTTCTTGAAAGAAACTAAACAATGAAAACTCCCAGAAATATTAGAGATGAATACCAGAGCTCTCAGATCAAGGAGAAATCATTGCAAGCAGCCAGAAAAAAAAAGCAATTCAAACATCATGGAGCCAAGTAAGGATAACATAAGATTTAGCAGATTCCACATTAAAGAATCAAGTGGCTTAGAATGTAATATTCCAGAGGGCAAAGTAGCTAGGATTAAAACCAAGAATAATCCACCTAGCAAAATTGAGTATAATACTTCAAGATGGAAAAAGGATATTTAATGAAATAGAGAAGTTTTTTTAAGCCTTACTTTTTTTCTTAGATTGAAAAACTAAGTATCAATTCCAAGGCAGAAAAGTGGTAAGGGCTAGGTAATTGGAGTTAAGTGACTTGCTCAGAATAACATAGCTAGGAAGGGTCTGAGACCAGATTTGAACCCAGGTCCTCCCATCTCTGGCATTCTAGCTTCCACTGAAATAAAGGACTTTCAAGAATTCTTGAGGAAAAGACCAGAGCTAAATAGAAAAATTTACTTTCAAATAAAAGAATTGAGAGAAGCATAAAAAAAAGGAATTATAAGGGAATAACTAAGGTTAAAGTATTTACATTCCTTTATGAGAAAGAGGTACATGTAACTCCTAAGACCTTCATCATTATTGGGTAGTTAGAAGGGGCATACAAAATCAGAGGGCACAGGTATGAGTTGATTATGATGGAATGATTTCTTTTTAATAAAATTAAGGCATGAGAAAGAAGCAGTGGGAGAAGGAGAAAGGGAAAGGAAAAATGGAAAAAATCATTTCACATAAATGAGGTCCAGAAGAAAGAACTTTTACAATGGAGACAAAGATGGTGGGTAATAGGCTATGCTTGAACCTTACTCTTATCATTTTTGACATACACATTCAATTGGGTATAGAAATCTTTCTCTAAAAGGAATTAAGAAGGGAAGGGAATAAGAGAAGAGAAGGAGACTAATAGGGAAGGACACCTTAAAGAAAGTAGTATTGAGAAGCAGAGCAGACTTTTGAGTAAGGACAAAGTAAAAAGAGAGAGGGGATAAAGAAAAAAATAGGAAGGAGAGAAATACACAGTTAGTAATCATAACTGTGAATACAAATTGAATTAACTCACCTATAAAATGGAAATGAATAGCAGGGTAGATTAAAAACCACAATCCAACAATATGTTATTTACCAGAAACAAGCTTGAAACATAAGAGACACAAGAAGAGGAAAAGTAAGTTGTTAGAGTAGAATCCAAAAAAAAAAAAAAATCAGGGTAGCTATCATAATCTCAGACTAAATAAAAGCAAAAATAATACTAATTAAAAAGGATAATCAGGAAAACTACATTTTGCTAAAAGGTACCATAGACAATGAAGTAATATCAATACTAAACATAAGTGTATCAAATGGCATAGCATTTGAATTCGTAAAGGAAAAGTTAATTGAGTTACAGGAGGAAATAAACAATAAAACTACACTAGTTGAGGACCTCAACTTTCCCATCTGAGAGCTAGGTAAATCTAACCATAAAATAAATAAGAAACGAGATGAGTAGAATTTTAGAAAAGATAGATATGACAGGTCTCTAGAGAATACTGAAAGGGAATAGAAATGGGTATATCTTTTTCTCAGCAACACACAACACCTTCACAAAAACTGACCAAGTATTAGTACATAAAACAACAAAATAAATTAGGATTTACAACCATGTGTAGAAAGTAGAAATATTAAATGCATCCTTTTCCAACCATAATGCAATAAAAATTATATTTTATAAAGGGCCATGGATATAGATTAAAAATTAACCAGAAAGCAAATAATCTAATCCTAAAGAATGAATGAATCCAAGAATAAATCAAAACAATAAATAATTTCATTAAAAAGAAAAACAACAATAAGCCAAAATACCAAAAATATCTTTTAATACTAACATCAATAAAATCAAGAAAGAGCAGAACAAGGAATTGGATATATAATTTTTTTAAAGTAGGAGGAAAAACAAATTTCAAATCCCCAAATAACATCCAATTGAAAATCCTGAAAATCAAAAGAGAGATTAATGAAAATGAAAATAAGAAAACCACTGAACTGATAAATAAGGCAAGGAGCTTATTTGGGGGTGGGGGTAGGACAATAAAATAGATAAACCTTAATGTAGCTTTTTTAAAAGAAAGAAGAAAACCAAATTACAAGTACCAAAAATGAAAAAGGTGAATTTACCACCAATGAAGATGAAATTAAAGCAATTATTAGGAACTATTACTCAATTATGTGCCAAAAAACCACATAATCTAAGTGAAATGGAAGAATGTCTATAAAAATATAAGTTGCCCAGATTGACAAAAAAGGGAAATAAAATACTTAAATAATCTTATCTTAGAAAAAAGAAATGGAACAAGCCAAAAATGAGCTTCCTAAGAAAAAATCTCTAGGACAAGAAGGAATCACTATCAAATATTCAAAGAATAATTCATTCTAATGCCACATAAGTTATTTGGCATAGACAAAGAAGGAGTCCTATCAAATATTTTTATGACATAAATGTAGTATTATATCTAAACCAGGAAGAGCAAAAACAGAGAAAGAAAACTACAGACTAATTTCCCTAATGAATTTTGATGCAGAGATTTTAAATAAAGTACTATCAAAGTGATTATAGTAATGTATTAACAAGATTATACATTTTAGGGGGCAGCTGGGTAGCTCAGTGGAGTGAGAGTCAGGCCTAGAGACAGGAGGTCCTAGGTTCAAACCCAGCCTCAGCCACTTCCCAGCTGTGTGACCCTGGGCAAGTCNGTCCTAGGTTCAAACCCAGCCTCAGCCACTTCCCAGCTGTGTGACCCTGGGCAAGTCACTTGACCCCCATTGCCCACCCTTACCAATCTTCCACCTATGAGACAATACACAGAAGTACAAGGGTTTAAAAAAAAAAATAAGATTATACATTTTAATCAGGTAGGATTTATGCCAGTAATACAGGGTTGATTCGATATTAAACTATCAGCATAATAGACCATATCAGTAACAAAAACAGCAAAAAATCATATGATTATCTCAATAGATGTAGAAAATGCTTTTGACAAAATACAATACTCATTCCTATAAAAAAGATTAACAAGGATAGTAATAAATGGAGATTTCCTTAAAATGATAAGTAATTTAAAACCATTAGCAAGCATTATCTGTAATGGAGATATTCTAAAGCCTTTCCCATAAGACAAGGGTAAAGCAAGGATGTCCATAACCACCACTGTTACTCAATATTGTCCTAGACGTGCTAAGAATAGTAATAGGAGAAGAAAAAGAAAGTGAAAGAATTAGAATACCAATAAGGAAACGAAACTATCACTTTATAGGAGAAGAAAAAGAAAGTGAAAGAATTAGAATACCAATAAGGAAACAAAACTATTACTTTATGAGTGATTTATTGTTATACTTAGAGAACAACTATAAAACAAAAATAAATATATAATCTAATCTAACATATTATAATTTTGTGTTATAATATATAATTATATTGTTGTATTAAATATATAGTAAAATGAATCAAAATTTAAAACTAATTTAAATTTCTAACAACTTAAAGTTGCAAGATACAAAATAAACTCACATGAATCATCAGTATTTCTATATATTACCAAAAAAGTCCAACATCAAGAAATAGAAAGAGAAACTCCATTTAAAATAACTGCTGACCATATAAAATACTTGGGAGTCTACCTTCTAGGACAGATCAGGAACTATAGGGACACAATAACAAAATACTTTTCACACTAATAAAGTCAGAATTAAACAACTGGAGAAACATTAATTGCTCATAAGTAAAGTAAGCCAATGTAATAAAACGACAATTCAGCCTAAATTAATTTATTCAGTGCCATACCAAATTATTTCCCAAAATTATTTCATTGATTTAGAAAAAAAGAATAACAAGATTCATTTGAAAGAGGAAAAGGTCAAAATATCAAAGGAATCAATGGGGGAAAAATGTGAAGGAAGGTGGCCTAGCAGTACCAGATCTCAAACTATATTACACAGTGGTAGTCATCAAAACAGTCTACTACTGGGCTATTTTCAAAATAAGAAGACATTTTAATTTAATTTCTAATATAGCAAGTAACAATAGATATTACCCATATAAGACCAAATGCTGGAGATGGTGGTCTCAATAATTTTTAGGAATTTAAAGGATTTCCAAGACCAAAAAGTTTGAGAATTGCTGGACTAGAAAATTTATTTTAGCCTTTCATTAACATTCTTTGACTATCATGTCAAAAATTCATGTACAAAACTTCATCATGAAGTAAAGTAATGAAAATGTTAGGGTTAGAAATCAGATTCCAGACAGGGGGTATCCAATAGGTTTCCAACAGATACAACAGGAAAATGGAATTATGGTTAGATAGAAAGAAAAATGTGACCTTAATTTTCAACTTTCCGGCTTATTTTGGTTTTTTATTGCTTCCTTGATATGGTTAAAAAGACAATTATATAAAGAGGACAATGAAAGACTAAACAGGCTTAGCAAACTAGATGGTTTGAAAAAGCCACATTCTTTTAACAAATCTACTTTGTCATCAGTTCTTTCACTTGGACAATTATCTGTGTCCCAGAAGAGTCTGCATTAAGCCTAACCCACTAGATCCCAAAAGAGTTCTATAAATTTGATGAGCTAATGGAATTTTTCAGGGATCACAAAAGATAAACCAGACTATTTCGACTACTCTTTAGCAAAACATCTGTTTCTTAGGTCTTCACAGTTCTCTAGGACAAACCCTATTTATTACATGGTCAGTTTCATTTTTGTTATTAGAGAATTCATTTCATGAGCTTTTCTCCCCAAAGGCTTTGCTTTGTTGGAACTTGAGAATTTCTATTTCAAATGGACCCTTTCTTTGTAAAGTGGGCTATTCAAAACTGATAAATAATGTTTAGGATTTCATCTGCATAGGAAACTCCCATTGGTGAAAATCCCTTTATCAACAAAGATAAGAACATGCTCTGCAGCTAATAGTCTCAGAGAGCTGCACAGTACCACTAAAAATGGTGACATGACTAGACTCACCCAGCCAGTATGTGTCAGAAGCAGGTCTTACATACAGGAATTTCTGGCTTAAAGGTTGACTTTTTATCCACTACAATGTTTACTGTCTCTTTCTAATTGCATAAATGGAAATCCTCTCCCCAAATAAGAAATATCAGAAATCTTATTTGCAATCATGTTGCATAAATAAAGAACAGAATTAGCGATACTACAATTTTCTTTCTCCAAATCTCCTACCAAGAATGGAAATCTCTACCTCACTTCAAAGTACCATTCAAATGCTATTTTCCACAAACTCTCTGCTTCCCCACATCATTAATGCCTTCTCCCAAATTATTTTGTATGTATTTAATATTTCCTGATCCATGTGTAAGTTGCTGCTCTCAAGAAGATAAGCTCCTTGAGAGCAGGCCCTGTTCAGTTGTTCTCTTGCATTCCATCATGCCTTATACATAGAAGATGTTCAATAAATATTTCTTTAATAGATTAAATATTTCAATATTTGTGGAGAGAGATATACAATGAAGTTGAATACATTTTTTCTGACTCAAATTTACCAAAATATGTTTTAAATAACTCCAAAGATGAGTTGAGTGGAGTGGCATATGCTGGGAATTTTAATAACAACAAATACTGGGGAAGGTAGATGGCTCAGAATTACTTTATGTACAAATGATCAGATAATATGCTAATTATTTAATTATGAAACTTTAGTATTTCTATATCATGGATGGATGAAGGTCCAAGGAAATTGGCCAGTAAACTCTTGTATGATTCATTAGGCTCTGAAAACTCCTTTAAAATAACTTCTTTTTTTTTTTTTTTAAAGTATCTCAGCATTCCCTTTTCATTAAAAGTAAAATGGAAAAGTTTAGAGCTTCATCATGAGATTGACTAAAGGCTGGTACATTTTTCAGGATAACTGAATGCCAAGCGATCTAGAAAAGTTCCTAATCTGAAGTCTATTGACAGATTTTAGGGGATCTGTGAATTTATTTTTAAAATTTGGTAACTGAATTTCAATATTATTGGTTTCCTTTGTAATCCTGTGCATCTTAGGCTACTTCATAATGATATATTTGAAAACATTTAAAGACATTGCTTTGAAAAGGGGTCTGCAGGCTTCAGTAGATGGCCAAAAGGATCCATGATCCTAAAAAGATTAAAAACTTAGAGGATCAAGAGCAAGATGTCCTCTCTTCCTGCATGCTAGGTGTATCTCCCGCAGCAAATTTATGGAAAGATATGGACATGAGCTGCAGGGTCTTGGCAGGGATAAATGGATTGTGAGCTTCAAATCTGCATCACTGGGGGCAGAACCCACATCTGGACAGTTCCAAAAACCCATCTCGTCAGCAGTGAAGACATTGTGCCCTTCAACTGTATTAGGAAAAGTCATACTGATGGAATTATGATGTCATTCTTACCTTTTTGTGAAACAACATTTGAAATAGTCAGAAATTCCTTCTTCACAATCATTTGCAGTAAGATATTCTGCCTTTCCTTGTTTCAGGGTCTCAGTATTATTGTAGTTAAGTAACCAGCATGTTCCTAAAATAGAGCAAAGGAAATGTGTTCTTACAATATCAAATAAATACATTGAACATTTTCCATATTTTGCTCCTGTAAACACTACAGCAGACTGGTTTATGGAAGTTATATCTTCATTCAAAAGATATTTGGTCAAGGTGGCCTAGTGGATTGAGAGCCAGGCCTAGAGACTAGAGGTCTCTTCTGGCTTCTGATACTTCCTGTGTGACCCTGGGCAAGTTACTTAACCCCCATTGCCTAGCCCTTCCCATTCTTCTGCCTTGGAACCAATACACAGTATTGATTCTAAGACAGAAAGTAAGAGTTGCTTGTTTTTGTTTTTTTTTTTTTCTAAAGGTATTGGTCCAGATATTTGATTTCATTGCTATAGGAAATCTTAATGCAAATCTGCAACTACTCTGCAATTTAGAATTTTAGGGAATTGCCTGGAGACACTGAAAAGGGAGGTGACTTGTCCAAGGTTATGGGCAGCATTTGTCACAAATGAAATTGAAACCAAAGTCTTGACTCTGAGGCTGCTCTCTAGGTATAATGACTTTCTACCTGTGGCGGTGATAATGATGATAACTAGCATTTATATAGTTTAGCACAGTGTCTGGCCCATAGTAGGTACTTAACAAATGTTTATTGCTATAATGCTAATAAATATTTATTGATAAAGTGCTTTAAGTTTCACAATGCATTTATGTTATTGCATTTGATCTTTAGAATCATAAACATCATAGAAAACATAAAGTGTTTCAATGTGGCAGGCACTGCACTAATGTCTTCACAATGTTATCATTTGATCTTCACAACAGCTCTGGGAGGTAGGTATTGTTTCTATCCTCATTTTTACAGTCGGGGAAACTGAGACATAGAGAAGTTGTTTTTGTTGTTGTTGTTTGTTTGTTTGTTTGATTGTTTTAAAGTGTCTTGTTCAGGATCACATAGCTGGTAAGTGTGTGAAACAGAATTCAAACTCAGATCTTCCTGACTCCAACTCTTATATTCTATCTATTCCACAGCCTTGCGGCCTTCATACTGTGTTGCCTTTTTATGAGTGAATCGTTTGTGTGGTCGGCAGCATGATATGAGAATCTTCTTCTCAGGACTTTTTTTTTTAACTTCCTGATGCTTCCTTAACCTTTCAGACTCTTTTATTCTTACTAAATCAATTTAATTTAAACATCTAATGTCTTTCCCTAACTCTAAAATGTTAAAGTCTTGGAAGACTTGTGGAAAAGTACATTTTGTGATGGATTTAAAATTGAAACTTAAGGAAATCTGGGAATAATAAACTAGCTTTTCACAACATCATCATGCATGCTTTTGGGATCAGCATTATGGAGCATAATTTTAAACACGTTAAATTAGGAATGAAAAGAAGATGCCAAATTCTCTGCCTCACTGTCAGTTTAGCTTATGTTCTATAAATTTTCTCCTTACAGCCTTGCTCTACCAGCAATGGGACCTTATGAAAAATCACGACTTTTCTGGGCCTCACTTTCCTCATATGTAAAATCTGGGGGCTTAATTTGGTAATCTCTAAGGAACTTTTCAGTTATTTTTTAAATGTTCCTTGACTATAAAATAGATCATGAAATCGGAGAATCTCCAAACTCTACGGGGCCTTGATAGTCACCTAGTATAACTTCCTCCCAATGCATAAACATACTTAACTTATTTGAAAAAGATTCTTTTTCTAAGAAAATAATTATAGGCCTCAGATAATTTATCCAAATATACTTTTAGCCACAGTTATGTATACTTGAAACTTGGAGTTAAATAATATTATTTTGGAGGCAGCTAGATAGCTTAGTGGATTGAGAGCCAGGTCTAAAGATGGGAGATCCTGGGTTCAAATTCAACCTCAGAAACATCCTATATGACACTGGGCAAGTCACTTAACCCCCATTGCCTACCCCTTCCCCACCCCTTCTGCCTTGGAACCAATACACAGTATTGATTCTAAGAAGGAAGTCAAGGGTTTAAAAAAAAATTATTTTAACTGATTTTTGTTTTACTATTGTTGTAGCTACAAAGAGGTAGGTGAATAAATAATTGGTTAAAAGCTAAGGGATGTGTTTGTACCTACCTACTAGTTCGACTTAACAGGCTGGTGCCAAAATAGATTTAGTTCCTTTTTAAACTGTGATCATTTGCTGACAAATCTTCTGATTCTAGCTGTAAAATACCTTTGATCTAATTTGCCACCTGTGGGTGGCAAAGAGAGAGATCTGAAAAGGAACAAAAGCTGGGAATTGAGGAAATGCATTATTTTCTAGCTTCCCTTGAGACACTTTAAAATGTTCCACTCAACTTTTGTAGAAATCAAATGCAGTTCTAGGAGTGTGGAATGGGAAGAAAAAATAATGAAATAAAATCTTTTAGAGACCAACAGATAAGAGAGATTTAAGAGTTTCCTGTTAAATGGCACCTCACATCTAAAGCTGACAATCTATAGAATATATTCCCAGTTAAAATATTATTTATATTCATAACCTCAAAATGGCAAAGTACCACTTGAAGTTTTTTCTCTCTCTTCTTTCTTGGCTCCTTGAAGCATCAATTATAGCTAACATTTCATGCAATCTTCACAATCATTTTATGATGTATAATATAACTATTATTTTTTTTACTTAATAGAAAGGGAAATCTGAGGCACAGAGAAGTAAAATGACTTACCTAAGATCACATAAGTGGCAGGAAAAGAACTAAATATTAGTTTCCTGACTCCAAATCTAAGTTACTATGTAAGGTTTGTTTTGTTTTAAGTAGAATAAAGGTTTCCTATGAAGGTTGGGCTTAATGGATACTTGAAAAAAGCCTGGGAAGCTAGAAGATAGAGGAGAGAGGAGAGAGTTTCAGGCCCACAGCTGGTAGATGGAGTATTATGAGAGAGAAATACAACTAGTCATGCAATTAGTAAAGCAAAGAACTGTACTAAGGCCTTTGGATTACAAATTTAATAGTTTTCACAATGTATCCATCGCCCCCAACTAATAACTTTAGTATCTCTTAGTTGGATTTAAAGCTTTCAAAGCTATAGTAGCTATTACATGATAAAAATATATACCAACAACTAATATTCAATTAAACCGAAGGAGTATTTATTAAGTTTCTCCTATGAGTAAGGAACTGGAAGGGCTACAGAAACAAAAATGGAAAACAGCCCCTCTGCTCAAGATGGTTACACTCTAATGGAACACCAGAAAAGTAGGATACATTTTCTTCACATGATGGATGCAGCACATAGTAGGTATTTAATGAATGTTTATTGAATTCAATTGTGACTATTTTTTTTTGTATATATAACAAGTTGTTATATCTATATTGTTCCAAGAATGGAAAACAACTTGTTTTACTACTAGGATGGCAAATCAGCCAAAAGACAGTCCTTCTAGAAGGCAGGATCTACTATTTGCATGTAAATTGATCCAGGGAAGCTCTTGGACCTTACCAAGTTCCTCTATTTAAACAAAGTTTGGTTGCCTAAGCAATGAGTCAGTTCCTACAGCTGCTTACCCAGCAATGTTAGTAAACAATACCTCTTTATTATTTCCCTTTATTTTTGCACTATAAACCAATCAAGTAAGAACAGCTGTTCAAAGTACAAGAGGATACCTGGTGAGCTCTAGAATTTACAGAGAGAAAAGGTAGAGAAGAAGAAAGACAACATCGAAATAATTAGTCTAATCAAATTAACATGCCATTATATAACAATTATCCAACACTACATAAAGAAAATTAGAATAATTTAACTCACTTTACCCAGATTCATCAGCTGCCATGAAAATAAAAAAATGAAATTCCACATAACACGTGTGTGTTATCTTCTATAGCTCAGGTTAGGAAGCACAGCAAATACTTTCAATACGTATATCAGAAAAATAATCCAAGCTTTCACAGAAAATGAAGTCAGTCCTAAAACATTTACTAGTTGGCAAGTGGTAAGGTACAGCAACAGATAAGATTAAGGAATCAGAAATCAGCTTGCTCTTGCTCACTAATGTAAATTGCTCCAAACTCTAGCCCTTCCTAAAGACCAAAAACAACAGCTTTGAGAAGAGTTTCAAGTCAGGTCAGAAGTGAAAGATGTGAACTTCTGAGAATAAGAACAGCAAAGGAGAGAACCCATAGGACAGGATTTTTCTCTTCCCACTCAAGATACCTTTCCAAGACAGCTACTCCAATGTTAATAGATTATTGTAGAAATACCTGAACATTAAGTAATTTGCTCACTCTCTTTTCTAAACAGATGCATTCTTAAAGGAGTGAGCAGATAAAATGTCTCCCCCTAGTAGTGACACAGATCTAATTGAACTCTCAGGGAGATTTGATTCATGTAGGGTGGGAAAGGGATAATGTATCTAATAATATTAAAAACCAAACAGATAACAAGTTATAATCTGGAAGTGCACAGAATGCTTTTGGATCATGATTCATAGGTTAGTAATACTGCTGCCTCCTTAGTCTCCACAAATAATAATAATCTGAGGTACACAGTCTGTGCTCTTTTTGTAGAACAGGGCTTCCATAAAAAGTGTCTCTCTATAACAATTATACAATATATGGAATGACTATATTTTTTTAAAAAATAATAGTTCTGACAACACATTATAGAACTGTGAAGAAAAAGAAATGTTTATCTTTTATATAAACTGCTGGTGATCTTTAGCATTCCAGTTTCTAAATTTGGACTCAAGCTTACTGGTTTTTCAATTACTAGAACTTTGCTTCTTTCAGCATCTTTTAACTTCTATGGCCTGTAGTGATTGTGTGCATTCTTCTGGTCTTGCTCATTACCCTTATCAGTTCATATGCATCTTCCCCATTTCTGTGAACTCCTTCTATTTGACACACAAGTCATTTTCAGGAGGCTTTCATTGATTTGCATTTACTTGACTTGGGAGGTATACCATATACACACCTAATGGAGCAAAGTTCCAATGTTTTCTTTCCAACTCAGATGTTTTCATTCTTACTATTTCAAATATTTTTGTTGATTGTTGTCACAATAAACTGGGCAAAAATCATAAAACTCAAACTTTAAGAAATTTCTCTTTCACTTAGATTTTTGTTCTGTGCCCTTGGCACTCTTTAGAATACAGAATGTCACAATGGCTTTCAAAAACTACAATTTGTATTTAGTAACAGGAAGAGTTCAGGATTGCCACCATCTTAAAATTTTCTTCCAAAGTTATTGTCTAGAATAAGTTTATGTTTTAGAAGAAAGTAAGGGGTAGGGGGGAGCCAAAATATGTATTTCAAAAGTCTTCTATTTCCAGTTGATTTTACAAGCATCTTCCTTTATTATAATAATGAACAGTTCCCAGTACAGAAAAGAGATGCATTCCAGAAATTCAAACACTCTCTCTTAGCTTATTCTGATACCTTAGAGAAAAAGTATTGTTTTACAAAGTTGATCACTCTATTGCCAGGTTTTTGTCCTAGAGACATTATAAAAAGGCAAAAAGTGGTAGAGAGGGAAAAGGGCACAGCCATACACAAATCTTAACAGCTATTTTACTTGAAATGACAAAAAATTGTAAATAACCTATTTGTCTGACAATTAGAACATAGATGTGTAAATGATGGTATATTCATGTAATTCAGTATGTATAGTGCTATAAAATGTTAAGTGGTAAGGTTACAAATAAATATAGAAAGATATATATGAAGTCATGTAAAGTGAGATCAACTGAGCCAGAATAATATATCTTGACTACATTTTTTAAAAATATATAAACAAAGATAATTGATTCTCAAAAGTAACATAAGGAAATATTGTTAATGATAATTTTATTTAACTGAACTTGAAAATGAAGAGACCAAGATTCTAATGCTGGCTTTTCCATTAACCTAATGTGTGTCTTTAGAGCAAATAATTTAGTTCCTTAGAATTTCAGTTTTTTCATCTATAAAATGAGCTAGTGGGAATAGGTAATCACTAAGATACTCTCCAGTTCTAATATTCTATTAAATTTTTGCATTCAAAAATTTTTAGTATTCTTTTATTTTCCTTCAAACAATATTCTTAAAAAACTGTTATATTATTCTTGTACTTTGAACAGTAATCTACAAAGGAAAGACATTTTTCTTGACAGAGTAAATTCACTAAAATAAGATACTTAAAATATTTTGTATTGCTTACAGGATTTACTTTTATTCTGAACACAGAGTGAGTGACTGACTAGTTGAAGTCTGAAGGATATAGAGACCCTTAGGAAATAAATAGAACAGGAATAAATCACTAAGTTTTTGTAAAGCTGCAAACTTACCATCCTCTGAGTCATTCCTTGAATTTTTCCCAAGAGCGGAAGCTACCAAAAGGATCCAGACAAATCCTGCTTGGATTAGTAGTCTCCACCTATGCTTCCAATAACCTCCTTCCATGGGGACAAAAGCTCCTTCATTCAATATGGAATGAGCCCAGGGAATAAGGTGCAAGTGAGAAAATCCCCACCCCCTTGTTCTGTTTAGGGACTGAAGCTGAACTACCAAACAAAAGCTTCCTCTTTCTCTTCCCAAAATGAAGATAGCATTAAATGTGCCTGCTTTCCCTCTTCTTTTTTTTTTTTTAATTTTTATAACAATTTCCACATGAGTTTTCCAAAGTTGTATGATCCAAATTGTCTCCCTCCCTTTTTCTCTCACCCCTCCCAGAGCTGCCAAGCAATTCATTCTGGGTTATACATGTATTATCACACAAAATCTGTTTCCATATTTTTCATTTTAAGTGAATAACCTTATAAAACCCTAAAACATATACCCAAATAAAAAAAGTGATAAATCGTATGCTTCCATCTGCATTCTTACTCCACCAGTTCTTTCTCTGGAGGTGGAAAGCATTCTTTTTCATAAATCCCTCAGAATTTTCCTGGATCATTGCATTGCTGTTAGCAGCAAAATCGATTACATTTGATCATTCCACAGTATTGCTGTTACTCTGTATAATATTTTCCTGGTTCTGATTATTTCACTCTGTATCAGTTCATGTAGGTCTTCCCAGCTCTTTCTGAAATCATCTTGTTCAGCATTCCATCATTTCAATAGTATTCTTTCACTGTCATATAACTCAATTTGTACAGCCATTCCCCAATTCAGAGACATCCCTTTAGTTTCCAATTCTTTACCACCACAAAGAAACCAGCTATAAATATTTTTGTACAAACAGGTCCCTTCCTATTTTTAAAAATCTCTTTGGGATAAAGACCTAGTAGTGGTATTACTGGATCAAAGGGTATGCATTGTTTTATAGCTCTTTGGGCATAATTCCAAATTGCCCTCCAGAATGGTTGGATCAGTTCACAATTCCACCAGCAATACATTAGTGTCTCAGTTTTACCACATCTCCTCCAACATTTATTATTTTCCTTTACTGTCATATTGGCCAATCTGATAGGTATGAGATGGTACTTTAGAGTTTTAATTTTCGCTTCTCTAATCAAGAGAGATTTAGAACATTCTTTCATATTATTATTGAAAGATTTTTTATTTCATCTGAAAACTGCCTATTCATATCCTTTGACTATTATCAATTGGGAATTGACTTGGATTCTTATAAATTTGACTTAGTTCTTCATATATTTAAAAAATGAGAACTTTATCAGTGAAATTTGTTATAAAAATTTTCCCCCGGTTTATTGCTTTCTTTCTAATCTTAGCTGCATTGGTTTTGTTTGTACAAAACCTTTTTAATATAATAAAAATTATTCACTTACTTTTTGTAATGTTCTATCTCTCTTGTTTGATCATAAATTCTTCCCTTCTCCATAGATCTGATAAGTAAATTATTCTATGTTCCCCTAATTTACTTATAATATCACTCTTATGTTTAAATCTTATCCCCATTTTGACCTTATCTTGGGATACGGTGTGAGATATTGATCAAAACCTAATTTTTGCCATACTCTTTTCCAATTTTCCTAGCAGTAAAAGTTGGGATCTATGGATTTATCAAACATTAGATTGCTGAGGTCATTTACCCCTAATCTATTCCATTGATCCATACTTGTATTAGCAGTACCAGATTGTTTTGATTACTGCTTTATGGTACAGTTTAAGATATGTTTCTGCTGGGCCACCATGCTTCACCTTTTTTTTTTTATTATTGATTCCCTTTATATATCAATATTTTGACCTTTTGTTCTTGCAGGCGAATTTTTGTTATGATTAAAATTGAGAGACTGGCCATGGATTTTATTATTATATTTATCAGAAAGGAAAGGATGAGCCTCCATTTTGTTAAGGTCTAAACCTCTTTACTGCAGGAACCACCACCATGCATCTATCTATCTCCTTCCCAGAAGCCCACATACCCTCTTCCTTCTCTATGCAACCTTTTAATTTTAACTAGCTCCTCCCTCCAGAGCGAAGTTGCACACTGACTCATTCAGACTGGATGTACAGGGGATCCCAGATGTGCAGGCTATAGCCAGAGGAAGATGTCACATGTGTGACATCAAAAGGTTTAAGGGCAAATTTCCTCACACATTGTTATTTTTCTAGTTCTATAAAATAGTTTTTTGGTAGTTGATGTGTATGACATTGAATAAGTAAATTAATTCAGGTAGGATTATAATTTTCATTAAATTAGCTCAGCCTACCCATGAGCAATTAATGTTTTTCAAATTGTTTAGATATAGATTTATTTCTGTGAAAAATATTTTGTAATAGTGTTCACACAAACCTCATTTGTCTTGGTAATAGATTCCCAGGTATTTTATATTGTCTAGAATGATTTTAAATGAAGTTTCTCTTTCTAACTTTTTCTGCTGCACTTTGGAAATATATAGAAACGCTGTTGATTTATGTGTGTTTATTTTGTATCCTGCAATTTTGCTAATATTATTTCAACTAGTTCTTTAATGTTCTAGGATTCTTTAAGTATACCATGTTGTCATCTGCAAAGAGTTTAGTTTTCTTATTACTTACTTTAATTCCTCAGATTTCTTTTTCTCTTCTAATTGTTGCCTTTCTAGTATCATATTAAATAATAGTGGTGATATTAGGTATCCTTGCTTCACTCCTGATCTTGCTGGGAAGGCTTCTAACTTATCCCCATTGTAGATGACACTTGCTGAATGAATACTACTTTTGCTGAACTTTTGCTGTTTATAAATATATATCAGATAAAACCTAGAACTGAAAGCTTTAAAAAAAAATCATCCTACTATATTATTGAACTTTTGAGCCCACTGACTTCCCATGAACATTTCGGGGTCTTTGAACTACATTTCCCATGAGCTCACTGGCTTCCTGTCTTGCGTAATGATGTAGACAGTTAAGTAACTGATGTAGACAGGATAAAATCAAGTGACCTAACTGGCACCTCCTCTTTTTCCTCCTAAAGCAGCATGGTGGCCACAAGTAATGGCAGGTCTTTCAAACAGCCCAAGATAGCAAGGCATATGGCTTCATTTTTCTAATGGCTACCAATAAATGTTTTAAAACAAAAATATTTATAAATCTAGCCTTCTATATTCATTTTTTTTTTACATTTTTGGTGACCAGAATTTTTTGGACAAAGAACTCTCATTTTTTTCAGATAGCTCAACAAGCCACATTCCTTCTGCCATGACTTTTCACCCTCCCCACCACAGGCAGAACTCTGAAAGAACTCCAAATTCTCTCAGGAGCTTTGGACCTGCTTCTGCTGTTTTTTTTTTGTTTTTGGTTTTGTTTTCGTTTTTGTTTTTTCTCTCCTCCCCATTCTCCCCAGCCACCTGGCTACCTTCCTTTGAGTGGCTTTTGGGGGAAAGGGGAAAGTTACTTTTCTGGCAAAAGCCATGCCTTTGCTGAGAACTCATGCTGTTTATTCCTGCCTGCTATTCCCCATTCCAATCCCGATTCCCTCAGACCACAGCTCCAGTAGGCCAGCCCAGCCTGACCCTCCCAGGGTGGGGTAGCTGATTCTGATCTGCCTGCCTGCCACTGATTCCAGATGCTGCTTGAGGACTCTGGCCATTCCTGGAGCTCTGAAGACTTGGGAAGTATAAACCCCCTTCTTTTTCATTGTGCACACCAGAGAGTTGTTTTATTTTTGAATTTCTTTTGCCAATCGACTCATACAATCCCATAACTCAGCCATGTAGCCTTACCTGATCTGGGTGTTGGCCTTTACTCTCTTCAGGGAGGAATGTGTAAATTCTCCGGGGTGGGGGGGTGGGGTGGGCATGTATGTTTTAAAATCAGAATGTATGTATTATAATCTATAATATAAAATTTAAATTCTCTTGAGAGTAATTTCAAGATAAGAAATTTGCCACTTCCCCAGAATCCAGACAACGAACCTGTTTGGAGAAGGCACCATGAAGATGCCTGAAGAAACCTACACTGCATCAAAAAGACCCAAAATGAACTTTGGGGTGCAGTTGGTTGAACTATGGGGGGTTGAATGCATTTGTTTTGAATGTACACTATCATGCTGAAGGGGACTGCCCCCTAATTGGCTTTTTGTCAATGCATCTAGCTATCACCGGATCATTGGTTTTGACCTCTTTTCTTTTATCCCCAAATTTCTGTAATCTATAAGTCAGTTATGTTCACATGATCCTTTTGGGGAGATTGGTCTCCCCAAGAGGATCACAGGGGGGAATGTGTTATAAATCAAAAAAGGATTTTAAAAATAAAATAAGACAGACGAAATTGGAAAGTAAATTAGTTACAGGAAAGAAAGTCAAGATAAAAAAAATGGTAATAGCTTGGTAAAGGACCCACAAAAAAATATTGAAGAAACACCTTAAAAAACAAAAAAGGTCAATTGATAAAAAGGGAACAAAAATCAAAAGAAGAGGACTCCTTTAAAAGCAGAATTAGCCAATGGAAAAAGACATACAAAATGTACTGAGAAACTTTCTGAAAGGCAAAATTGGCCCTTTGGAAAAAGAGATACACAAATTCACTGAGGGAAAGAACTCTTGACAAAAGAACTTGGCCAAATGAAAAGGAAGTACATAAGTTCACTCAAGAAAATCATGCCTTAAAAATTAGAATCAGGAAAGTGGTAGCTAATAACTCCAAAAGGCATCAAGAAAAAAACCAAGTCAAAAGAATGAAAAAAGTAGAAGAAAATGTAAAATATCTCTTTGGAAAAACAACTGACATAGAAAACAGATCCTGGAAAGATAATGCAAGATTATTGGACTATCTGAAAGCCATGATTAAAAAAGAGCTTAGACATCAACTTTCAAGAAATTGTCAAAAAAAACTGTCCTGATATTCTAGAACCAGAGGGCAAAATAGAAATGGAAATAATCCATCGATCACCTCCTGAAAGAGATCTCAACAGCATAACTCCCAGGATTATTATAGCCAAATTCCAAAATTCGAAGGTCAAGGAGAAAATATTGTAAGCAGTCAAAAAAAAAAAACAACAATCCAAACATCCTGGAGTCTCAATCAGAAGAACACAAGACTTAACAGGTTCTACATTAAAGGCTCAGAGGGCCCAGAATATGACATTCCAGAGGACAAAGAAGCTAGGACTTCAATGAAGAATCACTTACTCAGTAAAATTGAGCATAATCCTTCGGGGGGGGGGGGGGCGGGGGAAACCTAAATAAAATGCATATTCAATGAAAAAGAGGACTTTCATACATTCCTGATAAAAAGACCAGAGCTGAATGGAAAATTTGCCTCTCAAATACAAGACTCAAGAAAATCACAATCAAGAGAATCAAAAGACATTAAATAAGGTTAAATTGTATATCTCCCTACATGAGGAAATGATTCTTGTAATGCCAAAGAACTTTGTCAATATTAAGACAGGAGTATCAAGAGACAGAAGGCAAGGATGTGAGTTGTATATGATGGGATGATATAATAAGTAAAATTAAATTAAGGCAAGAGAAAGAGAAATGCTTTGGGAGGAGGGGGAAAGGGGAAAACCAGGAGAACATTGTACAATGACAGGAATACTTTGAACAACTGTGAATAACAGCTATTCTCAGCAATACAATTATCCAAAACTATCTTTAAGGACTCATGATAAAAAAATGTCATCTGCTTCTAGATAAAAAGAACTGAATCTGAATCCTGAAGCAAACTTTTTTCACTTTCTTAATTTTTCTTTCTATTTGAGTTTCCTTTCACAACAGGATTAATATAGAAAAATGCTTTACATGATTACACTTGAAGGAGATGGCTTATCATCTCCTGAGGAATAAAGGGTTGGGGATAGCAAGGAAGGGAGAGAATTAGACTCACTATTCTTTGAAAAATGTTGGGAACTGTTTTTCCATGTAATTGGGGGAAAAATAAATTTTTTTTAAAATTTAATACCAAAGGACTGTTGATAAAAAAAAAAAAATGCTACCCATATCCTGAGAAAGAACTAATAAAACTCAAATACAGATTGAAGCATATTTTTTTTTTTGCTTTTTGTAAAATGTCTAATATGGAAATACATTTTCCATGACTTCATATGTGTAATGAGTATCAGATGGCTTGGCTTCTCAGTAAGTGAGGAAGGGGCTGGAGGGGAGGAAGAGAACTTGGAATCCAAAAAATGAATATCTAGTAGATACACAATACTTATTGGGAGCATTGAAAAATATTTTTCTACATATTTGTATAGGTAAAGAAGGGAAAAGGCTTAGTTCTGAGAAAAGAGTTAGAAGACTATTACAATAATCCAACAAAAATGATGGGGGTATGAAATATAGGAATGGCCATGTGAGAGGAGAAAAGGTGAACATGAAAGATTCTGGAGAAATAGAATTGAAAGGACTTAAAATCTGACAAAATATTAAGGTTCAACTACAGAGAAGAATCAAAGATGACTGATTCTATGATTGAGAGGCCACTGGTGCCAGCAAAAATCTACTCTTCAAAATTAGCTAATTGTTTTTAGGGTAGATATTCCTAAAGCAAGGGGGAAAAAAACCTTTACAATTCAGTTAAATATACTGTAAAAGGAAATGAGTTTACAAGCAAATAAGAGTTACAGTCATTGCCAATTAAAAGACCTGGGTTCTAATTTCAGCTCTATTTAAACTAACAAATGAGGTGACTATGGTCAAGTGGTTCTTGCTTTCTGGGTTTGAGGTCACATTAAACATGAAGTTCTTTCAAACTTTAAAATTCTATGTAAAGCATTCTCATACTTAAAATTTTCATTCCAGGTATGTCACATGATGCTTCAAAATTTCATCTCTTAGTTCAAATTTTCTAGAATTTAACAAAAAAGTAAAGGATATTTTATATAATATTAACTGGAAAAATTCAACCTGTTAAGAGTAGAAAGTTTTATTTAAAAAAAATAAAAGTTTTATACATAAATATATTTTACATTTACTTTTTCTTATTTAAACAAACCTCTCTGTAAAAGCTAACAAATCTATGGTCATTCTGCTACAGTTTTAGTATGTAATTTTAGATTTCTATATATGAGAACAGAACCACTGGGGGAAAAATCTAAATAGAAGATCTTTTAGAATTCAAGGTATTAACAAAAAATAAAGTACTCTAATAATTATAACAAGTGCTGCTGAGATTTGGCAAAAATGATATGAAAAGGATAAGCATGGAATATAATATATGGCTATTTTAAGTTTTTGCTAAATTCTTATTTATATATAGCATTTGCTAATTGAATCACTTTTTTTCTTATTCCTTAAGTTAGTGTGAAAAGTCATACATACTATAAGCAGGTAATGTTCTACCTATTGCTTAAATCACTCACAATAGTACCAAGCTCCTTAATAAAATTGTAATGGGAAACTTCATGATGTTTGAATAAGAATGAGAAAACTTGGCAATCAACAGCTATACTGGATTTGGTATGTAAAAAGAAACTTAAATTTGTAAACTTAAGTACCATTTTGGAATTTTTTCTTTTGTATAGCTATCCAAAAAAAATAATGAATTACAAAAAAAAAATTGGTGCCACAAACTACATATGCATTATACTTGTAAAAAAGGGGCAACAGTTCCCGAAGCCTTATAACTTACATAAGATTAAAGGGGCCTTTGTGGTACCTACTTTAGGAAAATTTTAAGAAACTAAATGCAAAGCCATCAAACATCAGAAGAAACCTTCACAAGTGAAAATTCTAGGTTAGAGAATTAACTTCACCAGGATCAGGTTCAAAAGTACTTTGATGATGATCTCTACTACTTATTTATGGTAACTTAGAGAATCATTCCTAACAACACTTTCCTTACCCAGGCACAGCACAGAAATATGAAGTGCTTTTCTCCTTTCTATTCAAAAGAGAAAGCTGGATACTTAGATTTGAATCTTATGAATGTGTTTCAGACGGTGAAAAATGTCTTAAAGAAACATTGCTATTCTCATAAGAAAGTGTCTTCTTAGGTAATATTTAAGAGATTTTATTCTTCTAAATCTCTGATGTACCAGGTATGAGTAATGTTTGCTATAATATCCATTTATCAGTAATCAGAAAAATTAAATTCAGTCCTCAAAATTTCAATTCTCCTTTTCAACTTCTTAAAAGTAAAATACAGAAACCAAAAGAAAGCAAGGACATATCTTATCCAATTGTGTTTCACTATGCACATTCTATGAACATATTATAAAAGAACAAGTTGCTTTTACATAATGTATATCATAGTGAGGACATAGCCCAATTATAACACACTAACTCATCATCTTTTTAAAATTTTGATGGAAAAGGGCTATGAGTGGTTCAGACTCTTGAACAGCTGAATTCTTATGATAACGCAGGAATGAAATATTGAAGGGACACATCCTCATGTAGCAAAATAAAGTGAACAATCCGGTTATGCACAATATCTGGAAGAAAAAAAAGCAGCATTTAAAGGACTATTCAAATATACACACTAATGTATTCTTTGTGTATTATAACACCTTGTTCCCAAATGAAGCATTACTTTTAAATAGAAATTCTTTCTTTAGGATACAATCATCTTTCATATACAAGTGATATAGAGATGTCCTCCAGTACAAGTACTCATCAATAGCATCTACTTCCAGATGCCATGCTAAAAAGCATACTAATCACAGAGAAATTCTATAATGAAGTAGTAAACATTTCCACAAAAATAAGTAAGTCCTAAAGGCCTATCCATATACAGACTAGTACAAAATAGATGTTTATAATAATGAACCTGAATTATTATAAGGTATACTGTTGTTTTCTCCCCATAATTTAGTCTTGATTAGTCATAAAATACTAACACAATGGAAAAAGATAGGGACACTGATCTGGTCAGATTTTGGTTACTATCAGTTGATAACTTACTTCCTACACAGTATTTAAAATGAGAAATTCATTTACTAAGTCCTGGGGCAAATGAATATGAATTAAGAACCTACCTGTCAGTAAAATAGTAGTCTCATTTCTAAACTATGAATAATGACAAAACTATCCAAGAAAAATGGAAAAACTAAAGATTATACTCAATATATGTTAACTGTGTGATTAAGAGAACAGAAGGAAAGACTCATTCTCATGAGGTGACAGTTATAAAAACTCAATTAAAAAAAGTCAATAGTATGAGAGAAGAGGCTCCTAATTACAGGACAGCTCTTCAATCTGTGAAAACAAACAATCATCTAGGTTTAATAACTCCTAAGGGGATAACTATGCCACAATAACAGCACAAACCACAAGACAGTTCTATAGCCTATGTGTGTGTGCACTTATGTTGGGGACTGGGAGGAGGGGAAGTAATAGTTCTATAAACCCAGAACCCCACTTTATTAATAAAAGCACAGAATAATGACTGCTTTTTATCCCTAAGTCATCAACAAAAGGCTCAACTTATCCATGACAATGCAAAGTAGCATTTTTCAGAAGCAGGACATGAATCTAGAATGATTTTCCTGGCTCCATGGCCAGCTCTATATATACCATGCTAACTCACATTTTTAATATTCTCTATTTTTAAAAGTTTCAATGTATAAAAAATTTAACTTGGAATGAGCTATGCTGAGCAGAAACAATAAAAAACAGTGGGAAATATGGTCAGAGAAATAGACTACTAACTTTGTCACTAAATTCTTATATGATGAACCTAAAGTGGGAGTAAAAATTATGTCCCCAGTAGTATAGAAACCAAACTATTTATGAGATTACCTGGGACTGGAATCTTCTTCTGACACATAGTAGGTGCTTAGTAATTGCTAATTATTGACTGATGCTAGGGAAACTGAAACTGATGAATGGATTATTTGATTGCAGGAGTTCTGAGCTGTAGTACTTACTATGTGTCAGGCACTGTGCTAAGTAGTGGGGAAACAAAAAAAAAGAAGCAAAACAAAGTCCTTATTCTCAAGGTACTTGCAATCTAATGGGAGAAACAACATGCAAACAAATATATATAAAGCAAATTATATATAGGATTAGCAGGCAATAATTAAAAGGAAAGCACTGCAATTAGGAGGGATTAAAGAAGGTTTCCTATAGATAGTGACATTTTAGATGGGATGTTTAAGAAGCCAGGGAAGTCAGCAGTTAGAGCAGTGGAGGGAGAGCCTTCCAGGCATGAGGACAGCCAGAGAAAATGCCAAGAGACAAAGGATCTTGTTCATGGGGCTAACAATCCAATGTCATTGGTTTGAAGAGTACATATTAGGAAGTAAGATAAGAAAACTAGTATGATAGGAGGGGAGTAAGATGTAAAGGACTTTTTAAAATTTGTGCTAGGGTGATTTGGACAGAACTTACTCTAAAATTTACAAATACAACATCAACAACATTACAAGAAGACACACCATGCCACCATTTTCTTTACTCTCTCCTTAATGTCTGACTGAACAAAATTCTAGACAGAAGCAACAAAAAAATAAGATCTTTAGTTGTGAAATGGATCAGTTTTCACAAGGAATCTCTTCTTTAATGATATTTCATATTCTTAACTCTGGTTCACAATTTCAATAAGCATATTTTTTCTCTCCTTTTTTGGGGGGAGAAGGGGAGAAGGACATTGCATGCATCTCAACTAATAAAAACAATATTCCTAGGTGCTGCAGCTTTAGAAAAAAATAATACAATTGATATTATATCTGTTACCCACAGCTAAGAATATAGTTCTGAAATTATCTTCCACTAAAGCCATGGAATTTTAGTTTAGAATTTTTTTAATAAATATTTTCTAAAAAAAAAATCTACTCATTCATCAACATGTGCTCTTTAAGAAAATTATCAGCATAAAAACCTAAATCAGGGGTTCTTAACCCTTGGTAGTCTATAGACGGGGGAGGAATCCATGAAGTTGAACAGGGAGAAAAATGAAATATTTGTTTTCACTAACTTTTAACTAAAATTCATTCTTTCCTTTAATTATTTAAATTCTAAGAAAGATCTATCACTATTGCCAGACTGCCAAAGGAGTTCATAACATATTTTTAAAAGTTAAGAACCTTTGCCCTAAGACAGAACAATGAGATTTTAAAAACTAAGAATCTGTTGTATGAAAATATGAAATTTCTGAGAATATAAGAACCTGGCCTTCATATTCTACCTAAGCCCAAGGTGGGGAGTGGGGAATCAAGAAGGGATCAAATTCAGTGGTACATGTCAGAGCAGAAGTTGGCAAATATTGAAAAAAAATGTTTATTAGCCTTTGAAGCAAAGTCAGTTCTCTAAAAAATGTTACAAACTTTCTTCTGTAGACCCAAAGCTTTGCCTTTTAAAATTAAAAGCAGCTTGATAATGCTTTTAATGCTGTATCATTTTCAAATAGCAAAACTACTTTCCTAAAATTCATTTCCAAATTTTATTTTGGCTTATAAAACTTGTTTTTTAATCTTTTCAGTGAGCCCTCTAGGCTAGATTTCAGAGTCACAAATAGGGCTACCTTCATATCTTTTCATTAAGATTCAATTATAAAAACCAAAATCTAAGTATATCAATTTGGTTGTGTATAGAACAAGGTGCTATTCCTTAGACTCCCTAATTAAGCTGAATATAAACCCTGAGTCTTACTATCATACAGTCCAGAAGAGATAAACAAGTAACATTGATTTCACCAAGATTTTCTTATACTAAATTCTTTTGATTTAGGTACAATCTTGTCTTTCAACAAAACAAAACAATCTATAATCTACATTATAATTTAGCTTTTACACATCTAGTTCTGTCATGCTATTTTTATGTATACTACCATACAGATTTCTGTGTGCTATTAGGGTTCATTGATCACTGTCTTGTACCACTTTAATCTTTACAATGGAAATCTGCTTAGACTCATACATTTACCACTACAAATGTGATGCAAGGAACTGTTTCTCTTCTCTCTTACTTAGCTACTCCAGTAGAGCAGTCCTATAGCATCAGAGACTCCTAATACACAGGAGGGGTTACTAATGCTATTCATCATATTCTTCCCTCTCTCCCTCCAACTCCCAAGCCTACTTCTATTGTTTGTGTTTTCATCACTGGTTCTCTTCTTCCCCACAGAAATGTGAGCCAATGGTTATATTGACCACTGCTGATCAAACTAGCTCTCCAGTATTGTTTCTTCCACTTTATTCAGCTCTTACACAGAAATGCTATCTTTTATAGCCAAAGTGAGATAATCCTTCTGTCTTCTGATGTCCCCTCCCATTGACAACAGCACCCTCCAGGATTCTTCTGTGCTATAGTCACCTGCTATTGCTAGATTCTCACTTCTTTATTCAATAAAAAATGATTAAGTGCCTACTTTGTTTAAGTGTATAAGCCTCAGTGATACTAGACACAGTAACAAATCAGTGAGTGGTTTGCATTCCAAATAGATAAGGTTTTACTGAATTTTTTTTAAATACTCTACTGGCATTGTTTAAAGTATATTGTATGTAGAAATGGAATAAGGAAGCAAACTCACTACATAATGCTTTTGTTGGATTTACTTGCTGTCCTGCAAGAAATTGTAGAAGCTTCTTAATATCTATTCGGGCTTCGGCCATGTTCTCTGAATCTCTATCTTGAGAAGCATCTTCAGAGGCTAAAATGATAGAAAAAGCCTTTAAACAAAATGATTACTATTTCAGGTTAGTCTAGGCTAAATATATAAGTAGAGAGACTAGATTTTTGATTTTCACTAGTACAGGGACCTCTTGTTGAGGAGGCTCCCTCTAGCACTAGACGTTAGTTAAGAACTTAGGGAATTCCCAGGAAACTGAGAGATTAAATGACTTATCCAGAGTCACATAGCTAGGTTGTATCAGATGAGGAAACTGAACCCAAATCATCCCAGCTCCAAGGCTAGTCCTCTATGTACTATATACCAAGTTCTCTTTGATGGTCAAAAGGGATGGTTTTTATGTAGTTAAATGGAATAATTATCATTCTTTTGGGAGTGTATTTGTGTTTCTCTTAGTCCTCTTCTTAAAAGAAGAACAGCAACTTGAAATTGTATTCCTTCCTTCAATAAACAAGCACTTATGGAGTTTCAATTGCATGCAAAACAACATACTAGGGTCAAGGAAGAAATATGAAAGATATGATCCCTATTTAAAGGAGCATATAATCTGAATGAATGAACCATGATGCTATGTCCTTTAAAAAATAACATTTGTTATAAGGGGGAAAAATGACTCACCTTTAGAGTCAAACATCAATACTAAATTAAGTATCTTGTGGTGTGAGTGTATGTGTGTGTGTGTATATATATATACACACACACACATATACATATGTACATGTATGTATGTATGTATGTGTATGTGTCTGATTAAGTCTTATGTGACTTAAGTAAATCATTTAACTTCTTAGGACCTCAAGATAATTTTCTCTAAGACTATAAGTTGCAGTATAGGCAACAACCTGAATTAGTAAAGGGAGTTTCCATAGGAAAAAATTTTTCTACACTAATGAAATCAAAGATCTGGTTCAAAACGAATGTGTGTACCTTATATAAGGATTATCATTCTGAAACAGCAAGATGAAAAGAGAAAACAATGTTTCACATTTCTTCCAGATGAGTCAAAACATCCCCTTGTTATAAGGTTACAACAATAAGATAAAAAAAAAATTCAATGTATTTTTTCCCTCAAACTGGAATAATATGCAAACTATTCCATTTTCCCCTGCAGTTCAAATAAAAAAATGTTATCAACCAGATTTCCAACTTAATATTTAACCATCTCAATAAGATATATCATTTTTAAGTTTAACAAAAGGAAAGACAAAAGGAAAACTAGAAATCTTACCCCATGGAGGATTTCCAAGATCTTTAAAATGTGTTGTAATGCATACTAAATCAGTTTCTATTTTCAAGTTCATTTCTCCTTTTAGATTTGCTTCAATAACCTGTAAATTATAGTTTGAATATGATTTGAATCTTTAATCAATGATTATGAGAAAAACAATTTTAGTTACATGGTAACAGTAAGCTTTTAAGATGATAAGAGTGGTATTTAAAGGCAAGTTTCTACTACTGACCAGAAAGCTATGTTATAGGTGGCAGAATGATTTAGTAGATTAGAAAACTGCATATGGAATCAGAGGATCAGTTTCCCAGCTCTGTAACTTTAACCACGTTAGGGCTAAATTCCCTTATTTGTAAAAGGAAAGAGATGAATTTGTGATCATTAAGATCCTATACAGTTTTAAATCCTATGTTTTACTCATAACCCAAAGAAATCTGTCAATTCTAAAGAAGCTAAGAACCAGAGAATAATTTATGGATGATGTCCTAAGAAAACTTGAGAGGTAAACAAGAGAAGTTTGTAACACTGATATGGAGCCCTTAATGTTCTTCTGCCTTGGAACTGATACTTAGTACTGAGTCCAACACAGAAGGTAAGAGTTTAAAAAAAAAAAAAGCAGCACCAAAAAAACCTCACATCACAAGGAACAATCAAGGGAAGATGTTAGTGGAAGTCTCACAAGTATAATATCACCAAATGACGGTAACTCCTGAACTATTATAAAAGCGTGTGGTGATCATTGGGTATATTTTTGTTAATCTTATAAGTAAAAAAGTGAAGGTTTGAGGGCAGATTCCAAAGCCATTCCTCAGCAGGAACCCCCTCTAAAACAATTCTGACAAGCAGTCATCCCAATTTTGCTTGAATTCAAATGAAAGGCAAATAACCCTACTATTTCTGGACACCATGGAGTTGTTGGAAAATGCTCATGTAATACTAAAATAACCTTTGGAGGAATGTCTACCCATTGTCTCTGGTTCTCTCTTCAGAAGCCAAACAATTATAATCTTTCACAGGACAAATTTTTAAATACTTATAGAAATCTGCATAAATTTTCTGTTCTCCAGCTAAAAGTTCTTCAATTGATTCTTGTATGGCATGGTTTAAAGCAGTGATGGGCAAACTACAGTCCATGAGCCAGATGCAACCCACCATGAAATGTTCTATCTGCAACATTATTCTTAATCTGACAAATACAATGAGTAGGATACAATGAAACTTCGAAAGAGTTGCCTTAGAAACACACTGACAGATGAGCATTTCCTTTCCTTTGGCCCCCTCTTTAAAAAGTTTGCCCATCACTGGTTTAAAGCCCTCTTCTGGAGAATTCCTCCAGCTTCTCTATGTTTCCTTGCTAAAATGCCAAGAACTGAACACAATATTTCAGAAATGGCAAACCAAGGAAAGTTATTGGGACTATCATCTATCTCTCTGTCTATAAGTTATGTTTCTATTGATGTAGCCTAAGATCCTCGGCTTTGCTAAGTGACTTGTCTCAATGTTGGCATACATAACATTTATTATTCACTAAAAATCCCTAGGCACATCTCCTCTACCTGTACTTGTAATTTTTTTTAACCCAAGTGCAGAAATCTACATTGAATGATATTAAATTTCATCTTATTATACCTAGCTCACTTATTTGACAATATGATGTAAAGAACCTAGGACACAGAATTAGAAAAACTGGGTCCAAATTCTGATTAACATTGCATAACTCTGAGCAAATTATTTATTATTTCAACCCCAGTTTCCTCATCTGCAAACAGAAAAAATGTTTTTTTAATTACTAACAAGAATTGTCTGTGTAAATCTGAAGATGCTATACAAATATATTACAGACCATAAAGATCTTTTTGGATTCCAATACTATTATTCAATTACTCTCATCTTCATGTCATTAACAAATTTGATAAGTATGCCAACTGTACCTTCATTCAAATCACTGTTTAAAATATTGGAAAAGCCAAGGACAAAATCCTATGGTTCTCTAAAGAAAGAACTCATTCAACTATTAACAGTTATCTTTTCTCTTTCTATGACATAGCTCACAAACCATTCCTTTAATAATGAAATTTATAATTTTGCCAGGAATCCAAATCAAGCTCAGCTCTAGTTTTTGCCCCTTAATGAAAATGAGGACATTTATTCATCTGTAATTTCTAGAATTTCCTTCTCATTCTTTATAGCTTTTCAAAATCTTAGCAGTAGTTTCCCAGTCCCATCCTCAAGTTCTAGCAGTAGAATGGTATATCTCATTACTTGGAACTCATTGAGGAAAGCTAGTAGGTCTTCTCTTATCTCTCAACTCTGGAGATACTCCTTATCAGTCACATATGCATCATAATTCCTAATCTGAAGGTTATTCTCTTTGATAAGAAAAACAAAAGCAATAATAAAAGATGAATCTCCAGGTCTGCCCTCTTTTCCATTATCTCCATTCCTTTTGCCCTATAGGGCACTTCTTCCCACTACTCAGATCTTCTTTTCCCCAAAGTAATGAAAATATATCTGCATATTTTCATCAGAATTCAATGCAAGTTATAACTTACTCAGTCCTTTAAAATTCTTGATACTCTTACAGAACTTAACTTTGTCTCATTTTCCTCATCTGTAAAATGAACTGGTGAAGGAAATGGCAAACCACCTCAGTATCTGCTAAGAAAATCTCAAAGGGGGTCACAAAGAGTTGGACACAACTAAACAACAATTATTCCTTTCTTGCTATATACTATTTATGAACATCTTGCCTAGTCTTAGTGACACCTATGAATTCAAATTTGCTTTCTTTTATATTAGGCTCTCTAGTTTACTTTATTATACTCTACACATGTATATAAAAATCAGAGGGCCTATTACTGTACTACTTCTTAGATACTACCTCCTGTGAACTGCTTAGCTTTTCTACTGCTTTTCTTATATAATGCCTGATATTTTCTGAAATAGCAGAAGTACACAACTCCATTTTCAGTATAGAGTTCATTTGGGCCAGATCCACAAGTCCATAGGCAAATATAGTCTTTGCAGCTTCTGTCAGATATCTTTAATCCATGATCTCAAGTTTGTCATATTTATTTCGTAAGCTTGATATAGAAATCCAAGTCTCATTCTTTGATACCACATTCTTAATCAATTATTAAAACATTAAGTTATTTTATTCCATATTTTCATTTATTCCAAGAAAAAAGAAACAGAAGTAACTAAGGGCATTCATGAAATATTTCAGTCTTAAACACAGGCTTTTAATGAGTCTGGAAGAGTTTATTTCCTGTGTTGAATTTCTAAGCATGTAGGACCATTAGATGAATTGCATGTTTACATACACACAAGCATCAATTATATAAATTTTAATAGGCAATGTCAATTATCTCTTAAAAATTTACCCAAAAAAGTACCTTAAATATTCCTTTAAATGAATTATAACTTACGACATGACTACTGAGGTTTTTCATTCTTTCTACTACACTCTTCATAGTCTTCAATACTGGTAAATATATACTAACCTACAAAAATTAATGGAATAAATAAAAAATTAAAAACAAACATATAAGCTATAGAAAAATGACAATATGTAGAGATTCTAGATTTGGTTCAAACTTCATTTTCCTTCAAAAGGCCCTTCCTGGTCCCTACCAATGTAAGTGATTTTCCTCTCTAAGATTACCTTCCATTTAGTCTATACATATCTTATAGTCAAGAAGCAAGACAACAAGAATTTATAAAAAACATCTCCTATGTGCCAAGCACTGTGTTGAATCCTAATGGCAAAAAAAAAAAAAAAAATTGTCTGCTCCAAAGGAGTTCGGTCTAATTGGGGAAACAACATGCAAACAATTTTGTAAAACAAGATATATTCAGAACAAATTGGAGACAATCAACCTAGGGAAGAGATTAACATTAGGGGAATAGAGAAAAGCTTCTTATAGAAGGTAGGACTTTATCTAGGACTACAAAGGAAAGGCAAGAATTGGGTATAAGGGGAGAGAGAATTCTAAGGACAGCCAGTAAAAATAAAGAGAGAGAGAGAGATGGAGTATTTCATACAAGGAATAGCAAGGAAGCCAATAAGCAGACTAAAAAAGTAGGAAAGGGGCCAGGTTATAAAGGGCTCAAAAAGCCAGAGGATTTTATATTTGATCATAGAGGTGTAATATAGAACCACTAATGATAGGTTTGAGATGTCGAACAAGTGGCTGGAAAAGTGAGGAAGGAGGTCAAGAGAGAGGTTGGGATTTTAGTAAACAAACAAAAAAAGAATCAAGAGCAGAGATAATTAAATCCGTGGAAACTAATGAGAGCGCCAAGCAAAACAGACTAGTGGGAGAAAAAAGAGGACCCTAGACAGATCTTTGAAAGACATCCATCATTAGTGGGCATGAATATATTAAGATCCAGCAAAGGAGATTGAGAAAGAATGGTCCCACAGGTAGAACCAGGGAAAAAGCAATGTCACAAAACTCTAGAGAAAAAGAAATATCAAAATGTCAAAGGCTGAAGAGAGGTTAAGAAGAAGGAGGACTGAAAAATTAAGGTCATTAAGTCTGGAATTAAGAGATCACTGATAATTTTGGGGATAGTTGTTTCAGTTGAATGACAAGATTCCAGAAGTCAGGCTCAAAGAATTAAAAAAAAGAATGAGATGATAGGAAGTAGAAGTATCAACTGCAGATGGGCCTTTTCAAGTTTAGTCACAAGTAGGGGTTTTTGGGGGTGGGGCAAGAGTGATATATAGCCCAATAGCTACTAAAGATGGACATATCAAGGTGGTTTTTTGAGGGTGGGCTGGTCATAGGCATGTTTATAGGCAGTAAAAAAGTAGCCAGCATACAAGGAGAGACTGAAGATGACAGGGGGGAAGAGTAAGCTGCTAGAGAGGATGCAATGGAGTGGATTTGCTTGTGTAAGAAGAGGAGTTTAGCAAGAAGGGCCATTTCTTCATGTGAGCCAGAGGTGAAGGAGGAAATAGTGGCAGAAACCATCTTAGTGATTTGAGACAGTAATTTGCATGTTGACTCCCTAATTAGAAGTGAGCTCCTTGAGGAAGCATGTTTTTTTTGCATACTAAGTATTTGACACAATCTCTGCCATATGGTAAGCATTTAATAAATATTAACTGATTAACTCAGTGTTTGGTATTTAGTAGACATCCAACAATTGCTTGACTTACTGATTAAAATCACAGAATCTTTGAGCTGAGAGATTATTTAAACTGTGTATCTTATAGTGTAGAGGACTCCAAATTGTTTTGGTTTTTTAATATGTAATCTATTTTAAAATATAATTTACATGTAATTTTGAAATATTAACAAAAGAAAAACTCATCTCAGCTTTTAAATGTGTAGAGTGTGAAAGTGAAAAGTGTGTAGTGTAATTACAGTAGAGAATTTATAATAGGAAGCTTTAGAAATAACAAAAATGCCAAAAGAAGAAACTTATTTGTATATTTTCACCTTATTTTAGTTTAGTTTAGTCATAATTGTACTGGAAAAAAATCTAATTTCAAATTCTATTCTAATATTGACATTTGAAACATTCATGAATCATCAGATACTTAATAAATGTTTATGAATTACATTTCTTAGAAGTGCAACATAACCCTTTCACTGTAATTAATAAACATATTTTAAAGTTGATATAACAGCTATAAATGACATAATACCATAACAAAGATTTATATTTTTTAACTAAAAAAAATTTACAACTTTAAGTGTAGACTTATGTGTACCTATTGAACACAAAAGGGTTAAATAGCATAAAAACACCTCAAGTTTTAGCAGAATAAAGTTAGTGCTGCAAAAATTAACAAATTTGAGACTATACTTTAAACAATTATAGTCAAGCAACTTAGTGCTTATAAAACATTTATAATTAAAAATGTAGTCAACATTTGCTTCCAATTACCAAAGAAAAAAGAAAATTGTAGGACACTTAAAGTCAGATTCTTTTGCCTGAGGATAGGCCTTTAAAGGAAAGAGTTAAAGAGAAATAAATTATTATTTCTATAAGATTTTTTCCCACATAATTGCTTTGTAATATTAAAAACAATCAAATGATGTTTTGTTGTTTTGCTCAAAACACATAAGAAAAAAACCCTTATTTCCACTAATTCATATGTAAGCTTCAGAATTAAAATGAAAGAATCAACTGCTTAAACCTTGCTTAAGTAAGAGATCATGGGGCAGCTGGGTAGCTCAGTGGATTGAGAACCAGGCCTAGAGATGGGAGGTCCTAGGTTCAAATCTGACCTCAGATACTTCCCAGCTGTGTGACCCTGGGCAAGTCACTTGACCCCCATTGCCTACCCTTAGCACTCTTCTGCCTTGGAGCCAATACACAGTATTGACTCCAAGCCTGAAGGCAAGGGTTAAAAAAAAAAAAAAAAAAAAAAAAAAAAAAAAGTAAGAGATCAGCAATCCCTTTAGGCATTCATTAAGTTGTATGTTGAAGGAATGGAAACAACATTCTCAGCAAAAGATTCTTCTCTATGGAACACTATTCTTATGATTATTCTTATTATTCATATTTACACATATACTTAAAAGTCTACACAATATATCTGTGGAATAATGTACTATTTGGCCCATTTTACAGTTGTAGCAATAGTTTAAAAATGATTTTGGGGAAAAGCTAGGTGTCTCAGGGCTTGAAAGCCAAGCCTAGAGATGGGAGACACTGGGTTCAACTCTGGCCTCAGATAACTTCCTAGCTATGTGACCCTGAGCAAATCACTTAACCCCCTTCCCCCCAACTGCCAAGCCCTTCCCACTCTTCTACCTTGGAATCAATACAATTTTATACAATCAATATCACCCTAAGATGGAAGGTAAGGGTTTTTTTTTAAATATTTTGTATACATATTAGTGTATTATCAAATAAGAAAATCCCAAGAACCAATACCTTCTCTCTGTAAAGAGATTTCCTCAAAATCTGCTTCTCCCTGGATAAGATAATTTTACTATATTTGTAATAGTTTACATTTCCTGCAGAGTTATCATTTAAGGTATATTATTTTTAACCAGAGGATCCTTAGGAGATCTGCTTTGATTACAAAACGAGATTTTTCCTATGTGTTCCAAGGTGCCTTTTAACATAGGTTATCAAAGTAATAACTATATATCATGAATATATAGATTTCCTTTTGTGAACCGGATAGTGATCTAAATTGATGAAAGTTTTTACATTATTATAGTATCTCTAGTTGCTTGGGCAGATGAGTATAAGATAACTTATTCAAGTTCTGTTTTCTGATGTGAAAGCTTTAAGCTACTGTATTACCTCAGAGAAGTATACTTTATATCACTTTAGGGAATGGGGGAAGATCCTTCTTTGTGGATCCCCAAATTTACCCCTAAGGACTCTACCCAACAAAAAGACTAATATTAAAGATACTGTTTCCTGCTTTTAAACATGAGATAATTGTATCATCACTCAAATCTCAGTTTAATACTTATTGAGGCAACATAAGCTCCCTACTCACCTCAAAGAAATGTTGTTAGTAATACACTTCCTAAATATTGGAGTTCTAGTCATTCTAAATAGGAGCTTATGAAATTTCCAATGTCCCTTTACTCTGCTCTTATATAGCTAAAATTAAACTAAAATATTTTTTCCTTTACTCTCTTCTAAAAATTAATACTCATTTTCTTTATAATCTCCACAGAATTTTTAAGTGAGGTATGCTATATAAATTCTTTTTTTTTTTAAACCCTTACCTTCTGTATTAAAATCAATTAGTGTATATTGGTTCTAAGGTTGAGAAGTGGTAAGAGCTAGGCAATGGGGATTAAGTGACTTGCCCAGGGTCACATAGCTAGGAAATGTCTGAGGCCAAATTAGAACCAAGGACCTCCTGTCTCAAGGTCTGGGTCTCAATCCACTGAGCCACTCAGTTGCACCCCTATATAAATTCTTGATGCTGCTAGAGGATAATAATGTAAAAAGCAAATTAAGAATAAGACCCCAGAAAATTACTTACATCAAAGTCTGGTACAGTGGGCTCTCGGAAATCAGTCCATAATTTTCTGGGAATAACTCCTACAGGAATGTCATGTGTTACAATGCGACTACTGCTTGACAAAGATGGCTGCCAAAAAAACATAGTTTTAATTTTTAATGTAATCAATAAAAACTGCTAAGAATAGGCAAGTTGCTAATATGACTCTAATGATGATCTCAAGTTAATCTTTCCATAATGTGCCTCAATTTCTCTACTACTAAAATGTTGAGGATAATAGTAAATGATTAACAAGGATGTTTGAAGCTAATAATATATGAAAATGTTTTCATTATTTAGAAAAGTTGGGAGGGAGGGAGAGAAGGATTCCTCCAAATGGGCAAAGGTCATTCTGAATTTACACTGAAGCAGTAAGCATTTGTTAGCACTAGGACTTTACTGACTTCAAAGTGAGTAAGCACTCAATCAAGTGATACTGAAAGGCTGGGAAATCACTATTAATGTAGTATTTTAAACCAATTACAGCAAATTTTGTTACCAAAGAAAATGAAAGAACAGCTAAGTATGGGTAAGTAAAATACAAAAAATGTTCCAAAGACATTATATTCCCCACCACTATCTTTGTAGTTTTATTAACAAGGGCTATTAATAAATACCTTCATTTTGGGTAGGTAAGTAGTTTGGGTTTGGTTTTTTTTTTTTAACTTTGCCCATTTTCTTAACTTTCTAGGTTGAGAGGCTGACTTCTAAAATAACTAGAGTACACTTAAGAGTCAACCTTTTATTTGGAATGGAGCAAAGAGATAAATTTGAATTCTCTATAATTTGTATTTCTAAAATTTTTTATTCATTAAAAAACTTTTACATAAATTTGGAACACAAGTTAGGGCCTAGAATTGCAATTTCATTGGTACAGGGCAGTGATGAGCAAACTACAGCCTGTGGGCCAGATATGGCCCCCTGAAAAATTCTATCCAGCTGACATTATTCCTAATCTGATGAATACGAGTAGGATACAATACAATGAAACTTCAAAAGAGTAGCCTTAGAAACATAGACTGACAGATGAGCATGCATTTCCTTTCCTTTGGCCCCCTCTTTAAAAAGTTTGCCCATCACTGGTACAGGGAATTCCTAGAAGAGGAAAATTCTTCGATCCATGACCATCTTCTTAACAAATTATGATTATCTAAGGCACTTGCAGAGTGACACAGTTAACTGTCAGAAACAAGACTTGAACTCAGGTTGGTCTTTCTTGTTTTGTTATGTTATTTTTTTTTATCAGAGCAAATTATCAGGAACTTCTTCCACTAGTGTAGTCAGTACTTATTTTTAGAGTGGCCTGGGACTCTGAAAATTGATTTGATCATGGTTACACAACAGGTGTACTTAAACCACTGACTTCCAAAGCCATCTTTCTATCCATGGTACCATGCTGCCTTTACCAAATCCATTCCATTGTGACATATATTGCTATTCCATGTGTTATGCATACTATATCTTTTACATAAACCATGTCAATTAATCTATGAAAATTATTTATTTTTCTTTTTACCTTCACCATTCCTTAGAATTGATACTGTAAAATTGGGACATTAATGCATTGCTGGTGGAGTTGTGAACTGATCCACCCATTCTGGCTGGCAATTTGGAACTATGCTCAAAGGGCTATAAAAGAATGCCTACTCTTTGATCCAGCCATACCATTGTTGGGTTTGTACCCGAAAGAGATCATAAATAAACAGACTTGTACAAAAATATTTATAGCTGTGCTTTTTGTGGTGGCAAAGAACTGGAAAACGAGGGTATGTCCTTCAAATGGGGAATGGCTAAACAAATTGTGGTATATGCTGGTGATGGAATACTACTGTGCTCAAAGGAATAATAAACTGGAGGAATTCCATGTGAACTGGAAAGACCTCCAGGAACTGATGCAGAGTGAAAGGAGCAGAGCCAGAAGAACATTGTACACAGAGACTAATATACTATGGTAAAATCGAATGTGATGGACTTCTGTACCAGCAGCAATGCAATGACACAGGACAGTTCTGAGGGATTTATGGTAAAGAACGCTACCCACATTCAGAGGAAGGACTGCAGGAGAGGAAACATATAAGAAAAACAACTGCTTGAACGCATGGGTTGAGGTGGACATGATTGGGGATTTAGACTCGAAACTACCACACCAATGCAAGTATCAACAATTTGGAAATAGGTCTTGACCAATGACACATGTTAAAACCAGTGGAAATGTGCATCGGCCATGGGTGGGGGGAAGATTTGGGGGGGGGGGGGGAAAGTAGGAGCATGAATCATGTAACCATGTTAAAAATGAATATTAATAAATGTTTAAAAAAAAAAAAAGAATTGAGGGGGCAGCCGGGTAGCTCAGTGGAGTGAGAGTCAGGCCTAGAGACAGGAGGTCCTAAGTTCAAACCCGGCCTCAGCCACTTCCCAGCTGTGTGACCCTGGGCAAGTCACTTGACCCCCATTGCCCACCCTTACCAATCTTCCACCTATGAGACAATACACCGAAGTACAAGGGTTTATTTAAAAAAAAAAAAAGAATTGATATTGTATATTGGGATTCCAAAGGAGAAGAGTGGTAAAGGCCAGGCAATGGGGGGGGGTCAAGTAACTTGCTCAGTGTCTTACAGCTAGGAAATGTCTTGAGTACACATTTGAACCCAGGACCTCCCATCTATAGGCCTGGCTCTTGATCCACTGAGCCACCTAGTGTACCCTATATATTTCTTAAGTAGATTTTCCCCCCCAATAGTACTTTTTGTCCATTTTAATTCTGTTCACTGATGCCTTTTGGGTATAAACTGATTGATGGCTTTCATATGTTAGGTAATATTAAGAATCAGATAGCACTGCCAGTGGCAGAGGTAAAGCCCAGAATTCCTTTTGATTATTTTATGACCATAAGACCATCTTAAAACGGGGTGATTTTGACTCTCATCAGAAAAACTATTTTATCCTCAGTTCTGAAGACTTGGGTTGATTTGCACAATTACCTTTTAATCATGCAATATTAAGCTTAGTAAGCCCCAAACTAGTTCAGTTCTTTCTAGGTTTTAGACACTTCTATGAAACACTAGAAATCCAATTTAACACACATTAGCAATATACATGAAAGTGGAATGGATATGGTGGAGGTAGTATTGTACCCTAGATAGGAATCTGGCTTTGGAAGTAAGTCAGCAGCTCAAGTACCATCTCTGACATACTGGCTGTGGAACCATGAGCAAGTCAATTTTCAGAGTCACTCTCTAAAAATAAGTACTGATTACACTAAGTGGAAGTCCCTGATAATTTGCTCCCCACACTGATAAGGTCTGGTTAAAAAAACACCCTAACAAATATTACAGAGGAGAAATAGCAGAGGACACCCAAATACTGACAGGAAATAATCCTGGAAGAGAAATAACAACATTCATGGTCATAGCAAATAAACAAACTAGACCAAAGAACCAGTTCAAATTCCTTAAAGAAGCCAATCTGCATATTAGGAGTCCAAGTAAACCAACTAAGACTTCTAAAATAATAGGTAATAATAACTGTGTTAAGGTATACAAAGTGCTTTATATATATATATTCTCTTATATGATTCTTATTACCTCCCTGTTATTATTATTCCCACTGAAAGGATAAGCAATCAAAGATGAAGACAAAAAATTTGCAGGATCATGTGATCAGGAATGTTAAAAAGTCAGCCCCAACTGAGTGAGGGCTTGTTATAAATGTAAAGGAAAATAAATAAGGCTCTTCTGGCTATGATGAGGGGGAGGAGGAAGATCATAAAAGGATGAGGACTTTTATTTGGGATGAATGAAACAAGGGAAAACACAATTTTAAAATGCAACTACTATACTTCTATTTTCTCTATCATGTAGAATAATCTTTCCATTGGAGAGTGCAGAACAAAATAGCTAACAAATAATTTAAAGCCAAAATCAAAAAGATGTTAGCTTCACTTAAAAAGTTCAAATCAAGGGGCCTAACCAAACTACATTTGTCTATGTGGCTGTTAAGTTGATATACAGGTGAGCTCAGAAAAACTGTAAAGAAAGGTAAAGATGCCATGGAACTGATTAGATGTCCCAATTGTCAAGAAAGTTAATTCAATTATAGATAGTTAAACCTATTCTAGCCAAAATTCTATAACATACTATTAAAGAGATAGTTTGAGAACACTAAAAAAAGGGAATCAGTGAGCACTGGTAGCATGTATAGGCAAAATAATAAAGTCATGGCAAACTAAAAGCTTGTTTGCATGTTAATTTCTAAGAATAGTATGATCAAGGCAATGTTTTTAAACAGTTATTCTGTATTTTGGGAATCATACCAATATCCTTTTGGACCAAATAGTAATATGAACTGAGAACTGAAAATACAAAGAGCAATTAGGGGGACAATATTATCTTAGAGGTAGGTATATAACTGAGTAGCTTTGTCCTAGGGCCTGTTCTGGTCAACATTTTTACTGACTTCATAGACTACAAGCTTATCTAACTGCAAAAAACAAGAAGTTTGCTAATGTGTTGGATGACAGAATTGAGATTCAAAAACATCAAGATATGCGTGTTGGACTAATCTAAAAAAATTAATATTGGGAATTAAAGTGCTATACAAAATTTTAAAATATGAGTAAACAAATTAGAGGAGCGGGGAAGAAAGTATCTTTTCTAACTATGGACAGGGAAGAATACATGACAAGACAAGAGATAGGCAGGATCATGGAAGATTAATGAGCAATTTTGATTCCAAGAAACTGAAAAATGTTTGCACAAACAAAAATCAATACAGTCTAAATTAGAAGTAAAACTGGCTGTGTGATCATGAACAAGTCATCTTTCGGAGTCCCAGGCCATGAATGTTATCTCCCTTCCTGGATTATTTCCTGTCAGTATTTGGGTATCCTTCCTCCCTGCTATTTCCTCTCTGTCATACTTGTTGAGGTATTTTGTTTTGCTTTGACCTTATCAGTGTTGGGAGCAAATCATCAGGAACTTCTTCCATTAATATTGATAAGTACCTGGGGAAATCATCATTATAGCAAGTTTCTTTGATAAAGGTCTCATATCTAAGATATTAGGAATATCCAAGACAATTCTCAAAAGATGAAATCCAAGTAATCAAAAATTATATAAAAGTGTTCCAAATGACTATTAAAGAATCACAAATTAAAATAATGGCAAGTTTCCCTATCACACCTGCAATATGGACAATGATGAAATTTGTTGGAGGGGGAAGAGGGGCATAGTAATGCCCTACTGGTAGAGCTGTGAAATTGGTGATGAAATATTCTCTCTCAAAATCAAATATCTTCTCTCATTTATCTGCTGTCCCTGCCCAAGCTCCTTAGACCTGATAAGACAAGAGGAATTGAATACTGTGTACTTCAAAGCTATTTCTTGATCTTCCTATAGCTTCCATGACTAAGCAATCTTTTCTCTTTTGAAATTTACTCCATCCAGACATAGTCCCTTATCTAAATCTTAGTGGTAATCATCTACCTAGATAGTTCAATTTATCTCTTTTTTTCCAAGGAATCCAGTACCTAATACAACCATCTTCTCCACTCAGATACCAAGTATTTGGGGTTTTCAAAAAATATATACTTATATGTATGTGTATGTGTGTATATATGTGTATATATATACATATAACATATACTTCAATATATTTTGATTATATATATATATGTACATATAGTTCAACATATATAACATATTCAACAAATATCCTAGCTTCCCAGTTCATCAACTTCAATTTCCATAGCCTGGACTTTTAATACAACTTAGCCAAACACAGGGGTGATAACTTTATCTCATCATCACTCTCAAATGCTTCAAGACATCAGAAATTTTAAACTATAACTTTTTTAATTTAAAAAAAAAAAGAGCCCTTAACTTCCCAATTTAGAATCACTACTGTGTATTGGTTCCAGGGCAGAAGAGAGGTAAGAGCTAGGCAAGGGGGACTAAGTGACTTGTGCAGGGTCACACAATTAGGAAGTATCAGAGGCTAGATTTGAACCCAGGACCTCCTAGCTCTAGGCCTGGCTCTCAATCCACTGAAATACCTATTTGCCACCTTAACCATAACTTTCTAGCTTTTAATTCTTCCTTTGCTTTATCTTCTCTTAACCCAATATCTAACCATACCATAACTTCTAGTCACCTCACTTCTTTTGCTTTCCAATTCATTAAAAATCCTTAGGCCTCAATTCTCTCCATTTCAGTCCTGCTTCTACAGTTAACCAATTTTATGCTATTTTCTATCCTGGAATTCTTTGATTCCTTCAAAATTTCATCACTGGCAAAATTCACCCCACATCCTCCCTTCCACCCAACCCCTTCCACCTCCCTTCTACTCACAAGCTGCTAACTACCACTAGATAAAAACATGCAATCCTTGTAATTGGGACCTCTACAAATTTATGTAGTCTAATCCCAAGTAGACCTTAACTACTGTTAATTGTTTTATTCTTCAGGGATTGATTCACTATCTATCCTTCTTCACAGCTTCTGTTCCATATTTGCTTTCTTCAAAAGCCACCTACTTGCTACTTCTTCCCTTTCCTTTAGTTAGTCTACTATCTTCTACTTGGCTTTTCCACTCCAATTCTATACATCATATATTCTCTCCTTTCCTGTAATCTCTAAGGAAGAAGTGACTCCTTTATTAGCAACTACTCTTCTACTTGATCCCATTCCCTATCTTCTCCAACAGACCCTAATCCTTTGATCATCCCCACTCTCCAATCTTAAATCTTTATTAGGATCCTTCCCTACCAACTATAAAAATACCTTAGATCTCTCTCATCCTTAAAAAAATCTTTACTTGTCTCTGCCACCCATTCTTTCAAGCAATCATCCTATAAGACATATCTCTATCTACCATAGTCAAAATTCTAGAAGCCATATACACTCCTTGCCTACAATTTAACTACTTCCCACTCAATTAGAATAGCTCCCTGAAAGCTAAAACTCTCAATTGTTAAATCATTCAATTGGAATGTCTCTTTCCAGTTACTACCAACATTTTTAAGGGGTTTTTTTCTCCTTATTTTCCTTATTATTCACTTCCTGATTCTCTCCCCATTAATTGTGGCTTTCTGTGGGGTTTGATCTCAAAATGTCTCAGCCTCTTCCCACACTGGGCAAGCCCAGGTATCTGCCCCAACTGAATTTTGGGTGTTCAGAAATGGCCTCAGTAGGATCCTGTGTTCTTTTCCTCATCCTTGGTGGAAAGCTGCTCAGCTCTCCACACACATAGAATCCTATCCCAGTGACCTGTCCCCATAGTATTGAGCTTATTTTCCCTGGTAAAGGGAGTTTACAGGGATGGGGCTTCTGAGTTGCAATCTCCAGCAAGTTTTTGCTCCTGAAGGGTTATGGCCAAGTTGGCTGCTCAAGTCTAAGCAAACTTCCATAGCCTAGAATCAGAGTCTCTATAGCACTAGAAAGAGGGAGAAGAAAACAGGGTGTAGGGGTAGGTTTTGATGTAAGCCTGGGTCATGTCCTGGGACCACTAGTGTAGCCTCATTGTTGGTTGCATGGGAGAAGGGGCTAAATGAGTTCAAGTGAGAACTCCCCTCACTATATTATAAATCTCAAATTCCAAAGTAACTTTGTTTTTGATTTGTGTTTCATACATGCCTATATGTACACATCTCCTATATTAGAATACAAGCTAAGAGGCAGGAACTGTTTCACTTTTCTTTTTATCTCCACTGACTGCCAAGTGACTTATACAGAGTAAGTACTTAATAAATGCTTTTTTATTGGTTGATTTGTTAGTAAAGGCAGAATGTTCTCTATTACTTGAGGTCTTCAAAAGGAAGATATATGACTCCATTTTGGCAGTGCTATAAAAGGTATTCCTGCTCAGGTAATGGGTTGGATTAGCTGATCTCTGTTCATTTTCAAGCCTTGGATTTAATGAACCTTTTTAACTCCCTTTAATGGGGAAGGCTGGGATATTAAATTAAATAGGATGTGTTGCTGGCCCTCCAGAAGTACATAACTAATATTAGGAATGTATAATTAGAATCTGCTCCCCAGGACTCCAATTCCCAGCATCCCACTTTCATTTTTGCATTATTTTGGAGATAAAAGTTTGTGTGGAACCCGACCCTTCTCTCTCTTATCCCCCTAACAGAGTTGGGAAAACTTCTCTTTACTCGGGCTTTTACTTTTGTCTTTTTATTTCTTCTACTTCAAGTGATTACTAATAAATCTTATAAATTATAATACTTGGAGTTATTGGATATTAATTTTAATCTTACAGGGCGAAAGCATAGTGCAATAAAAAATGAATCAGGAGTGAGATTCAAGTGCAACTTTCTAGCTGAATAACCTTAAATAACTCATTTAACCTTCTAAGGTTTTCATTTGTAAAACAAGCATAATTATCTGTACTATCTGCTTCACCAAGCCACTATGAGGAAATCAGTCTATAAATTTTGAGGTCCTAAAGACAGATGAGGTCTTTAAAAATTTCATAATGAGCGCATGGTGTTGTAGACAGAGTGGTGGACTTGGAATCAGGAAAAGCAGTTCGAATCTTGTCTAAGAAACACTGAGTTATGTAACTTTGAGCATGTCATTTAACTTCTCTGGGCCTGTTACATCATCTGTAAAATGAGGGAGTTGAATTTGATGGTCCTCAAGGTCCCTTTTCAGTCCACTCTAAATCAATGATCCTATTAAATCCAATAAAATGTTTGGCATGGGTTACCTTCTAGGCTGGTTACACTGTTATTCTACTCCACATACTCTACCTTCTGGTCAATTTAGCCTGTTTGCAACTCCTCATACACAATACTCCATCATGGCTTTTTGCACAGGATGTCTTTTATGCCTTTCTTCTCATCTCTGACTTACAGAACTGAGGTTTCTAAAAAGTTCTGTTTGAGTGTTACCTCCCACAGAAAACCCATCTCCCTCTCCTTCCCTAGACAGCACCCTCCCTACAAGAATTACTTTGTATGTAGAGTATTTTAGTAAGTAAGTTTAGTAAGTACAGTTTCTTCCAACAGAATTTAAAATTCTCGAGGGTAGGGGGCTTTTTCTTGTTTGTTCATGCATCTCTAGCACAATCTCTGACGTCTTGTATGAGTCTAACAAAAACTTGTGTAACTGAATGATTGACACTAGACAAGGGACAGAGAAAGCCCCTCTCCCCCAAAATTCTTCGGTGAACTCACCAGCTCCACAGCCACGGTGAGGCAGGGGCAGTGTTTATTGGTCAGTTTGATCTTCACTGTTTTGGCATTTTGTGCCGTTTTCAAGGCTCTAGATAAGTTTTCCGGTGTCAACTCTAAATAAATTTCATTATGATCTGCTGCAACCCCTTCCATTTGAAATTCGTCGAAGAAATTGCCCTAGGAACACAGAGTTAGGACGGGCCGAGGGGAAAAAATAGGTGGGTCAAGAAGGGAAAAGGGTCTGGGAAGATATAGACTGGGCAGGGAAGGGGGAGTAGGCCTCACCTGGCCCAGTTCACACCACATGCTGACCCCGCCATTGGCCACCTTGTCGGATAGGATGAAGTAGAGCTTGTCGGGGCTGAGGCGCAGTGTGCACGTCTTGGCCAACTTGGAGATGGTGTTGCTGACACCTGGTACGGCGGCGGAAGGGGGAGAGCACGGGTGAGGAGGGGGATGCTCCGGCGGAGGAGCAGAGACCTGAACCGAACCCGAGGGAAAGGCCACCATTTGGGAGCGGGGACTCTTTTGTACATCCCGGCACTAATTCCGCGGCTGGTACACAGTAAGCGCTTAATAAATACTGGTTGGTAGTCGGGTGGCTAAGGCTTTCCAGCGAGGATCAGAAATACGAGGGAGGCGAAGGAGGTGAGGGAGGCGAGAAGGTCACTCCGCCACACACAAACACACACACAAACACACACCCGTCCCCATCCTTGCGCAACTTCCGGCACGCAGGAGCGCTTCCTACATGCGTCCCTCATTCCCCACCCCCCCACCCCAATAGCAGTGCCAGACTCCCGCACCCCGCGCGCGCGAGTCGCTCACGGGTGAAGTGATTCAAGCAGCCCAAATCCACGATCTTGGCCCGGAACCTCATGTCGCAGCGATGGCATCCGCAAGCCCGAAATGCTTGCTCCCCTCTAGAAAGCTTCCCACCCGCTTGGCTTCCCGCGCCGGAAGCGCGCGCCCCACACCTGGTTCCGCTGGTTGCCGAGGCGACGCCTGGGACCGGAAACCGCTCGCCCTTTGAACCCAAGTCGGTGCCACTGCGCCTGCGCGAGCGGAGCTGGGTCCTGTCAGGCGAGAGCTGGTGGCCTTCAAAGAAGCGCTAAAGTAACCGGTATAACCTGTATTCGTAGTTCACTTCTAATTCTGAGTAACCAGAGTTTGTGTTTTCCCTCTATTTGACAGTTGAGGTCTGGAGGAAGCACCTCCTCTGGAGTCAGGCTGGCCCTCTGACTCAAGTGTTGTGTGGTTTTTTTATTTTACTTTTTTTACGTTCATTCTTATTCATCTTAGGCTTTAGTGGCCCAGTAAAACTGCGGAGAGAGTTCCTGGGTCCTTGGGTATCCCTAATCCAACCTCTCCTGAGGTCCTAGGTAACCCAAATCATTGCCAAGTGCGCCTTCCTTGAGTATAACCGAGTATAACTTCCTCTCATGAAGCATCCACTACACTCCTCATTTATAAAATAGAAATAACAATATCTCTTAAATACGGTGTCCCAAAAATCCTAGTGCCTTTTCTAGCTTGAAACTGCACTAAGACTTTGGGGAGACAACATGAGAAGTGTCTTTCTATGTTTTCCCAGAAGCTTGCCACAGAATGTCCACCGAACAGGCTGGAGGCCAGCTCTTCCTGCACTTGAAACACATGATATCTGTTTCTCAGGCAAAATTCTCAGTGTTTATTCATTTTTCTCCCCATTTGAAGAAGCAAGAAAGGAAGATAACTGAGAATGTAGTCTGGAGTAAGGAAGACCAACTCTTAAGAAATAATTTATTAACATATTAGGAAGAAGCTGTACTACTTTAATACTTGTAGTGAAGCTAAGCTTTTTTAAGAAATTAAAAATGCTTTCTTTTTTGTCCTGGGCCTATATTTTTCCTCTCAGGTCCTATTCATTTCTCTTTGCCCCAGATGATGTCCTAGCTCCTACAAGGACTGTGGTGCTCCTGATTGGTGAAAGTTCACCATATCTAGCAAACTCTAGACCCCCCCCCCCAACACTGCATTCCCGGTTTTTTTCAGTGGTGCATTATAGCTTACTCCCTCTATTTCTATTCTGCCTCTTGCTCTAGGAACAGTAATCAAATTCAAGCTATCATTCTTGAAAAGGGTATTTCAATCAACTGCTCCATAAATGATTTCAGAAGGTAAAGCAAAACTCCTGACCACTATCCTCAATTCATGTATTGATTTTTTTTAGAATGTAAGTGCAAAGAATGTCTTATTTTTGTCCTCATGCTTAACATGAGGCCTGGCATTTACTCTTTTATAAATGCTTGTTCATTCAATTCAATGGCTTCTCATGAAAAATACTAGGAAATGAATATTACAGTAAGTAAAATAAAAATAAAGTAATACAATAAGCAAAGTAAGTTAATATTACAGGGAGGTAGATTTTGGCTTTTTTTTTTAACTTAACAATTAAAAATGTTTAAACTTGGAATGACATGCTTCATCATATATTCTTGTCCTGGAGGTATTTCAGTAGAAACTGCCCTAGGAAATTATAATGGGCATTTATCCTTTCATTAGGGAGTTGGACTAAATCAGTGGTGTCAGACTCAAATAGGAACAGATTTCTTCTGGATACATATTGACTTCTAAAGCCACAAATTAACATTGTTTTATTATTGTTTATTTTGTTAAACATTTACCAATTACATTTTAATATGGTTTTCCAGGGGGCCACATGTCTAATACCTCTGAACTAGATGATCTCTAAGGTGTTATTCTGGGTTAAATCTGACTCAGGATACTCCATCCAGTGGTCCAATCTCAGGTTTGATCAAAATGATACACATAGGAGACCATCAAACATTTAAGAAAAAAGAAATTTACTTAAAGTAAACAGAAATTATATTTATTTATTTGTTTATTTGTTTTTAAATCCCTTACCTTCCCTCTTGGAGTCAATACTGTGTATCGGCTCCAAGGCAGAAGAGTGGTAAGGGTAGGCAATGGGGTTCAAGTGACTAGCCCAGGATCACACAGCTGGGACGTGTTTGAGGCCAGATTTGAACCTAGGACATCCCGTTTCTAGGCCTGGCTCTCAATCCACTGAGCTACCGAGCTGTCCCCCAGAAAGGATATTTAACAAGGACACAGCACTGACTCAGGAAAACATAGCCCTACACATCTCCATATGGAAATGTCTCTTATCAGAGCATGGATTCATTTGGAAGTAAGCATCTAGTTGCTACCACAGGTGCCTTCTAAATCTAAGATTCTATAATTCCATTATAAAAGAAAAAATAATTTCCCAACTAGAGTTAAAGTATAACTTCACCTATAGGTAAAATAATACATTTTATCCCCTGAAGATAAGCCAGAAAACAAGTTATAACTACTAAGTATTATATATATATATAGATATATATAACTACTATATATATATATAGTATGTAACTATATATATATATATATATATATATAAACTACTAAGCAAAGGAAATGAGTAATTTTATGATATAGAAATTCATAAAGAATAGGATGTCAGAGAAATAATGTCTAAGAAAGTAGGTCAGTCATAGAACGAGAATGATGAATAAATGATAGTCAACCAAACACTTCATTGCTATCCATTCTGTATTGGAAAATTTACAGGAAGGCATGTGGAAAGGTAGACCCCCTAAGAAGGATATATAGAAACCCATGGACAAGCCGAGAAAAGATGGGTTGGGATCTGCATTGGGAACACTCATTTTGATGAAATCACCAATCCTTGAAGTATCTGAGGTTTCCATATAATGTAACTGACTTCATAGGCTCTTCATAAAGGAAAAGGCTTTCCCCTATGTTTTCAAAGATAGAGAAAATTGATAACTAGTTAAATATCTTTCTGAATTTGCTATTGTAGTCGCTGTCATGACCTTTGTCTTGAGCACTCAGGTTCCAAACCTGGTGTAACTTTACCTTCTTTCTTTTCTTCAATGAGCCCTACTTCTATAACCCACCAATATTCACTCCCCTCTCTCAGCACAAGGTCTGGCATTTGACATGCCTAATCTCTCTTAGATTCCTTTCTTTCAATACCAGCTCTCAACAGTTTAGTATGAATCCACATTACTCAACTACTACAATAACTTCACTATTAGTTTGTCTATCTTTAGTCTCTCCAATTTTATTCAACAAGCTTTTGTTAAGTCTCTACTATGTGCAAGGCACTATGCTTAGTAATAAAGATACAAAAATTACTTTTGAAAATTCCTATCCTCAAATTCTTAGAATATCAAAATTAATCTGAAATACAGATAAGCAAGCTACAAGGTAGACAGCAGAGAGAGCAAGGGGAAGATCCAGACAAAATGCTCCTAGAAAACAGATCAGGAGAAGTAGATCCCTTGACAAGGAGAGAGCACCCAAGTTGAGACATGAAAGTTTTGTTAAAAAGAGGAAAAGTAAGCATATTCCAGGTGCTAAAATGCCAAGACATCAGGGAAACAGTTTCACTAACATGTACATGGATGAATTTATTTTCACCTTTAATAACGGATGCCATTGAAGGTTGTGTGGAAAAGGAATGACTTAGATTCCTTATAACACAATAATACTCCATCACTATCATATACCAGCATTTGTTCAGCCATTCTCCAATTGATGGACATTCCTTTAATTTCCAATTCTTTGCTACTACAAAAAGGGCAGCTATAAATATTTTTGTACAAGTAGGTCCTTTCCAATTTTTTTAATCTGTGGGCTACAGACCTAGTAGTGGATCAAAGGCTATGCATTCTTTTATAGTCCTTTGGACATAATTTCAAATTGTCCTCCAGAATGGTTGGACCAGTTCACAACTCCACCAGCGATGCATTAGTGTCCCAATTTTGCCACATCCCCTCCAACATTTATCATTTTCCTTTACTGTTATATTGGGATGGGAGACATTTTAGAGAAATAGTTGATTATGTATGGGGGAAACAGGGAAGAGTAAAAGATAATTGAGGCTTCTAACAGGAATGTTGGGTGGTCCCTCACTTAACAGAAATTAGGAGGCCTGTCTAAAAAATATGTTTTTAGACAAAAAATATGCTTGGGTTGAGTTTGAGGTATAGATAAATATTCAAGTAGAAATATCCAACAAATTGGAAATGCATGACTGAAGTTTGTAAGTAGATTCTGAGAGATACAAATTTTAAGTCATCCCAGTAAATTAATAGTTGAAACTAAGGAAGTGGTTGATATTACCAAGGGAGAAAATGTAGATAGAGAAAAACAAACGATGTTGAATAGCTTAGAAAATGCCATTATTTAGAGGATGAGGAGAAAAGGAAAAATCCAACAGAAAGATGAGGAAAACCAGGAGAGTACAATGACATGGAAGCCAAAGAAAGAGTTTGAAAGAGAGGTGGCTAACAATTCAAATACTACAGAAAAGAAAGGCATTGAATTTGGCCATTAGCAGGCCACTAGTGAACTTCAAGGATAGTGTTTCATTTCCATGAAAACCAAATGACAAAAGTTTTGAAAAAATTATTAAGTGATGAAGCAATAAATGTAGGCCATTGTTTCAAGAAGTAACAATTAATTGAAGGAGAAAGTTGGACTGGTAGTTTGAGAGATATCATAGTCAAGGGAAAGTATTTTTAGGATAAAGAAGTAAAGAATATATTTGTTAGTAGAGAAGGAGCTAATGGAGGAGAGGTTGAAGATGCAAAAAAGAAGGGGAATGATTGAAAGAGCAAGGTACTAGTAGTAGTATGAGTATAAGAAAGGATAGGTGAAGAGCACAGGGTTATTAATCTTGGCAAGGAAAAAGCCCCCTTTTCTTCTGAGACAGAAATAAAGAATGAGAGAATAGATGAAAATACTGCTTTTGAGATGTGAAAGATGGTTGTGGATGGAATACATTTCAGTATAGTATCCAAGTCTATCAATCATGCTCCAAAAAAATATAGAATTATCAAAGCTTGATTTTATAAATATGCATCTTGGGCAATATCTAAATTGTCACATCATCACAAACTTGTCTTTATGGTGAAGTGCTTTGACTACAGTGGTGCAGGTATAGCCATTCTACCCAAGAAAGACAGTGAGGTGGGGCAAACATAGGCACACTAGCACTGCTCCCCCAGCCACCTTAGTAGGATATTGGTACACCAGTGGAGCACATAGGACACTTATAAAAGCAAACTTACACAACTGCATCTTTGGCCATCCTTGAAACTAAAGACTTACTAGGGTCATTTAATCTCACTGCTGCTAAAAAAAAATTTCTACTCAAAGCCATTAGGACTATAGTCAATCTTTCATTCATCAGCAAAAGTAACTATCCTTTAACCTATTGCAGCTAGATGCCATCTCTAGACATTACTGAAATATCACATAATTATGCACAGTACACTTCAACTTTTCTGTCTTTCGTGGTTCCCCTAGTTGCCATGATAAGTTAAATGGTTTTATTCTTAGTAAAGTTGAAGGGTGGTCATCTGCTGAGAATGAAAGGGACCAATGAGTGGAAAAACCATAGATTAGGATCCTAAATTTCTATCATAGGCATGCCCTTTAGGGAAAAGAATATTATCAGAAATATTAACCCAAGCATGTAATAGCAACCTGGAGCACTAGATCCTTACAAAGCTATACTCTATCAGATTCTGGTGTGCCCAAACCTTCTCAGCATAGCAGCAAACACATGAAATAGACCAAAAGGGAGCACGCATGAGAGAATTTCTTCTGGTTGCCTTGCCAGAAGTGTGGTGTCTCAGCAAAGTACACACAAAGGAAAAGATACCTAGGGATTTAGGCCAATACATAAGATCTGAACCATTTCGTTGCTCCAAAGATCCTGCCTTATTTTTTATCCTTTCTTATATTTGTTAACTCTTTGGCACTAGACTTATGAGTAGTCTAAAGAATCAAATAACAGCCATGTAAATTATTCTCTGCAGCCAAGATGCACTAATTTCAACCAACTTTAAAATGGAAGCACTGGTGTACTTTCCAGTGCTGCAGCCTTAACAGTTACTTCCTGCCCTGGTGACTGCAGCCACATTCCCTTCCTGACTGTTATATGTTGCTGTGGAGAATGCATTTGGGAATTAAGATGACTGCCAAACACAGCTTAGAACTCTGCTGAAGCTAAGTAGCAGAAACTTAAAATGAATGAATTCTGGAGTGGGTAGAAAAGATCCAAACAAATGGAAGTTACTGATTGTTAGGAAATGGAATAAAGACAAAGGAATAAATGATTCAAGTTGGTATCAAGTGCATTGTTGAAATAATTAAGAAGTAATATAAAGCTAGAACAGGGATCATGAATAGAGAGGATACAGATTAGTTGAAGGAAAAGGTTTGAAAAAATTAAAGGAGTAGGAAAATGGAAGGTAAGGTTGTGGTCAGAAATCATTTTTATACGTAAGGATTTTTACATTTTAATTATAAGTAAATTGTAGTTGAAAAGGTCATTGGAGTCAAGAAGTTTGAGGAACCATTAGGACAGGTTTTCAGATGGATGCTCTACCTTTTATAATGGAAATAATTATTTTGAAGTCAGTATACCTAGATTGGAATCACAGGTTTGTGTTCTTGGACAAATCATTTACTTGGTCTAGTACTCAGTTTTTTCATCTATGAAATTAGGATGTTGGACTAGATATCTGGTTCCTTCTAGCTCCAAAGCTATGATCTGATGAAGTTTTCAAGAATTATGTAAGGTCTGAGGATGAAAAGGAAAACAAAGTATATGATAAAGTCATTGAAAAAAGCTTAGAAGTGCCCATTGTTGGTCAGTGACTATAAAGAGTTGATTCTATTCAACAAAAATTCATTCTAAATGACTGCTAGTACAGTTCAAAGCATTAAACCAGAAAAAGGTGGTCAAGCTGTTAAACAGTGGACTGAGGAACAGGAAGACACATCTGCCCTTTATCCTGGGTGAAGTGATAAAAGAATGGTTTCCCCAGTCAAGGTCACCAAGGCTGTAGTTTTTCCTATGTGAAAATTAGATTTCAGTGAATTTGAAGATGTGAAAGAACACAAGAAAAGTTAAGAGATAAAGGCATCAGGGTAAAGGAATTGGGGTTTAACACTGATACTAAACAACTTTCACAAAAGAATTTGATAAAGCAGTCAGTGCTGCAAATAGTAACTGACCCTTTTATTTGGCATGTTTAAGAGAAGGCTAAGTAAGCATAAGAGAGGAAGCAGAGGTAATAAAGGAAGTCAGCCCAACAGCTGCCTCCTAGCCCACCTGAACACATACTAGTCCACATTCTAACACCTACACATCTAACACACAGTGGGAATGAGAGGTCAGGAAAGGGATATAATCAGAAGTGTCATCAGGAAGCGTTGGCTGTGATAATAAGTTTTCATGCTATAGCAGAAAGAAGTTTCTTTGGGATTCTGAGGGAATCTTCAATCTATACTTTAAGACCCTTAAGATATCTTAAAAGGATTGGTGGCTGGGTCTTAGTGATCTTTTTTACTTCCCACCTCTGATGTCACAAGTGGGGAGATGCCAATCTAGATTTCCACAGAAGGGATACTAGGCATTGGGATGGGACATGAGAGGAAAATAGACACCTTCTTGGATAAAAAAGTCTAGGCAGGAAATGTGTGTCAGCATGGGTGGGGAGGGTGCGGGGGGTGAAGGGGAAAGTAGGAGCATGAATCATATAATAATGTTAAAAATGAATATTAATAAATGTTTAAAAAAATAAAAAATAAAAAAGTCTAGGCAGAAGATTCAGATACCATTTCTGGGCTACAAAATAAGGAGAAATTTCTTTATAATAGAATAGGGGTTCCAAAAGGCTTAGAAGAAAGGTCTAGAAGAGAGCAGATAGTGATAGACTGGGCCTCAGAACACTATGGCTGATATGGATAGGGATAAAGAAGCAGAGAGAGAAGAAATGTGAATGAAGTACTTATAATTCAGGATAATATGAGGCTGGAGAGACAACTTTGGGGATGGAAAGGGAGAGCAGACTGGGTAGAATTTAGTTAATAGAGGAATTTGATTAACATCCCCAAGGTTCCAATTAGAATGTCAGTGAGATAGTTGTTGTGACTTGGGACTCGGCAAGACTTGTCCCCAGGTGATCTCAGTCTTCTAAAGAGAGGGTAGCAGATGCAGAACATCTACAGGTAGAGGTTGGCAAAGTAGCTGATTTTGGAGCTGCATCTAAGTGGCTGCCTTAGATGATCTTATTGCTATCAGTAACCTCTTGATAGTTATAATCATTATGTTTCCTTTGTTCTGTGTATTATCACTCAGCATTAGTTTAAATGTCTTCCTATGCTTCTTGTAATTCTTTATAATCATTACTTCTTATTGCACAGTAATATTCCATTATATTCATATACCATGACTATTCAGCCATTTTCTAATCTTCTAAAGTTTTCTTTGCTACTAGAAAAAATGCTAATATTAGACCTTAGAGTCAAAAACTATGGCATTATAATAAACATTTTTAGCATAATGCCAAATTTATTTAAAGACTTGATGAACCAATTCATAGTTCCACAATATTAGTGTACTTGATTTTTTAGAGATCCTCCAACATTTATTTTTTCTGTCATTTGTTGTCTTTGCCAGTTTTTGAGATTTCAGGATATTTTTATTTGTATTTTTTTAGTAATTTCTTATAATTTTTCATATGGTTGCTAATAATTTTTAATTCCCATGAGAACTATTCATATCCTTTGGAAGAGGAAAGAAAGGTAATAAGCCTTTTATATAGAATCTACTATGTGCCAGGCACTATTCTAAACATTTTTTTACAAATATTATCTCATTTGATCCTCACAACAAACCCTGCAAGATAGTTGCTGTTATAATCCCCATTTTACAGTTAGAAAAACTGAGGCAAATAAAAGTTAAGTGACTTGTCCAAGGCCACACAGCTACTACATGTCTGAGGTAGGATTTGAATTGAGGTCTTCCTTATTAGAGGCCCATCTCCTAACTGCCTTTGGCCATTTGTCTATTGGGAAAAGGCTCTTAACTAATATTTGGGTTCTTTCCTATAAATCAGGGGTCAGCAACCTTTTTGGCTGTGAGAGCCATAAACGCCACCTTTTTTAAAATGTAATTTCATGAGAGCCGTACAGTGCTCACAGTGCGGCTCCTGTAACAGCGCCTGAAAAAAAATTGACTTTATGGCTCCTGCAAAAAGAGCCAGATATAGCTCGAGAGCCATACGCTGCCAACCCCTGCTATAAATCTTGGATAATAGACCCATTCTGGAGATATTTGATAAAGACTTCCCCCCCCCCCCCGAATCAATTTCTAATCTTTGTATCCTGAGGACACTAATTTTTCTATATGTAAACAGGCTTTCGAGCATAGCTAATATGCTCAACATGGAGTCCATTGGGTCCCCTACCACATGAGTGGGAATAACCTCCTTGATTGACACACGATTGTGTCTTTTAAAAGTGATGAAACTTGCCCTCTTTTTAGGGACTCCTCTTTGCTGAGCCCACATGAACAGCAGGAACTGAATCAGTTAGAGCAGTGATTCCCAAAGTGGGCGCCACCGGCCCCTGGTGGGTGCTGCAGCGATCCAGAGAGGCGGAGATGGCCACAGGTGCATTTATCTTTCCTATTAATTGCTATTAAAATTAAAAAAAAATAATATCCAGGGGGCTAAGTAATATTTTTTCTGAAAAGGGGGCGGTAGGCCAAAAAAGTTTAGGAACCACTGAGTTAAGAGGAAAAGGATGTCCCCTTCCCCTGCTTGTATTCAAGGATGACTCACATCTCTGGCATGAGTGAGCTGCTTGTCCACCTTTAGTGTTTACCTGGTACTCAGTTCTCCTGTGGCTCCAAGAAGCTGCAGCATGCCCAGCAGCCACACTTCATTTTTTTTAAACATTAATTAATATTCATTTTTAACATGGTTACATGATTCATGCTCCTACTTTCCCCTTCACCCCCCGCACTCCCCCGACCAGTGGCCGATGCGCATTTCCACTGGTTTTAACATGTGTCTTTGATCAAGACCTATTTCCAAATAGCAGCCACACTTCTATAAACCATTTCAGCAGACAGGCTAAACCAAATTGAGGGCAACCAACAGGCCTCAAACCAGTCAATGAATATGGGAGTGTATTTCCCCCAAGCATATGAAGACTTCCCTGCTGGAAATGAGCAGTGGAATGAGAGGTTGAAAAAAATCTGTTCCAGTAGCCATGAAGGCAGCTGAAGAAGGTAATGTGGAGAGCAACTGTTTCTCAGACAAGGCCCTACATGTAACACTGGATTTGTCTTCATTTCTAATGGGTTTTTTTCAGTATCTCCCTGGAGTTTCTAAATTTTTTTATTTCTCCAAATAAATATTTTTATTTTTTTAGCTCTATCTTCTATGAAATCATTCTCTAGAAATTTGATTGGTTCAAGCATTGAATCTATAAAATAATGTAGGTAGTGTCATCATTTGTATCTTATCAGTAGAATCTATCCATGAACAATTACTATATTTCCAATTATTTAAGTCAGTATGTTTTAAATGAGTGTTCCATAACATTATTTGAGCATGTATGGAAGAGAGATAGCTAGCAGCCCCAAGATCTTTCCCTTCTGGAAGAGTATCAAGCCCTCAGAGAAGTCTAAAGTAGAATGTTAGTACAAGATTTTGTGGTCTGAAAGAGGTACTTCACTAGGATGTTGTGGTATTACTTGTTTATTTAGCAACCTAGCAGAAAGCCAAGAGAGAAGCCAAACTGCAGAATGGGCACTAACCTCTAGAAAGTAAAACCCATTTGTCTGACAGGGAGTTATTACATTGCCCCAATTTCCAAACTATGAGAATCCAAATTTTGTGAGTGAACTAATCCTGTGGGAAATAGGACTAACTAAAAAAGAAAATGAATTGTATTGTTTATGAACTATTAGGCCTCCTTGATATATTTTCGCCATTTGTCTGTAGGCTCTTGTGAGTCCTTTATGTTTTCTCTACTTTATGTAGGAAAGAATAAAGCCTGTCTTGTCCTCAGTAAATGCTTAACCACATCTCTGGAAACCCAGTTAGAAACCAAATAGAATTCTATGTGTTGATATAAAGACATAACAGAGAGGAATTTGAAGGTCTTCCCCCAAGATAAAACCTGGCCCATCTAAACTTAGAGCTGGAGGGGCAAAACCATAGATTACAGAAGGATCAAGGTAGAATCTTAGTGGAAATGCAATATCTTTTTAAAAAGTTTTATTTCCTATTATTTCATTAGAGACAAAGTAAAAAATGGTATAAATATTTTAGACTTAAATCTAGAACTAGACTTCATGTATCAGTAAGAAAAAAAGGGGGGAGGGTTTATGTATTCTAGAAAAACGAGGCAATAAATATTCTTGGTTATGATTAACACATGACATATATGTTGTTTTCAGTGTGCAGTGTATTAATGTAATTCTCAGTGAAGCTAGTTAGAGATAAATAGTCCTGATTACAACCACAGGGGTTTGTAGCAAAATCACAGAATGATCTGGGGAATAATCCAGATGCTGTTAATATTTGTTTATTTTACACAAACACTATCTAGCTTTGAATTTCAAGTTGAAACATAATTATGTTGAAAGATATGCTGTGGTCAAAATGTAAAACTTGGGATAAGGGTACTAATTGTTTTCATAGGTGCTTATTTACTTATAATACACTATACTAATAAGGATATTTATGCTGGTGTGAGAAAATAAGGAACCTTAAACTAACACCATTTTTGCAAGGGTTTGCTTTTATTCTCTAGTGTATGGAGCAAACTATTTACAGCCCTGTTGCTAATAGTTAATGTCGAAAAAATTCTCCAGGGAAAATGGCATATTTCATAGGTGTATTTAATCAGGGTAGGAGATTTAGTACTTTTATACAAAAGTACTAAAGATCATGTCAGATGTTATAAATGGATTTTTGATTAAATAAACATGTTTTTACATCTCTCAAATATTTAATAAAGTAATGAATGATAGCAATTAATATTCAAGATTAAAAAGCTAGGTCATTTAGTTTTTAAGTATCCTCTCTAAAGTTTCTCTTTTAACATAAAGAAAAACACTATAGTATTCCAAGTCATATCTAAAGCTGCTCACTTCCAGGTCCATATCTTGGATATGACTTTCCCTGACTATTTTAAAAGAGACTGAGTCAAATACAACTAAGTTTTAAGAGACATACTTTTTATTTTTTTTTTCCACATATTTAAATAGAATGAAGAAAAGAGTACATGGAGAATAATATGAAATAAGACATTAAATATACTGGAAGTCATATTGTATTGGGTTTTTTACATGCTAGCTTCTGGATTTTGTATTTTATCCTACAAGCCATAGGGAATCACTCATGCTTTTTGAGCAGAGAATGATGTAGTTAGAAATGTTTATTAGGAATATCAGTTGGTCAGCTGTATGGATAATGGATCAGATATTTAAAAGATCAACTTGAATGCTATTGTGATAGTCCAGGCAAAAGGTGACAAGGGTCTGAACTAGGGAAGAGGCTGTGTGAGTAGAGAATAGGCATGGGTAATGATATGAATCTCAAATTAACAAATCTTGGCAATAGAAAATGGAGATCAGCCACATATTTGTAAAAATGTGAGAAAGGCTAACATATAGAATAAGCTTTATAAGACTCACAGAAAATATTAAAGACAAAATAAGAAATTCTAAGGATAATAAAACGGACTTTTAAAATTATATTCAGATCAAGAAGATCAAGGAGTAGATAGGTCTTCTTTGCTTGGTGAAAAAACCTGCAATGTTAAAAGTCATTCATGGAAGGCAACGGGGTGACTCAGTAGATTGAGAGCCAAGCCTAGGGATAAGAGATCCTGGGTTCATATTTGGCCTTAGACACTTCCTAGCTGTGTGATCCTGGGCAGGTCACTTAATCCTTGCCACTCTTCTGCCTTGGAACCAAGACAGAGTATTGATTCTGGGATAGAAGGTAAAGGTTAAAAAAAAACTTTTTTTTAAATCTTTCATCCCTTTTTTGATATTCATCTTCTCTGTCAAAAATAGTGAGTTTAATTTAATAAAGAGTAGGAAAAGTATGATTAAGAGGATATTGAGGTCCAAGACAGACAATGGGCTATTTTAATTGACTTCAAGTGTCATAGCCATTTGAATTAACTTACAGACTTTATTACTGACTGTACCTCTGGGGACCTCTGAGTAACTGGGAGATATATAGACATATTGGTTACAAACCATTTTAACTTTGAAAAACCAAAGGAGGAGTCAAAAAACTATACAACATTTGGCATCACATAAAATTTAGCTCTAACAGAATTTTAGGATATTATTAAACAAATGCTTTGAAGTTCATATAGGATTAGCATCTCTGGTGTAAAGACTTGCCAAACCTTTTTCAGGGTTACTCATTTACCTTTGGGCCTGGAAATACCTGGTACTCAACTCTCACCTACAGCTCTAAGAAGCTGTAGCATGTGCAATTGCCCACAGCCTGGGAAAACTGCCACAGTAGACAGACTAGACTAAGTTGAGGGTAACTCCAACACCCTAAGCAAGTGAAGACTTCCTCCAGTGGAATGGGATGATAAGAACAATTTGTTCCAATAATAAATTATAAAGGACGTGGTAGCAGACACTATGGATTGCTTAGAGCTTGGTTAAATGCCTTGATCATCCTCAACCACTTGTCACTGAATTTCAAGGACTCTGGAAGAGAAAATGAGGTTGATGTCTTTGGACAATTCTGCCTCACCTAAATTCAGTTCACTCACAAGTCAAAATATCACCCCATGATATCATTGAGCCTCTTCAAAAACAAAGGATGAAGAACAGCAATGAGTTATTGAACTATTATTTTTTGAGTTCTTAGAAAGGAAAGCAGTAGCAAATATGAACCATTCTAAAAACAAGTTATGTTAAGCTTATTGAAATTTTCTTGAAAATGTTAGTTACTTGGTTTTCTAGGGAAATACTCAAGATCCAGTATATACAGATTTTAGCATGGTATTTGACAAAGGTTCTTATGTTTACTCTTTTTGATAAAATAAGGGCAAAAAATATCTCAAATTGTAGGATTAGAGTTCCAGAAAGAGATTGACTGAATATATACATTTAAAGGTCACCTACATAGAAATGGTAATTAAACTCTAAGAAATGATGTGATTATCATAAGAATGAGAAACCAAGAAGAGTACTCAGGTTGAAGTTTTGGGAACTGCTCATACTTAGTAGGTAGAAACAGGATGATGATTCAGAAAATTAAGCTGAGGAATGATTATAAAAATGAATCTTTGCCTCATATTTTGCTTAGAAAATGGAAGCCACTCTCCAGGTTATCTTTCTTCTCCTCTGTTATCACTTCTTGCCATCATCCCTCATTCTCTCCTTTACTTCAATCTCTCATGAATATATGCCCCTTTTTTTTTTCAATTCTAAACACTCTCCTTTACCCTTCTCTTCCACACATTGAAAAGGTAAGAAAAACAAAACTCATTATGAATATGCATATTCATGCAAAATATACCCCTTCTGACTAAGACCATATCTATCTATTTATACACTTGATTCCATACTAATCTTTTCTGATCTTTTGCACTCACACTTTAATTAAACATTACCTGTCTAATCTTCAATCTCTCCTTATCTACTGGCTCATTGCCCACTGCCTGCAAATATGCCCAGGTGTCCTCCATCTCTTAAAAACTCTCCCTTAATTATACCATTCTCTCAAATGATCATCCTCAATCTTTTTTTCCTTTTTCATAGTCAAATTCCTAGAAAAAGCTATATTTGAATCTATTTCCTCTCCACTTACTCACTCTTCAGTCCTTTGCAGTCTGACTTTTTGACCTCCTCACTTAACTGAAACTACTCTCTCCAAAGTTACCAATGGTCTCTTAATTACAAAATCCAATCATCCAGTCTATGATGAAGAGGTGACCCCTGACATAGCCAAAGTCAGCCATTTTAATTGGACCTTTGATCTCATCCTTCCAGCCTCCTCTGGAAGCCTTCCATAACAGTCATCATTTTGTTATCATTCTCCTCTCCTCCTTCCCTCTTCTCTTTCTTTGTCTCTTTCTGTGCCTCAGTCTCTATTTCTCTCTAATCAATGAACCAACATTTATTAAGCATAGAATATGTGCTGGGCACTATGCTAGTACTGAGGACACAAACACAAAAAACTAAATGTTCCCTGCCTTCCAGAAGCTTACAGTCTAAAGAGGAAGCAAATATAGGGGAAATGAGAAACATGTATACATAGACGATAATAAAATTTAGACAGTAAATAAAAGGTAACCACAAGGCAAGGATGTAGGAAGAGGCACTAACAACTATAGGAATAAGGAAAGACCTCACATTAAGAGGTTGTGCTTGAGCTAAACTTTGAAGGAAGCTAGACATTCTTTTTTTTATTCTTAACAGTGAACAAAATTGGTATTTCCATATACATGGCAAAATAGAAAAGTAACATTTTACATGAAGCTACAGATCTCTATTATGGATAAATTGCATTTAAGTATATAATAAATTAAAACTGTAGCTTTCAAAACTGCTTTGTTTGTGTTTCAGGTCTTCTGTTCTCTGCATTTAAATAAATATGCTTCAGTGAACCTTCTTTTCTTTATTTTTTACTCGATCTTATTCCTCTTCTCCCTTTCATTCACCCCCATTGGAAACAAAAAAGAAAAAAAAGACATTATAACAAATATGCATAATCAAGGAAAACAGATTCCCACAGTGGCTATGGCCAAAGATGCATGTTATATATACTACATCCCAAATCAATCATTTGTCTATCAAAAGAGGGACTGGATTACTCAGAAACTGTAGTGATTACATCTCTTACAGTACTCGTCTTTCAAAGTTATTTTCCTTTATAATATTATTGCACATATTTTTCTTGTTCTGCTCATTTCTTTCTACACTTCATACTAGTCTTCCAAGGTTTCTCAGGAACTTCCTATTCTGTCATTTCTAATAGCACTATCATACATTCATATGCCATCATTTGTTTCAACCATTCCCCAGTTGATAGCTACCCCTTTAGTTTCCTGTTCTTTGCTATAACAAAAGAACTGCTACAAATATTTTTGTAAATATGAATAGGTACTTTTCCTATTTCTTTGTTCTCTTTAGGGATATGAGCCTTGTAATTTTATTACTAGATCTAAGATATATATACAATTTAATAACTTGGAAGGACATAGTTCCCAATTACATTCTTAAATGGCTAAAGCAATTCCAGTTCTGCCTACATTGTATGAATGTCTGTTTTCCCATAGCCTTTCCAACAATTGTCTTTTTCTGTTTTTAACAAATTTGATGGGTATGTAGAAGAACTTTGGAGTTGCTTTAAGGTGCATTTCTCTAATTATTAGTGATCTGGAGCATTTTTTTCCAGACTTGTTGATTACTTGGATTTTCTTTCTTTGAAAACATATCCTTTGATTATTCATCTATTGAGAAATGGCTTTATTTTTATAAATTTAAACCATATCCTTATGAATGTGAGACCTTTATCAAAGAAAACTGCTGCAAATGTATTTACTACTTACTTCTAGTCTTAATAATAACTACATTGCTTTTTTATACATTTATCTCCAATCATTAATTTCTCTTCATCAGCTAATTCTTTTCCTGCTGCTTATAAACATTCCTTGTTTCTCCCATCTTTAAAAAACTTTTACTTGATCCTACTGTTCCTTCAAGGTGTCATTGTATCTGATTTTTTAAATAAACTATCTTTTAAAAAAAGCTGTTTATTTTCAGAGCCTCCACTTACTTTTTCCATTCACTTCATATAAGCTTGTAGTCTGGTTTCTGACTTTATTACTAAACTAAAATTACTCTCAAGATTACTAATAATTTTTTATTTCCAAATCCAGTGACCTTTTCAGTCTTTATATATTTCTTGACCTATCAGTAGCATTTGATAGTGCTAACTATTCTGACATTCTAGATAAGTGATGGCAAACCTTTTAGGGACACCATGCCATGCCCCACTTATCCCCCAGACTGCATTTATGCCTGTGCCCCAGCTCCCATTGTGTGCCAAGCCCCACCCCCAACTGCATGCTCCACCCCCTGGCTGCATGCAGAGCCCCACTCACCCCTTCTTTTTGGGGGGTTGGACTGGGGACAAGGCCAGGATTCAGGCTTCCAGTGCCACATATCCCCTTCCCCCAGTGTTCAGAGGCAGGGCCAGGCTCCCAGCTGGCCAAGCCATGGGTCTGCACATGCCCACAGAGAGGTCTCTGTATGCCATCTTTGTCATGCATACCTTAGATTTGCCAGCCCTGGCCTAGATTCTCCCTTTTCTCTAGATTGTTATGACACTGATTTTTCTTGATTTACTTCCTCTTATTTGACTTCTTATCAAGTGTTTTCTGCTGGATCGTCATCATAAATCTTCCCCCAAATTATATGTAAACCAAAACTCTCTCCTGGGTAATATTTTATATATATATATTCTCTCCCAAATCCCCTAAGTTAAATTATTATATATACTGATGACTCTCAGATCTATATAACTAGCCTTATTTTCTCTTCTAAAGTACTTGAATCCCATATGTCACTGTCTACAGATTGTATATTTTCAGCTGGTAGGCATATTAAACTTAACATGTCCAAAGCAGAACTCATTGTCTTTCTTTCCAAATGTACCTCTCTTCCAACTTTCCTATCTCTGTCAGGGGCCCTATCATCCTTCTAGTCACCCAGATTCCCTACCTTGAAATCATTCTTAGCTTCACTGTTCTTTATATCTCACTTCCAGTAAATTACCTAATCTTATCTATTCTACCTCTACAGCAGTTCTTAAACTATTCATTTTCTATTCTCTCTATTTTAAAAAATTGATCTTAAGTTTTTCTGAATCAGTGTTCTATCTGGGCACATAAACATAGAGACAACAGGCTAGGCAGGGAGAATGTTCTGGTTCCTGTGCAGTTTATTAGTTGAGGCTTCCAGCACTTTAAGGAACATGTTTTTGAAGGATAGGTATTTGTTGTCTTTCAGTCCAAGTGTAAAATAAAAATACTGGGAGCAGTCTTCTGAGCAAAACTGAATTTGGTACATGTGCATGTTACACATATGTGTTTCCCCACTATGGCCTGAGATACTGAGCTTTGAACTGATATGGTATTTATATCTGAACTAGATTATACAAATTCATTTTAGAAGAGGTCTTCCAAGTGGGATCTTTCTTGGTCTGGGGTTTTTCTTGTGAGTCATCTTCCCTTAAAGGTCTGTTTTTCTTGGCAAGAATGTCAGGTCTTACCATATTTCTTTTTTATAGGACAGATTACAGAGGAGCTTGTTCCATATATGGTGATAATGAGAATAACCAAGGTTATTCTGTACCTTCAGAGCAAAATGAAATATTAGCCTCAGAAACTCCTGGATATAGTCTAAAACACTGAAGGCTTTCACAAATTTTCCTTGGCAAAGATATCTATAGAGAATTCTATGTTTTAAGCATATTATAATTATTGATTACTGATTTTCATAGTTAATTATTAATTGCAGTTATTCCCTATTATTGACTATTATGATGCAAATTATCATTAAAATATCTAATAAAATTACATGTAGAGAATATATAGTTATACAGAAGCATAAAATAATGAATATAAACTGAAGTCATTAAATTAAATTTTCTTTTACACAAGATAGTGAACTTCTGGTGTGTCATTTTAGCTACTATATTAAATTTCACTAAGTCTTTATTTGTTAGGTGCCAGTTTTAAAAAATCTAAACTGATATGTTGCACAAGGACAATTCTTTTGTCATTTCTTGTGGCTTTGACCTGGTCCTGAATTGCCATTTTAAATCTCAAGGTTATCACAAATTTGCATGGCTCAGTCATTTGTTTATTGTTTCTTTGTTGACATAAGAAGTTCATGTGAATGGTGTTCATGGAGTAATATTTACTCCATTCTTGGCTCAGGACTATTTTTTAGGCCCCAAATGTAAATCACATTTTATATTCAGCAAATTCAATGGTATTTATCAGTTATCATCCCATCACTTCTTGGCCTTTTGGCTAAGATCAAGTGTAGTATCAGTTATCATCCTTAGCTGTTTTTCAGTGAAATAATTTTTGCTTGCTTGGAACATTATTTTTAAACTATTCTGTTTATCATTTGCTATAAGAATGTGAATCAATCTTCCTATTTGGTAAAGAAGTTCTAGTCTTTTTATAAGTGACCTAAAGTAAGGATGATGGTGTTTCATTAATGATGTAAGAATTGTTGGGCAGCTGGGTAGCTCAGTGGAGTGAGAGTCAGGCCTAGAGACAGGAGGTCCTAGGTTCAAACCCGGCCTCAGCCACTTCCCAGCTGTGTGACCCTGGGCAAGTCACTTGACCCCCATTGCCCACCCTTACCAATCTTCCACCTATGAGACAATACACCGAAGTACAAGGGTTTAAAAAAAAAAAAAAAGAATTGTTGATAGAATACTTTCCAAATATGTTGTGATTGATGATGCAGATCCAAAATTATATATTGAGACTGATATTGCATAGATTTTAATTGCTTTAAGCAAGTTCTTTCCATTCAACTGTGATTCCAGGAAGTCAATATCTTTTCATATATTTAGCTCTGGCCTCCTTTTTGATAAATTATCCGTGATTTGTCTTGCTTGGAACAGAATAAGGTATTTATAGAAATTGCCTTTATCCATTACTTTAATATAATACCTAGATATAAACTTGAAGTCATTTATCTCTATTTCTTTGGTGTATATTGAGAATTTAATACTTTTTGAGTCTATGATATTTGAATTTCATTGGAGAAAGTTTTCATAAGATGAAAGAGATTTTTGATATATTCTTGATTCAACTTTCTCCTTAATTTATAAACTATACCTAGTAATATGTCAGAGAGATTAATAGTGAACCTAAGGCTTAGAAGACTCATACTGGCTTAAACTCTCCTTCTGAAAATGTCTCCGTTTATATCAATTGTGATTGATATTATTTTGTTAGTATATCCTAAATTAAAATATTTTTTTCTACATGGACATTAAATGTTCTAGTGTTCTCACTTTACTTGGGTCTATTTTATATAAGGCAACACATGGCTAAACCATGACAGGAAATTATATCAAAAGTTTTGAGATAACCAACAGAGGCAGTATAAATGTTACATTACTTTCTTTTTGTAATACTATTATACTGGCAGATAATGAAATTATTTATGTTTTCAGTTGACGAATGGGAAAATGCAAAGATATATAAATATAAGAGTATGCATGGAATGGAATTTTGAGGGAAGGCTAGATAAGAAGCTGGCAGTTTGGAACTCTAAGACAGCCCAGAACAGGAGAACCTGGGGAGCAGTGCTTGAGTACAGATCTCCTGGACTTTCTGGTAATCCTCTGATTCTGGTGTGAAGTGTCCTATTCTAGTGATTTTGGTCTCCTGTCCTGTATGAGAGAGCCCTGCCAGCAGTGCCTGATTTATATAACTGTTTGATCTACCTGGAGAAGAAATTCATTTTGAGTGAAGTGATCTGAGAGACTGCCTCCACAGGCATAGCCTGTATCTGGAGTGACCCAGCCCATTGGGGTCTTCTTCCTTGATCCAGCAACTTGCTCTATTCATCAACCAACCTTGTTTTGGAGTGGCTATAGAGTTAAGCAGATAGAATCAGGGAGGTTTGGGGAAATATAAATAGGGAGATAGAGTAGGTCCAACCTTGTTGGACATTGGAGGATCAGTGGGGTTCTGGGAAAGGTAGATAATTATTAGTGATAGGGACTTTCCTAGCCCTCCTTCCTTATCTAATCTCAATCAGCATCTATAATAAACTTGTTGTTGATAAATCTTGCAGTCAGATCAAGTTCCTAAGAGTCTCAGGGCAGAGAGGAGCCATCTTGGTCTCTGTGCCTGGGAGGAGTCATCAAGTAAAGACTTGAAGTTAACTAACCTTATTTACTGATCAAATTACCATCTTACACAATCCACAATCCGTTTCACTTCATGTGCCCTTATGGTTAGCCCACTTAGTGGTCATTACATTCTGTACTATAGAATTTTCACTGGGCGGGATAGTGGTGTTTCTGACTTGTTCTGGTCTCTCTTGCCTTCTTGTGTTACTAGCTCAAGGAGAAGCACCAATTGCTCTACTCTTTCCTGTGTCAAGCTGACACAGAGTACAGCCAGCCAGAAACCCCCTGATATAGATTATAGGTAGGTTTTGAGGATAGTGTTTGAGAGAATTTTTTTTTAAACCCTTAACTTCTGTGTATTGGCTCCTAGGTGGAAGAGTGGTAAGGGTGGGCAATGGGGGTCAAGTGACTTGCCCAGGGTCACACAGCTGGGAAATGTCTAAGGCCGGATTTGAACCTAGGACCTCTCGACTCTAGGCCAGACTCTCAATCCACTGAGCTACCCAGCTGCTCCCCTCCCCCCAGAGAATTTATTTTTAATATGTTGAATTACTACTATGCCTGGGTTTAAAATTAGAGATTTAGAGATTTAAATCTTTTCCTTGACCTCTATACTCATTCCTTTGTTCTCAGAAACCTTAAAGAATGCCCCACCTTAGAGTCTGGTAGATAAAAAGGAAGATTATGAGATCTATCTTACTCAGTAAATAAGAACCAGTTTATGCCAGATGTGCCTGCACATAGCAAAACCTAGTCCTCCAGTTTCTCAGTAAGAAACATTAGAAAACCTCAGTCTCGAACAGACGGGACCACATTTCAACCCCCAGTCTTTGGGGGCCATGGGACCAATTATATTAACTACCATCAACCAGGGGATAGGGGAGAGTTGAGAGTTTTGATGGACCACCTTCTCATAGGCTATTTACCATTTAGAGTTATCTTGGGGTATCCAAAGGAAGGGCTGCTGAATAATGAGCTCCCAAGTTATATTTAGGAATCCATGGGAACTCAGGCTCTTTCAGTAATTGAGAGAATCATTTGACCAAATTAATTTGTATTGACTGGTCAATTAATAAAATAATACTCAGAACTACTGCCTCTTGGCATTTTTATCCATCCAGTTATCATTATTGTTATTAAAGCCATCATACCATAATTGAAAGAGCACTAGGCCCAGCAATTAGAAGACCTGAATATAAATTCTGCTTATTTTACTTATTAGCAATGTGACCACTTCTCCTTTCTGAACTTCAGTTCCCTTTTCTGTTAAATGAGGAAGGCTGAAAGAACCTGTAAAGGAGGTTTTTCTACAGCTTACGATTTATAAGGAATTTTTTTTAATTCAATCCAGAATCCCAAAATTTAGACAAGATCAATGTTATTATCCCTATTTGACAAGTCAGCACTCTAGCTTACTCTTTAAGACTTACCCATAAGTTGCATTGAAGATATCAATCTGCAATGGTAGAGGAATTCCTTACATCAAGGAATCACGGGTTTTGGTAAAAACAGATAGGTAGATATAGATGTAGATAAAGAAAGTAAGGATGAAAAAGGTTAAGTGGCTTACTCACAGTGACATAGTAAATGTCAGAAATGTAAAGAACTTCTTAATACCAAGTTCATTATGCTCTCCACACTCATGTCTCACTCAGCTTCAAATGAAGTAGGGAGAGATGGTATTTGAATATAAAAAAGCAAGAAAACTAATTAAAGTTAACTTCCAAACATTTTTATAAACAACATTCACTATTTGTAGAAAACCAACTTTTCTTATTATTTTAATGCAAATGTGAACTACTTTTTTTGAAGCTTTCATCCCATTTGTTTAATTATTGGGGGCTTTGGCTATTTTGATTTGGTAGATATGTCAGTTTACTTTACCTTAGTCAGTCCTTGCTCTTTTTAAGGAGCTCCTAAGCCATCATTTTCTGGCTTACCATGGACTCTGAATCGATATAAACATGTATATTTGGGGTGGCCCCAATTGTTCAGAATTTTCAGTTTCACACATAGCAAGTATTCAGAAACTTCATTCTGTAAACAAAATATAAATCCAAATTAATATTTTGTGGATAGTCCATCTCAAAGATTATAAATGTACCTTATAAGTAATTATTAAGTTTCTTATCTTTATATCATCTTTTCACAGATGGAAACAATGAACTACAGAGAACTAAAGAGATGCTCCTCACCCTATCCTCATTTCCACCCAGATTACACAGGTCAAGAAGAGAAGGAATAGAATAGAAAAGGTCAGTTGTCCTTCCTATAATTCTCCTGACTAGATTTTATACACACATAATAAGCATGCACATATACTCATTTTTGCCTGAATTTTCTGAAAATTACCTAGTAATTATAATGAAAGCATGACATTTATTTTGCTATCACATTTTCTACATAAGTCGATGTGATTTCTGCATTTCTTCATCCAGTTAATGTTATAGGTTTTTTCAGAATTATTTTCACATATTCCTTTTTCTATTAGGAAATCCAAACAGATCCCTTCCCAGAAAAAAAAAAAAACAAATTTTCATCTAAATATCTTTTCCTAGCTTTCTTTATTATTACCTGGAGGTGAAATGTTTGAACACTGGTCCCTTTTTTGTTATACATAAACTGACCTAGGAAGATTTCCTCTCCTTTACATTCTTCTTTGAGTCCCTGAAAATATGAAAGACATGGAGATTAGGGCCTATGTGACAGACTGATTTAGCTAAAAATGACCATATTTTCCTGTTCAAGTAGCAATGATTATCTAAACATAGGGTGGAGAGTGCAGAACTAGGTATATTGGATTCAAATTAAATTCAAGAGCAGTTAAGTGGCACAATAGAAAGAGTGCTAGACCTGAAGTCAGGAAGACTCATCTTCCTGAGTTATATATATATAAAAGCTATATGACCCTAGACTAAGTCACTTAACCCTGTTTTTCTCAGTTCCTCATTTGGAAAATGAGCTGGAGAAAGAAATGGCAAGCCATTCCAGTGTCTTTACCAAGAAAATTCCAAATGGGGTCATGAAGAGTTAGACACAACTAAAGAACAACAAATTCATATTAAAAGCATATTCTAAACATTTATAGTCTGCCAACTACCAAGTTCAAGGCTGTGTATAAGGAAATTAAAGATAAATAAGACATTCTTTTAACTTTAAGTAGTTTACCCTATAGCACAGAAGATAGATATGTATCAAAATACAAAACAGAATGTCATATTTGCATATAAGTTCAATTCTAAAGGATAGAACACTTACATTCATTTATAGTTCTTCAGACAAGTGAAAAATTATGTTGGACAAAAAACAATGAAAACATCACTTCTAACAGTAACACTGACAATTGATATTTTCATTAAAGCAGATTGTATTTTTCATAAGGATAGCTGAAAAAAAGCATTTTGCTTATGGGACCATAAAGAAAATGGCAAATGACTTTTAGATCTGTATTAGTCTTGTAACATGATATAAAAATATTTTATTTTTGACTTAAATCTCAGGTTACCTAATCAAATTTGTTACTTTGCTTTCTAAAATGTAAAACATATATTCCTATCCTGAGGCTTTGGGAATGACAGTTATATAAATATATTTCCATAGTGTATATCCCAGTCCCTTGTCAGCTGAATGAAAATGACAGTGCATTTCATATACATCCTTTCATGCTTCTCTCTCTATTCAGTACCTGAGGGTAAATATTAGAAGAGGAAAAAGTGGCAGAAAAGTGTTTTTATTGTTATTCAAAAAAATGTTGTACCTAATAACAGAAAAGGAGTATATTAGTTGAACTGATCACTTTTGATAAGAAATGTTTAACTACCATAACAAAGTCATTTTACCGTAATAAGTCACATGTCCCAAAATTTATGATACATATAAAAAATTCATGCTTGAAAATGACAGAATTTTAGAGTGGAAAGGACCTTAAGCAGTTATCTATTGCAACCCACAAATTAAAAAGAATCCCTATAATACCATATCCAACAAATGGTCAAGTCTCAGCTTGAAGATTTCCAATGAAAAACTGGACTCCCAAGGCAGCCTATTCCAGATGGCTTGAATTTTACAAAGTTTTTCCTTATACCAAGCCTAAATTTCCCTCTTTGCAACTTCTATCATTTTGATTTGTCTTTATGAAACCAAACAGAACAAATCAGATTCTCCTTTCAGATGATAGCCTGTCAAATATCTGAATACAGATATCTTATCCTCCCCTGACCTTTCTCTTCTTCAGACTACACATTTTTATTTTCTTTATCTGGTTCTTCCACCATCATGAAGACCCTTCCTTTAAATATGCTGTACCAAGATGGTTCACTATTACATGTGCTTACTTATGATTTCTCACTCTTTGCTTTTATGTACAATGTATGTGTGTGTGTGAAATACTCTTCCATTTTTTTACATAAGATCCTACCCATATTTTAGATCTCAATTCAAATAAAACATTTCTTCTAGATTTCCCTTATTTCCAGAATAACTAAAAACCTTTTCTTTTTTGAACTTCACATAACACTTTACTACTCTAAAATATACATATGTATAAGTAATTTTTAATATATATAAATATATGTCTGTCTGTAACATACCCTCTAGATCAGTGGTTCCCAGACTTTTTTGGCTTACCACCCCCTTTCCAGAAAAAATATTACTTAGCCCCTTGGAAATTAATTTTTTTTTTATTTTAATAGCAATTAAAAGGAAAGATAAATGCATCTGTGGCTCTCACCGCCCCACTAGATCGCGCTGCAGCACCCACCAAGGGGCAGTTGCGCCCACTTTGGGAATCACTGCTCTAGATCATAAGCTCCATTTGGGCAGGGACCTTTCCTAGTGTCTACGTCAATAAGTGTTTGTTAAAATTTAAATGTAATTGAACTGAGGTTCAGTTTTTCTAAGTAATATGTTCTTTTGTTATTAAAATATGATTTTATTAGAAATGTTAAAAGATTTGAAAACTCATTGAGGGCTATTGAATAGAGGAAGACTAATTCATTGCTTGGTAGAATTGTGAATTGGTTCAGTTATCTGGCAACAGTTTTGAAATATGCAAAAAAAGTCATCAAATTGTTCATAGCCTTTGAACTAGAGAGTCCTTTATTTGAAAGGACTTTACTGGCAACAGAGAAAGACAAGTATTTCCAAAAATGTTCATAACATTGTTTGTTACCATGAAAACCTAAAAGCAAAAAATATGCCTAATTGTAGAAAGACTGAATAAGAGTATCTGAATAGAATAGAATATCATTAACATAATAAAGGAATGACAAATGTGCAGAATTCAGAGAAACTTGGATAAACTTGGATGAAGTGATGCCAAATGAAAATGTAGACCAAAAAAAATTACAATTGTATAAAGAAAATATCACAAGACAACAAAACTGGTTGAAGACAGTGGGCAACACTGATATCATATTGCCAGAATTAAATATAAAAAAAGGTAATATGACTCCTTTTTGATCGTGGATCTAACTTTATTTAGAGACTATGCAGAGAAGGTTTGAGTATTTGTTGGGAGCACATGCTATACAAATTTTAAATATTGATTTGGTTTACTAAATCAATTTGTATTCAGTGTCTCAGGAAATGTGACATTTACTGTTTAAAGTACTTCTACATAGTCTAGTATTTATAGGCTCAATGCACATTTCATCCTTTTTTAAAAATTACTTTGAATTTAAAATGTAAAAAAGTGCTTACATAAACAGAAAAGTCCTTGGGAGCACTGGAGGTATTTCCTGAGGGAGAAATCTTCTCTGAGATATGCTCCATGGTAACTGCTGTTGGTGTAATCTTCCTGGCAAGTTTAATTATAGTATGACCCTTAGAACCTGGAAATGCCCAGCACTTCCCAGGATGGACATCAGGCTTTAAAAAAAAAATAAAGTTAATATCCTTTTTGACCTCTTTCTGAAATACCAGTCAATCAGTTAAGTTGTGTGTGTGTTTGTGTGTGTTTGTGTGTGTGTGTGTGTGTGTGTGTGTGTGTGTGTGTGTGTGTGTGTGTTTTTAAAAGAGATTCCTGTCCTCAGGAGTTTGCATTCTAGTGAGGGAGACATAATTAAAATACATGAAATATAAGTGATAAATAAATAATGAATTTATTCTCAATGCTGTAGGAGTTCAAGGACTAGAGAAATCAAAAAGAAGTAGGAAAGGCTTGATGGAGGAAATACAAACACAAGGGAGAGCTGACAAGGTGAGCAAAGAAAGGATTAAAGTGAAGTGGTTATAGTTGGGGGGTAGGGAGAGGGGAGAGGAGGGATATTAGTGGGGCAAACTCAAGGTACCTAAGGAGAACTAAAGTATTTCACTCAGATTTTACCTTGGGAAGGTTAGAAAAGTGGTGCCTGTAGAATGATCTCTAAGATCCCTTCAAGCTCTAAATCCTACTATCCTCCCATAAACTGTGAAAAGTTAGGGAGATTATATGAAGCCTCTAGGAAAGGGGATTCTATAATCAGGAAATTCAAGAGAAAGAGAAATAAGATATATGTATATATATAGATATAGATATATATACATATATGTATTTGGTTTTACCTGAAGAATAACATCAGGAGGCATTTCATAACTTAAGAAACCTATCCCATGCCAATATAGTTTTGCTTTATCATTTTTGTAACTCTCAGATGTTCCTGCTTCAACAATGGAGGCACCTGAAATTAGAATATAATTAGTGGAATAAGAAGGTAGAAATAGAAATAGATTAGTATGATTCTAAAATTTAGAGGAAATTTTTTAATAAAGAAATTAAGTAGTATAGTTGTACTAAAAAATGCAAATTGTAGTGAAAAGTTTGTTATCAGCTTTGGTGAAGGGAGTATACTTATATCCCCAAGAAATCACAGCTTTAAAAATTACTGTATGAAAAAGCTTTAATCCCATCCAATTTGTCTTTTACTGTCTAGAACAAGTGATGATCACTCTCTCCACTTTTAAATTTTGAAAAATGAGAATAATTAAAATGGAGTCATGTGTATTAATAACTAGTTTGTTTGATGAAAAATTCCTTGGTTATAACTTCTAATAAGATTCTTAAAATCTTGCAATTCAGAAAGTAAATTACAGGCTATCTCTCAGAAAACAATAAAAAAAAAATAAAAACACCACCTCTAAAAATCACTGCAAGAAGAATAATTTTTATATCACCTTACTAAAGATGGTATCCTCTATTTAAATATATGACAAGTTTTTTGACCTTCAGTTATGTCCAACTCTTCAGGACCTTATTTGGGTTTTCTTGGCAGAGATTCTAGAATGGTTTGCCATTTCCTTCTCCAGCTCATTTTACAGATGAGGAAACTGAGGCAAGCAGAGGTAAGTGACTTGCCCAGGGTGACATAATTAGTAAGTGTCCGAGGCCAGATTGACTCAGTTCTTCCAGATGCCAGGCCTGTCATTCCATCTACTGTGCCACCTAGCCGCCCAAAAACGGTTTTAAAGGTTGCAAATTGAGGAAAGGAAATTGAAGAAAAACTAAGTGGATTTTCGTAAGATTTATTTAGAATCAGAGCTGGACATTAAAAAAGTTTTCCATTCAATTTAAAGTTTCAGATTGCCAAAACTCATGTTATGCCCTCGCTTTCTAAATTTAACAAAAGTTCCTGTCTTGAAATCTTAGAGATCTGAAAGTTTCCTTCTGCAATATGGATCCATCCCTCTGTGAACTGAATGAAAATAGTGGTACTATAACCTATGTAACCATCTTTCATTCTACGTTTCCTAAAGAAACAGTGTGTAAAGGATTAGTTTCACTGGAGGGTACTTGGGGCACAGTTCATAACTTTTATAATATATTGCCTTATATATAATTGGCTCTTAAAATTGTATGTTGAATAAATAATTGAACTGGTTTGCCTTTGAAAACTGGGATTTAACAAAAATACCACCAATGTTAGTAGCACTAGTCTTTAAAGAAAATTCTATCCTTCATTTCTGTTATTATATTAACATTGAACCTTAACATTGTGCATTATTTGGGTTATTTGATTTTTTTTATTTTTTAGAATGTGTGAAACTAAAGTTAGTATATGAATTTATATGCTATGCATTTTTCATTCTGCATTATGACATATCAGTTTATAAAATTGCATTTCCCATGCCCTAGGCTAAAATGCAAATTACCCTTTGGAAAATTTGTTCTTATCAACTGTACTTTCAAGCCTTTGTCAATCATTAACATTATCTTAGCTTATCAGTTTATTTCTCATCTGAAAGAATGGGATGAGCATAAGGCATTGTTTAGGGATGGGCAGGCCTAGGGGAGGCCCGAAAGTCATGATCTGGGAAGTAAGTAAGCATCAAGTTACTGAGTGCTTGGAAAGAGTAGCTAAAGAAGTGTGGGTGGGAGGGGGTGGAAAGGATTGGGGAGGGTGTAGAGCCAAGATGGGAGACAGGTAGGAAACAGTGCAGTAAGCTCATCTCCACAAACTCCTCTTTAAACAGAAAACGCACCAGACCAAATCCTGATTCAGAAATCCAGAAAAAAGTCACAGTAATCCTTTTTTGTAGCCCAGCTTGGCCTAGGGAGACAGAAAGGGAAATCTGTGGACATTGGGGAGGGGAATGAGTGAGGAGCATACCCGAAACTTCATTGCCTTTTAGAGACCATGTGCTGTGCCCCACCCCCACCCCCAGATTGCAGGCCATGCCCCAACCCCCAGCCTGTCTGCTGCGCCCCAATCCCCCCCGGGAGCCCAAGTGCTGAGCAGGTCCCTCCCCACCACCTTACACCAGCAGACCAGGGAGGGAAAAAGGGAGAGGAATGGCCCAGGCACTTCCATGGGGCTGCTGGGCGTGGAGAAGGGGAAGGGAGCATCTCTGCCCCAGCCCCTCCGCCTTTCTAGTAACTAACTCTGGTGGGTGACGGTGCATGTGGCCACAGAGAGGTCTCTGCGTGCCCTCTTTGGCACTCATGCCATAAATTCACCATCATGGGCCTGGGCCCTCGGGAGAGCCTATGTATCAAAGCTAGAGGAGGTGCCCGAACCATGGAGGACATCACCACAACCATATCATATTGCAGCAGAGACAAAGTGGCAGCTTTGGTCATCTCTGTCCAGTGTGGGTGACAGGGCCAGGGCAGACTCAGAAAGAGACCTGTGTAGGGAAATGGCATTCCCGAATAAGGCGGCCTTGGGCTGTGAATGGAAAAAGAAGGAAGTTCAGAAGCCAGCAGCAGCAGGGGTATTGCTCAGACGGGAGGCATAGCGCAGGGAATCACTTCAAGCATTTAGCCCAATATATAGAGGAAAACCAGTGCAAGTATCACCAACCAAAGATGAGTACAATTCTGCCATTCCGAACCAAGAGAACTTTCTAGCTGGCTAGTCTTATCGGGGGATATATTAGATGAATAATATATTAGAATATGGATTAGATGTATAAATATTTATATTGAGATTAGATCCACCTCGCAGAGGATATATTAGATGTATATATATATATATATTAAATATATAATGTTAGCTGTATATATATATATTAGATATATTAATTGCATATATAAGGTTCTTGTTTATTTTCTTGTTTAATTTTTTGTGTGTATAGTAATTGTAAGGTATATTTAAATTAATATCTTTAGGTTCATATTTCTGTAAAGTATAATAAGAATAGGTTTTAGTTATGTAGAGAATAGTATGAATTTTGTGATTATAATTTCTATAACTGTAAATATTTGGAATTGTATATTATTTGAGACTTGCATGTTGCAAGAATTGTTTTGTTTTTTACTTTCTTACTTCTCCCTGTATATAATATAGAGTATAGGATAGTTTTATTTGAAAGATCCATTGGGGAGACAGGTCTCCCCAGTGGATCTCAGGGGAGGATATGTTAAGAGAGTTTTTATTAATTTCTCCTTTTTTAGATTTAAGAGGAAAGGATAGGATTTCTGAGTAAGAGACCCTCTGCTGTGCAGGTTGTCAGTTGGTGACAGAAGGGTGTGGCTGAGTATGGTTTTGTAAGTTTCAGACTGTTGGAAAGGGCTTTTGGTCTTGGGGTCCCCTGGGGAGAGGAACAGCAGTTTCTGGGTCTCTCTGAGAGCATTTTCTGGCTTTCTCTCTAAGACTGGGAGTTTTTTAATAACATGGTAGATAAAGTAGGATAGATAGTGTTTATATTATTAGATGGTGAGAATAGGAAAGTGGTCAAGGGCTTCAGCCTAGCAGAAGATATTGCCCTCTGAGGCAGATAGATTTAGAGTTTTTGAAAATAAATTTAGTCAGGATTGGGATCTTGGGTATAGTTATAATCTATTATAAGATTACTTTCACTTTCCTCCTTTTAATTTCCTATCCATATTTCCTAATAATAAACTAAGTGTTTTGCATTTAATAAAGTGCGCACTGGCTTTTGATCAAACTCCTGCCCCCAAAATTGAATACCTCACACTGGTGTGGGTTGAATCTAGTAGGATTCTACTCTTGTTCAACCCCAAACCTAGGTCAGGAACTTAAAGAGTCACACCAGAGTTGAGCAGCAATCAAACTTTGCCCTGGATTAGACCATTCATGGGAACACTAAAAGACTGTACTTCTTCAGCCTTTCCCAAGATCCTGGAATACCGAGTATCAACAGGATCAACTCAGACCTTCCTTCCAGAAATGTGACAAAGGCTTGACCTAGCATTAAGTCCAAAGGCAGAAAGTAGGCTAAAAAGAATAAGCAAACAAAAAAAGTACACCACCATAATAATCTGTTATGGAGATAGGGGACATCGAAGACACAAAGATAAAGAAAGAGAATGACTTCAAAACATCTTCAAGCAATACCTCAGAGAAAAATAGCTTGGGCACAAATTAAACTAGAATTTCTAGAAGAAATGAAACAAGAGTTTTTAAAAAATGAAATGTTTTTATAAAAGAAATGAAAGTACTTGAGAAAAAACTGGAAAAGAAATGAGAGCCAACAAAGAAAGAATCAAAAAGGCATTTAACAGCTTGGCATTCAAGGAACAAAATCTTGCCCAAGCAACAAAATCTCTGAAAATTATAATGGAGAAAATAGAAGCCAATGACTCCATGAGGCAACAAGAAATAGTAAAAGTCAGAAGGCTGAAAAAATAGGAGAACATGCATGATATCTCATACCACAAGTAAGTGACTTAGAAAACAAAATAAGGAAAAAAATTAAGAACCATTGAACTATTTAAATACATGACCAAAAACAGAACCAAGACATTATATTTAAAGAAATCTTAAAAGAAAACTGTCCATGTCCCTTAAATTAGAAAGCAAAGTGGAAAGAGAAAAAATCTACTGGTTATCTACTGACAGAAACTACAAATTGAAAGTTACCAGGAATGTCCAAAATCTAGAGCTTCTATCAAAGAAAAAAATACTTCAAGGAGCCAGAGAAAAAAAGAATTCAATTAACAAGGAAACACAGTTAGAATCATACATGATTTAGCAGTCACCATTATTAAGAAATGAAGAACTTGAAGCATGTTATACCACCAGTTGGCAAAAGAGAAGGACTTAAAAAGAATAACTTACCTTAGAAAACTATAAGTACAATTTTAATGGGGGAAAGTGGATCTTTAATAAAATAGATGGCTTCTAAACATTGATAACAAAAAAGTCAGAACTACATAGAAATTTTGAAGTTCAAACATAAAAGTGAAAAGAAATATTAAAAGTATACATAGGAGGCAGCTCAGTAGATGGAGAGCCAAGCCTGAAGATGGGAGGTCCAAGATTCAGATGTGGCCACAGATACTTCCTTGCTGTGTGACCCTGGACAAATCACTTATCCCCCATTGCCTAGCTAGCCCTTCCTGCCTTTCTTCCATAGAACCAATACATAGTATTCATTATAAAATGGAAGGTAAGGGTTTAAGAAAAATCAACATGAATGATGGTAAAGAACTCAATAAGGATAATCATCAACGTTTATTGAACAAGTCCAATTAGACAAAGCCTGATAATGGCTCTGAAAAGAATGGAAAGAGATGAAGTGAAATATGCTAGTCAGGGGAAGAGAAAGGAAGGTTTGGGAAAATCTGGCATGATAAGAGTAGAGATCTATAGTAGAAAAAGCAGACATCTATACAAATAAGAAGGAAGGGATGGGGAGGGTGAGTTTGGTGTGTATGCCACACACACACACACACACACACACAGTTGGGTACAGATGTTCATTTCCTCAACAGAGAAATGAGAGATAAAGGGAAGAGGGGGGAAAGGGAGGAGTGGAATTAAAACGAAGGTATATTGAGAGGGATTAGCCCTAAGCAAAACAAACTATTAAGGATTTACCAAAAACATTTATAACTTTTTTTGAGGTGGTAAAGAATGGGAATCTGACCTGGTTCCTATAAATTGATGAATGGATAAATTATGGTTGATAAATGTGGTTTTTTTGTATTTCTCAATCAGTAGTGGTGATAGAGGGGTTGAGAAGAGTAAGAAAGATCTTGACTGATTTAAAATATATATGTTCCACTCTACCCAATTCTTTCAAAGAGAAAAAAAGTTATTGTCCTTTCTGTCCTCTCCCACATTGTCCATATTCACTTTTACATTTGATTCCTTTTTAAATTCCAGATAGAATAATCATGTTTTTTCTTTGTGAAAGTATAAAGGATAGAAACATTGAGGTACTGTGTACAGATAAAGAAATCTAAATAAGTCTAGTCATTATTTTTATTTACTCAGTATGTCACTCACCTGCAGATTTGAGGGCATAGTCAGCCATCTGGACTTGATCCTCCCTTAACTTTTTAAGCACATAATTCACCAAGATCACCATTTCCTATAAGATGATAGATAATTTATAGTTAACATGCAGAGGTACTCATATTGTATAACAATGAAATTTAATACCCTGATATGGAGGCATATTAAACAATCAAAACAATGTTTTGGGTTTAAATGTTTATTAGAACCAAACTTATAAACTTTTTTATTTAGAAAATTAGATGTATCAGTATCTTCAATGCTCTGATTAGCATTTAACTTTCTGGTGTTAAGGATTCTATCTTCTAATGCCATTTTTTTTTTATCCTGGGACTCCATTCTAGGAGCATAGGGCCACAACCAGTAGGCAATGGGACAACCAGTAGGCAATGGGACACACAGTCGCTCAAGGGTCACCCAGCTTGAACCTAGGACCTTTCGTCTCAAGGCCTGGCTCTCAATCCACTGAGCTAGCCCAGCTGCCCCTACTTTAGGTAGCAGTTTCTTTAGCAGATGTAGTTTTTACAGGGTGGGGTTGCTAGCCCCACGCCCAACCCTCCTCCTTTTTCATCCGGGCTAGGGACTGTCCTTGGCCCAGGAGTGGTAAGGGTGGTGATGTACTCTTTCAACTATCACAATGCTTCTTTTCTAATACCATTTACTATAAAAGAAGCATTGTGATAGTTGAAAGAGTACTGAATTTGGAGTCAGAGGACTTTGAATCCTGCTGCTGCCCTTTACTAAGCTGTGTTATCTTGGAGTAGATGCTTCACATCTCTGGAAATCAATTTCCTCATCTGTAAAATAAGTATAAGCAGAGATGGTTGTGGCCCTATGCTCCTAAGGAGTCAACAGGAACAATAATAATAATATTACTTTTTCTACTTACCCTATGGGAGTAATTTGTAAAGTACTATACAGATGTAAATTATCATCATAAAGATAGTAATACTGGGGGCAGCTGGGTAGCTCAGTGGATTGAGAGCCAGGCCTAGAGACGGGAGGTCCTAGGTTCAAATCTGGCCTCAGACACTTCCCAGCTGTGTGACCCTGGGCAAGTCACTTGACCCCCATTGCCTACCCTTACCACTCTTCTGCCCTGAAGCCAATACACAATATTGACTCCAAGATGGAAGGTAAGGACTTTGGAAGGAAGGGAGGGAGGGAGAGAAAGTATAAAGGAAGGAAGGAAGGAAGGAAGAAAGAAACAAAGAAAGAAAGAAAGGCTAAAAGCAATCATTTATAAATGATAGTACTTTTATAGCAAAACTTCTGATTTTTAAATAAATGTTACATTTGCATCTCTATAGCTTCTATTCTATCATATATTGGATATTTTTAGTTAACAATTAATTAACCTTACTATGATTAGGATAGAAGTTTTGTGAATTAAAATTTCTTTTTTTCCCCAGAAAACTAATTTATTTTGGACTGTGGGGGAAAAAAATCACAGGATAATGGAAAAAGCAGTACACTAGAAGTCAGAGATCCTATGTTATGCAGCCATTAGTACCAATTGACTTTGAAAAACCTCTGGGTCCCAATTTCCTCATCTGTAAAATCAAATGGGTTGGACCAGAGGCTTTCTGATAACTCTTTAAAGCTCCGAATTGTTCTATGATTAGTGACAATTTTTTTTAACAACATGGGAACAATGAAGACAAGATAGTGACCTTTTTCATTTTTATTTGACTGTCATTGTTTAATTGTTTTTATATAGCATGAAAACAGATCCCTGATTCTAATGGTGAGCCTGTACTAATATTTCCATTTGTTGGAATGGCTAAGTTACTGGTTCATTCAGTTCTTTTAAATTTAAATTTATTTAGTTAGAATATTTTTCCATGGATACATGATTTATGATTTTTCTACCCTCTTTTCCTTCCCCACTCCCTGAACTGATGAGTAATTCACTGGTTATACATATATCATTGTTCAAAACCTATTTCCATATTATTCATATTTGCAGTAGAGTGATTTTTTTTTTTAAACCCTTACCTTCTGTCTTGGAGTCAGTACTGCTCCAAGGCAGAAGAGTGGTAAGGGTAGGCAATGGGGAGGTCAAGTGACTTGCCCAGGGTCACACAGCTGGGAAGTGTCTGAGGCCAGATTTAAACCCAGGACCTCCTGTCTCTAGGTCTGGCTCTCAATCCACTGAGCTACCCAGCTGCCCCCTTAGAGTGATTTTTTAACACCAAAACCCCAATCATATTCCCATCCAATTTTGTGTGTTCCATAGGTGCTACTCTAAAAGCATATAATCTATTACAATCTATTGCTCAATGACTCACCCAGTATATTTTTTAAAAAGATATACTGCATCTAGTACATCTTTCCACCCTTGATTTGCTTACAGAACTAATTATTTTTTAGAATCATACATAGGAAGATTATATAATTTTTTCTTTGAACCTTGGATTAATAATAGAAAAATGTAAATGACACCAGAAAGACTCTCTCACTCTTGCCTACTTGTTTTATATGCCTAGACTTCTTCCATTAAGAAATTATTCAGGGGCAGCCAAGTAGCTCAGTGGATAGAGCCAAGATCTGGAGATGGTTATGACTATGGATGAGGAAAAGTAAGTTAATGCTGATGAATGTGGTCCTAGAGGGGTAAGAGCCCTGTTGGCTGTTGGTCACTTCCAGCAGAACAGAGTCCCTGGTTTTGGTTCCAGGGAAGAAGGGTGAGCTGGTCCTTGCAGCCCCTAGAAGGACTGCAGGCAATAAGAGCATTTGTTGTGGCAGCATTATTGGGGGCCCTGGTTATGGCTTAGGGTCAGAGAGGAGCACATGAGGTCATTCATCAATTAAGGTGAGAGTCAGAGGAGCAGTGATCACACTTGGCTTTGGATATAGAAAATGGAAGAACTAAAAGGTCAGAGGTCCCCAAATAAAGGTCAGAAAACAACAACACATGATCCCCACAGCCCAGGAGCAAAGCCCAACCCTAACATAAATCTAATAGCCAAGAATTAGGCCACAAAAAAGTAAGTATACAAAAGAAGAACCACCTAATAATAGGTAGTGACAGAGAATTCAAATTCAAAAGAAAACAGTAAAGACAAAGCAGCTACTTCTACAGCTTCAAAGAAAAATGTAAAATGGCCCCAAGCCCCAAAAGTGTTATTAGAAGAACTGAAAAAGGACTTCAAAAATCAAGTATGAGAAGTTGAAAAAAAATAGAAACAAAGAGAGAAGGAATGCAAGAAAATTATGGGGAAAAGTTAACCAATTAGAATAAGAAATAATAAAACTCATGGAAGAAAATAACCCTCTAAAATCAGAATTGGGAAAGAGGAAGCTAATAACTTCATAAGACACCAAGAAATAGTAAAAACAAACTCAAAAGAATGAAAAAGTTGAAAAGAAAATGAAATATCTTATTACCAAAATGAAAGATAGAAAATAGATCAAGGAGAGAAATATAAAAATTGTTAAATTACCTGAAAATATAGATATTCTCTGCTTCAAAAAAATTAAGTAAAATTGTCCTGAAATTTTAGACCAGTAGGGTAAATAGAAATTTAAAAATTCTACCAATCACCACCTGAAAGAGATCTCAAGATGAAAATTCACAAGTCTAAGTTTTGAAGCTCTAAGGTCAAGGAGAAGTACTACAAGCAAGTATAATGAAAATTTAAATATTTTGTGGAGCTATAGGCAGGATAACACAATATTCAATAGCTTCTACCTCAAAAGACTGAAGGGCATCTGAAGAGCAAAGGAGTTGGGTTTGCCACAATGAATAACCTTCTAGCAAAGGTAAGTGTAATCCTGCAAAGGAAAAAAAAATGGATTTTGAATGAATTAAAGGACTTTTAGGTATTTTTTTAAGAAAATGTCAGAACTGAAAAGAAATTTTGACCTATAAGAATAGGGAAAAACATAAGAAGGTAAGTAAACATGGAAGTCTAATTATAAGGGATTTAATAAGACCCAAGTCTTTACTTCTTATATATAACTCTTAATGAAATCATTACTAGAATAGTTTGAAAGACAGATAAAAGTCTTGGGGTTAAGATGAGTATGATGAGATGATTGTAAAAAAAGGGGAAGGGGTAAATATAAGGGGGAAACTCAAAGTTGGTACAGATTAAGGAGGAAGTGCTTAGAAATAAAATGGACTTCTGAGGTGGAATAGGATAAAGAGAAAGAAAGATAAACTGAGGAAAAATTAAATGGAGAAAAATACACTTATAACTTTGAATGTTAATGAGATGAACTCATCCATAAAATGGAAATGGAAAGCAGAAAGGTTCAAAAATGAGTATCTGAAAATCATAGTGTTTACCAGAAACACTTTTTAAATGAGAGACATATACAGAGTAAAAATAAAAGGCTGGATTATAATTTACTGTTCTTTAGCTGATGTAAAAAAGCAGAGGTAGCAAACATTTTGATCTAAGAGTTAAAACAAATAGATATAATTTTAAAAGATGAGAAAAAACTACATTTTGTTAAAAGGTAACATAGATAATGAAGTACTTATCAATATTATCAATATCAATACTACACCTATATGTACCAAATGTTATAGTATCCAGATTTTTAAAGAAAAAGCTAAATGAATTGCAAGTGGAAATAGCAAAACTATAATAGTGGGGGCCTTTCACCTTCCCCTCTAAAAACTAGATAAATATAATTTAAAAATAAATAAGAAAAGTCAAAACGAATATGATAGATATATAGAGAGAACTGAATGTGAATATAAAGGAATATACATTTTCTCAGCAGTACATGTTACTTTTACAAAAATTGATCATATAAGAGGACAAAAAATTATAGTTATATGCAAAAAAGAAGTAATATTAAATGCATCCTTTTCAGATCAAAATGCAGTAAAAATTATATTTAAAATAAGGGTCCAGGGGGCAGCTGGGTAGCTCAGTGGATTGAGAGTCAGGCCTAGAGATGGGAGGTCCTAGGTTCAAATCCTGCCTCAGACACTTCCCAGTTGTGTGACCCTGGGCAAGTCACTTGACCCCCATTGCCCACCCTTACCACTCTTCCACCAAGGAGCCAATACACAGAAGTTAAGGGTTTTAAAAAAAAATTAAAATTTTAAAATTTTAAAAAGATTAAAATAAGGGTCCATGGAAACACAGACTAAAAATTAATTGGAAACGAAATAACCTAATCTAAAAGAATGAATGGGTTAAAAATAAGTCATAGAAACAATAAAAATTTTATTAAAGAGAATAATGATAACAAGAAAATATGTCAAAATATATGGGATGCAGAAAAATCAGTAGAAGGAATTTTATATGTCTAAATGTTTATGTTAATAAAATAGAGGAAACAGATCAACGAATTGGGTTTGCAATTTAAGAAACTAGGGAAAGAACAAACTAAGAATCTCCAGTTAAACATCATAAAAATTAAAGGATATGCTAAATATAATTTAATACAAAAATACCATTGAATTAATAAATTAAATTAGGAGTTTTATGAAAAAAAATAATAAAACAGGCAAACCAGTGTTTTATATGATTTTGAAAAGAGAGAAGAAAACCAAATTACTAGTATCAAAAATGAAAAGAATGAATATGCCACTAATGAAGATGAAATAAAAGCAATTATTGGAAATTATTTTCCCGATTCTTTGCCGATAAATCTGACAATCTAAGACAAATGGAAGAATATTTTTTAAAATATAAACTGCCTCACACTATACACTCACAGAAAAGGAAATAGAATATCTAAAGAAAAATTTTTTAAACCCTTACTTTCCATCTTAGAATCAATACTATATATTGGTTCCAAGGCAGAAGAGCAGTAAGGGCTAAGCAATGGGGGGGTTAAGTGACTTGCCATAGGTAACACATTTAGGATGTGTCTGAGGTCAGATTTGAACCCAGGACTTCCCATCTTTAGGCCTGATGCTCAATCCACTGAGCCACCCAGCTGCCCTTAAGAAATCTATTTTAGAAAAAGAAATTGAAAAGACCATAAATGAACTTCCTAAGAAAAAAGTATTAGGACCAGATGGATTTACAAGTGAATTCTACCCAACATGTATAAATATCAACTAGCTCTAATATTAAATAAATTATTTGGTATAATAAAGAGGGAGAATCTTTTATGAAATAAATATGGAGCTGCTAATTTAACCAGGTAGAGCAAAAACAGAAAAAGAAAATTATAAACCAGTTTCACTAATGAATGTGTTTGCAAAAATCCTAAATAAAATTCTAGCTAGGAGACTACAACAGTATATCACAAAGATTATACATTGTGACCAAGAAGGATTTATACCAAGAATTCAAGGATGGTTTAATATTAGGAAAACTACTAACATAATTGATTATATCAATAACAAAATTCATATGATTATGGTAATAGATAAAAAAAGGCTAAATGACAAAAAACATTCATTCCTATTACCCTACTAAAACACTTGAATGTAGATATATAAGAAATAAAATTGATATAAAGTGATAAAATTAAAAATATCATGGTTTCAAAGGGTTTATTGAAAGCCATTTAGAAAAATGAAGCCACGTGCCTGTTGAGTTATTTTAAAGGGACCTGCCATTTACCTGTTCCTCCCATCCTCGCTCCTGCTCCACAATAAAAAAAAAAGAGGAAGTACCAATCCAGTCCTCAGTCTTTATCCTTTTCTCTACGTTACTATGCTTCCTGTATACATGATTATGCAAGAGGAATCATGGGAAGTTTAGACCAGGGACCTCAAAATTAGTTCAAGGACTCCCAAATTTCTGATATCACAGATACTAGTGGATTTTTCCTTAAAAATATAAGAATTATCTACATAAAACCATTTTTTTTCCAAAAAGTGGGGCAGCTTGGTGACTTGGTGTATAAGGAGCCAGGCCTGGAGACAGGAGGTCCTGGGTTCAAACCTGGCTTCAGACAGTTCCTAGCAGAGCGTCCCTGGGCAAGTCACTTTACCCCAATTGCCTATTCCTTACTACTCTTTTTCCTTGGAACTGATAGTAACAATTCTAAGACAGAAGGTAAGGGTTTAGTCATTTTAATTCCTGTATTTTTTATAATGGGGACAAGCTATAAGCCTTCCCAATAAGGTCTGGAATGAAATAAGGATTCCCTTTGTCACCTTTATTATTCAGTATTGTGTTAGAAATGCTAACAATAGCAATAACAGAAGAAAAATAAATTAAAGGAATCAGAATTGACAAAGAGGTAATAAAATTATCTCTTTTAGCAGATGATATGATGGCATATTTGGAAAATCCTAGGGGCTCAACTGAAAAAGCTAGCTAAAACAATTTTAGCAAAGTAACAGTATATAAAATACAGGACGTAAAATAAATCCACTCAGAATTTCTATATACTACCAACAAAGCCCCCATGAGATGAAATAGTAAAAGATATTCTATTTAAAATAGCCATAGAGGGGGGAAGCTGGATGGCTCAGTGTATTGAGAGCCAGGCCTAGAGACCTCTGGGAGGTCCTAGGTTCACATCTGGCCTCAGACACTTCCTAGCTGTGTGACCCTGGGCAAGTCACTTAACCCCCTTTGCCTAGCCCTTACCACCCATCTGCCTTGGTGCCCGTACACAGTATTGACTCCAAGATCGAAGGTAAGGGTTTTAAATAAATAAATAAATGAAATTAAATAGCCATCGACAGCATAAAATATTTGGGAGTACATCTGCCAAGGCAAACCAAAGAATTACATGCAACTAATTATAAAACACTTTTTATACAAATAAAGTCAGGTCTAAATAATTGTTCTTGGTTAGATAGAGCCAATATAATAAAAATGATAATTCTAAGCAATCTAGTTATTCAATGCCATTCCCAATTACCAAAAGAAAATTAAAGCGCAAAAAAAAAACAATAGAAAAATTCATTTGGAAGAACAAAAGATCAAGAATATGAAAGGAATTAATGAAAAATTTTAAAGGAAGGAAGTTTAATAGTATCAGATTTTAAATTATAAGTAGTAATTATGAAAACTATCTGGTATGGCTAAGAAATAGAAAGGTACATCAGTGGAAAAGGTAGACATGCAACACAGTAATAAATTACTATAGTAACCTTGTGTTCAGGAAATATAAAGATTCAAGCTTTAGGGATAAGAACTCACTATTTAGGAAAAATTGGGGAAAATGGGAAAGCAGTTTGGCAGAAACTAGGTATAGATCAATATCTTATATAATGTACCAAAATAAAGCCAAAACAAATACATGATTTAGAAATAAAGGATGATACCATAAATAAATTAGAAGAACATGGAACATGTTACCTATCAGATTTATAGGTAGGAAAATAATTTCTGATAAAATAAGAGATAAAGAGCATTGTGCATTATAAAATGGGTAATTGTGATTACATTAAAAAGGTTTTGTACAAATAAAACCAATGTGGCCAAGATTAGAAAAAAACCAAAAAACTGGGAGAAAAATTTATAGTCAGTTTTTTGGATAAAGTCCACATATCTCAACTATATAGAAAAATAAGTCAAATCTATAAGAACATGAATCCTTTCCCAATTGATAAATGGTCAAACGATATGAACAGGCAGTTTTTGGATAAAGAAATTAAAGCTACATGTAGTCATGTGAAAAAATGCTGTAATGCAAATTAAAGTAACTGAGATAGGGGGGCGGAGTCCGGGGATGAAGGGGAAAGTAAGAGCATGAATCATGTTAACTTTTCTAAAAAATAAAAATTATTAAATGGAAAAAAATAAATTAAATAAAATAAATTAAAAAAATAAAGTAACAGATATCTCATGCCTATCAGATTAGCTAAAATGATAGGAGAAAATGACATGTCAGAGGAGATGTAGAAAAATGAGGACAATAATACACTGTTGGTAGAATTGTGAACTGATTCGATTATTTAGGAAAACAATCAGGAATTATGCCTGAAGAATTATATTTGTTTTCGACCAAGTAATAAAATTATTAATTATGTTTCTTGTGGTGATCAGGAAAAAAGGGAAAGAACCTATATATTCTGAAATATTTATAGCCCTTCCTTTTGTGGTGGCAAAGACCTGGAAATTGAGGGGATGCCTATAAGTTGGGGTATGGCTGAACAAGTTGTGTATTCTAATGGAATGCTACTGTGCTATAAGTAATGATGAATAGGTTGATTTTAGGAAAATATGTAAAGATTTGCCTGAAATAATGAAGAGTGAAATGTTCAGAATCAAGAGACATTGTACAGAGTAACAGCAATTTTGTTTGAAGAATAACTGTGGTTGTGGACAATCACAGTTCTATATATGTCAAATAGTGCTTCTTGAGTACAGGGTGAGGAGGGAGGGAGATAGCTTAGTACTTAGAATGCAATAAAAATTAATACATTTTATATTTGAAAAAATTTTAACCTTCTAAGGTTATGGATATAGCTTGTGCCAAGGCTAAATTAGGGATGAGGGGACACAAAGACAAACCTGACTTGGGATTAACCCAATTATTTCATACATAGAATTCATGAAAATGGTGACAAACAGAACCACAAATGCTCTAAATCCTTTCTTGCCTCATTGGTAATATCTGAGTCGTCTTGCTTTCCAGAGGCTTCTGCATTAGCATTCAGAAGGTAGTAGTTGTCCATTTTGGTTTTTATATCTTTGAGTAAAGCCTTCAGGATATCTATCTGTTTAGTCAGGGACAGAATTTCCTGGGAATTGCTTTCCAAATTGTGGCTTCCCACCCTGTTAAAAAATGGGAAATTGATTAGAAAGGAGAAAAGGATAAACAACCACCCACATTTCCCTATTTACATAAATAATTATTGTTGGACTTCAGTAGGCTGACACAACAGGACTTAATATGATATTTGCACATACAGTATTCTTATATGTTACAACATAAATCTTTCCAAAGAAAAGAAATATGTTTCCAATAGAGCAAAGATTGGAAAATAAACATTTGTTTAGAAAATATAATTATCATAAGAATTAAGTGTTTTGGCATTATAGTTCTGACAGAGGTAGCTATTTTGGGTGGGACTGTGAGCCTTTTTTTCCTCTTCATATTCTTGTTTCTAACAGCATAATATAATGAAAAAAGAACTGAACTGGAATTTAAGATGCCTGAGTCTAAATCCCAGCTCTAGCACTAACTAGTTATATGACCTAGAAAAGTCACTTAACTGTTCTGGGCCTCAGTTCTTTTTTGCATAAAGTGAAGGGGCTAAATTAGATCAATTCTAAAGATTCCTTTTAGTTCCAAAGTTTCTTTCTTTCAAGGATGTTACAGAACATAACAAAAGATTAAATTGATAGGTTTTATTAAAGAATCATATAACTCTTATATGATAAGTGGCACATAATGTAGTGAGTAAATAGAATTCTAAATTTAGAGTCATTAAGAGCTGGGTTAAAATTTTGCTCTTGATAAGCCTTTGACCATGCCCATGATAGGTTTTTGGACCATGAACAAACTACTTAATTTAGACAACTAAGATTAATTATAAATGTCTTGTAATTTGCATATGGGTAGAGGAAGTTCCTACCCCAGGAGATTACAAATTAAAATGATTATCTTTCATATTATCTCATTCAGTTTTCAGACACATAACAAAAAGGCTATGATAAATTTCATTAAATTATGAGTTTAGCTAGATAGGATCTTAAGTCATTGAGGCCAATTCTTGGTTTATTTTTTCAATGAAAGAAAATGAGGCCAAGTGCTTTGGTGATTTCACAAAATTCATACAAATGAGTAAAGCATTAGGAGTTGAACCTAAGCTTCTGACTCTGTCTTGTGAATCTTTCTTTCTGACAGACTAAACAGAATGTTTCCCATATAAAAACTACTATTCTTTTGAGGAAAACAACTTTTGTTATAAATACCTCTCTCTCTAAATAATATTTAAAAATCCTCTTTGTGCAATAAGAGAAAAAAGTATTGCTTTAAATTTATTTTTAAAATGTTGCTAGATAACATAATAATTAGGCTTCTAACTTTTAGAATTTCACAGTTCTATAATATCAAATTGAATCTCTCTGACAACAGATTTTAATAATATATTGTAAGTTAGAAAAAGACAAGTTTTCATCCTGCATAATGACTTGGGCCTGGTGTAGTAGAAGGCTTGGACTGGGAGACATGGCTCCAAGACCTGTCTTCCCCACTGATTTACCATGTAGCCTTAGGCAACACGTTAAATCCTTGTCTCAATTTCCCTCCATGTATTGCAAGAATAATACTTTCTTTACCTCTATTATAACTTAATGGAAAGGTGAAATGAAATAACATATGAAAGAACTTTATCAAGTGCTATGTAAATTTTCATAGTTTTACAAGTTATCCTTCAAATATAAAGATGACATACAACTGTCTAAATATGAGGTAAAACTAATTGTTTTACTAGTATTTGACTATAAATATGCATCAGTCCACTTAATATTCTTTTACCCCTTAATTCCCTGCTGTCAGAAGTGGGTCAGAGTATATTGTTCCATTAGTAGTATCAAAATAATTTGCATAATGCTCTAAATAATTGAGGTAGCCAGTCCTAGATATATTCATAGTGTCATAAAATCATATATCAGGAAAAGCAGATAATGGTGATTATCTCTATTAACCTAATAATGTTAAGTAATCAGGAAATTGGATGTTATTGTTTTTTCTCAATCATTATCATCCCACTGTTAGGAATGTCCCTCAAAGTATAATTCAGTATTTAAGTGAACCATTTCCCCAAATCATCTATAAATATGTCTAAATATTCTGCAAATTACATATAGGTGTTCCAAAAATATATAACCCTGTTCTTTGGAAAACAGCATAGCCTAATAGAAATAATATTAGAAATGGTGGTTGTATCACTTAATCCTTAACATATCTAAAATCCACTTATTTGAAATGAAGAACAATAAAAAAGCAATACTGCCATAATGCTATTAGCAGAAAAAAACCATGAAAATTAAATTATAATTTAATATTTATGATATATTACATACTCTAAATGCAAAATTGGCATATATTTAATTATTTGATTATATTTATTTATACTATATTAATTACTATTTATTTATTAATATGCATAATAATTATTTATTATAATATTAGCATATAAATAAGTAATATTAGTCCATTGTATTGTGTATTATAATTAAAACATTAATTTAATTAAGTAATACATTAATAATTTTTGTTTATATTTATTATGAATATTGGTTCTTAAGGAGAGGCAAGTATGATTAATTAGAGAAGGATCAAGAGACAGAAACTTTTATAGAGATTCCAAACTGGGCTTTCGGGCATTTTCAAGGATTTTAGAACTTGGTGGGTCTTTATTAAATTCTCCTTTATAACTTGTGGCATTTAATTTGAGGAGTGACTATACTAAGAACATGGTGTAGAAGTAAGATTACCAGGCTAGGCTTTGGAAAATCTGGATTTTGTTCCAGGCTCTATCACTGCCAATGTGATCATGATTGACTCACTCCCTGGGTTTTGATTTCCTCTGGGTTTTAATTAACTCTTCTTTAAACTAAGAGGTTTGAACTAAATAATCTCCTGAGTTACTTCCAACTGAGAGTCTAATTACAATTTTTAAATGTGGAAAAGAAAATGTGATGTCTGCTGGCACTGGGAAATATTTGGGAATATTCCCAATTCCAGTTCTGGGAAATCTGTATAATTTACTATTAAATACATGTATCTCTTAAGTCATCCCACAGATACTATTTTACCCATGTAGTAAGATGTACACAACAGAAACAACAATCACCTTAGAAGTTCCATTTTGACTTTAGGCATACGAATTCTGGCCTGTAAGAAGAAAGCAAATTGAATAAATTCTAAAATTTCTCCATTCAGAGCTAGCTACTTATAAAGATATCTGTTAGTGTAAAATCAATATTATTCTATGATAAACCTTTGATATTTACCATATTCCATGTTTCTATGCTATTATAGAAAACATGTATTTAAGAAAGGCGAAATTTAGAGTTACTAATATTGAAAGAGTTAAAGGAAGGGGGAGGCAGGGACTTGATTACTTGGTAGAAGGCTACACAGGAACCTTATAGGAACTTACCAGGATTTTGCTTTATGAAATTGTTACTACACTAAAAGTCAGTTAGTTATAATTTATTAGGTTCCTACTATGCGCCAAGCACTGTGCTATGCTCTGGGGGACACAAAGAAAGGCAAAAAATAGTCCCTGCTTAAAAGAGCTCACAGGCTAATGAGGAAGAGAGCGTGCAAACAACTCTTTAGAGACAAAATAGATACAGGATAAATTGAGGTTCTCGCAGAGGAATGGCATTAAGAGGATGAAGGACTGGGAAAAGTTTCTCACAGCAGATGGGACTTTAGAAGAGACTTGAAAGAAGCTAGGGAAAGCTTGGAGACAGATGTAAGGAGGGTTTCCATTGCAAACTTGAGGGATAATTATTCAAAATTCTGGAGCTGGAAGGTAGAATGGCAAGTAGTAGGAAGAGCAAGGAGGCCAGTGCCACTTTATCACAGAATAACTGAAGAGGAGTAAGGTTTAAAAAAAAAGATCTGGAAAAGAAAGGGGAGGCAGGTATGAGGTCACAGGATGCCAGTGGAGTTTCTTGAATAGAAGAATGAAAAGGTCAGACTTGGGCTTGAATATCACTTTGACAGGTGAGTGTAAAATGTAGGGGCTGAGGGGGCAGCTGGGTACCTCAATGGATTGAGAGTCAGGCCTAAAGACCTCTGGGAGGTCCTAGGTTCAAATCCGGCCTCAGACACTTCCTAGCTGTGTGACCCTGGGCAAGTCACTTGACCCCCATTGCCCACCCTTACCACTCTTCCACCTAGGAGCCAATACACAGAAGTTAAGGATTTAAAATAATAAAGTAAAATCAAGTTTTATTTTTTGTGAAATTGTCAAACTAAGAAGTACTATCATACAGTCACCTCTGTTTTTGCTATGTGAAATCACAGAGGATGGAAGGGGATCAAAGCAAATCACCTCCTCATGACCAGTTTTCACTGGTTTATTAATGACAAAACTTCATCATCAGTCATAATATTCATTCTCTTCTCTTCATTCCCTGCCTCTATTCTCTCTCCCATCCTTAGACATACAAGGTTAGGCAGTAAAGGTTCTCCAATTCAGCCCCTACATTTTATTTTATTTTTTTTTAAACCCTTAACTTATGTGTATTGGCTCCTAGGGGGAAGAGTGGTAAGGGTGGGCAATGGGGGTCAAGTGACTTGCCCAGGGTCACACAGCTAGGAAGTGTCTGAGGCCAGATTTGAACCTAGGACCTCCCATCTCTAGGCCTGACTCTCAATCCACTGAGCTACCCACCTGCCCTTTGATTTTACTTTAATTAGGTAAGTCCAGTAGCCTCAAAGAAGACAGCCTAATTGGAAACAAATACTAATCAGAACTCAGTAATCAGAAATCAGTAATTGTTATTAAGTTGAAGAAAACTTACAAGTACAAGAAGCTTGACTCTCAAGTTACTGGAGATAAACTTAATATAGATACCAAGAAAGTTTAGGATATTGCCATTATAAAAAAGAAGAAAATAGAACAAAAAAACTGGAGAAAGCACATGTAACAAATAATGCTATGGGAGCAAAGGTACAAGGATGAAGACTGTGAATTTCATTTTCTTAATTGACTGAAATACACAAAATAAGGCCTAAATTAATTCCATTAAAGTAGCTTTAAAAAAAAGAAAGAAAATATAAGCTTCAGACAAAAAGGTATCAAAATTATATTGATGGACTTAAATGAAATATATTGCAAACTTGTTTGGCCTTATTACAAGTGTAAGTTTTATACATGTAATATAAAAACCAGTTTAGTGTAAATATTACCTGGTAATCATAGAGTTTAGATCCATAATCTGTAGATAGTTCATATAATTGTCTGGGTATGTTAGATAATCCTGTTCTTCTAAGCCTTTCACTATTATGAAATCCTGTTATAAAAAAACAAGTTTATTATAGCAGAGCTAAATCATCATTTGTAATGTGTATAGCTTGATATCCAATATTAGTAGGAAATTAATAGAATTTATTGATATGTTAAGTTATTCAAAAGTCACATAATTCCATATAGCTTTATTGGAATAAATTTTAAAATTGCTAGTAGTTTAAAGTAGCTATAAGAGTAAGTAATAAGTTTAGTACAGTTTGGTGGGCTTGGCCTACATATATCATAAGTCTGAACCCTTTCTTAGGCCCCTCAGTTGTAGGTAGGTCCTTTACAAAGGTTTTAGGGATCCTTTTAACATTTGCTTAAAACTTACCTAAAATGAGACAAGCCAATAGGAACACTGTACTTAGCATAATCTTCCATGACAAATATATCCTAAATAACAAAAAACCAAGAATGTAATGGTGCAATAGTATTTGAAAACTTTTTTGGACAGTGTTATGATTTATGCTTCTATCCCCGCCAAACCCCCTCTAGAGAGCTAGGTTAATCTGTTTATCATCTTCTTAAAGTCATTCACTTGTTCTTACCTTTAACCTTGACCATACGCTAGAACTGGATTCAGAGAAGAGTGTATAAGATTTCATCTAAGGCAGGAATGGCCTTAATTTAAAATTATCATAATATTGGGCTCTTTTGTCTGCTATTCTGTGTATTTATCTGGTCCCCGAATCCCCAATTTATTTTGACTTCTGGTACCTATGTGCATCCTACTTACCTAACTTCTGATATTTTCAATTCTGTGCTTATTTCCAACTCCTTAGGCATTTGCTTTCCCCTTCAGTTCAGGACTTGGAGTAGTTCTTCCCACCCCCTCACCATCTGACATCATCTTTCTAAGTTCCACTTCTCTGGACTTCTCCTTGTAGAGGAGTTGGGAAAATGTGCCTCAGTTAAGAAACTGTGAATACTGCCAGACTACTTGGTGAAAAGTACTAACAACCTTCTTAATTGTTTTGTGGTTTTTCCAACTTCTTCCTGCCTTTCATTCATATTGCCTGTCTTAGAGAACTTAGTACAACCAAGGAACAATTCAATTCTTCATCCTCTCTTTTTGGTCAAGGTCCTTTTGGAGGATCTTTCCTTGTTTTTTAAATGTAAGACACCTCCCTGACCTCCTTTCCTTGGGAACAAAAGATCTACTCTTCTTCATACTTCATTCTGGGTCACTGTGGATTGAACTCCCCACCCCTCCTGACTTTAGATATGAATTTCTGTTATAGAAAAAATTTTGAGTGGGAGGTTGTTTGTCTCAGCTTTTTCTAGTAGAATAATGGTATTGCCTTCATTAGATACACAAACACACACACACACACACACACACACACACACACACTCATGCACACACTTACTTGCCCACTTTTCTGGATGTCTATTTTAACTATCAGGTTATATGTAAGGGAAACTTCTTAAAAGTTTGTTTGCTTAAAGTTTAAGCCTTAAATCATGCTATATCAAAACTGTGTTTTTCCAACTTCAAGTGGGTTCCAAATGTTGAAATTTTACTCTGAAAACACTAGTCAGGACCTTTCCTTCTGCTTGAAGTTTATGAAAATGGCAACATCCTTTGTCCTAAGAGGACAAATACCTAAACATTTAAAAAATCTTGACTTCAAAACCTGGTGCTTTACCAGTGCTAGAGTGACCTTTTATGAAAGACAGTATTTTAAAGAGTTTTCCAGGGATGCATAGCTGTTGCAAGGACACAGAGGAAATTTCATCCTAAAGTACATCTAAGAGAAATTGGAGTTTAAATAGGTAGTAGGACCCAATATCTGATCCACAGTTTCATAACGTTGCTTGTCATGATCATAGTCACATTGTGAGTGGGTTCTTGAAACCAGATCTGATGCTCCCACACAAAGTCTCCCACTGGACCAGGGCTCAATGCACAGCTAGAACTTGCCAGCTCTGCACTTGCCCTGGCACTCACCGACTTCCTCACTTTCCAGTATACACTCACTGATTGAAACATTCCCTCACTCTCTCCATACTCCTTTGATCACCACCTCAGCACTCTGTGGAAGTCTCTGAAACAAATAAGAAAAAAATAATAAGTTAAAAAAATAAGCATATTAAGAAAAATAAACAGAGGTCTAGATGATAAATACTGCTTTATGCTATTAGCATCCTGAAGAAGGTACCAGTAATGTTGGAAACTACATTACCCCTTGAAGACTCTTGGACCCAATTCAATAATACCTTGAGAGAATTATTAATATAAAATAATTTCATAAAGGATTTCAATCTACAATTCTATCCCATCTCTTCCAGCTGATTGTCCCCTCTTATCAATCCACTTTCTCATCTTCAGTCTCTCCCTGGCTATTGGCTGCTTTCACTTGCATGTTGTCTCTTACTCAGAAATCTTTTTGCTCTCTTTCCTCTTAAGTATAAAAAGGGAGAAATTAAGAAAAACTCTCTTAACATTTCCTACTTCCTACAAATGTGCCCACAGTTCCACATATTCAAAAAACCCTTACTCAATCCTTTCATACTGGATACCTACAATACCATCTTCTCTCCTCCCTTTTGTGACTAAATTCCTTCAGAAAACCATCCATAATAGATATCACCACTTCCTTTCCTCTTGTCCTCTTCTTAAATCTCTTCAGTCTGACTTCCATTATTATCATTCATCTGAAACTGCTCTCTCAAAAGGTTGCAATGACCCTTTAGTTGCTAAATCCAATGACCTATTCTCAGTCTTCATCCTTCTGGACCTCTCTATAGCCTTTGACCCTGTTAAGCATCTTCTCTTCAGTATTCTTCCTCCTAGTTTTCAGAACATAACTCTCTTCTAGTTCTCCTCCTTATCTGACTATTCCTTCTCAGGCTTCATTGTAGGAACTTCATGTCTTCTAACCATTGGTGTCTTCTACTACCTCTGAACTAGGCCCTCTTCTTCTTCCTCAATTCTGTTTTCACTTAGTAATATCAATTCCCATGGATTCAGTTATCATCACCATCTCTATGTTGATGGTTCTTATCCAGTACTAACTTCCTAACCTCTCTTCTGACATTCAGATGTATATCTCTAACTGCATATTAGACTTTTACATTTCTCTTTTTCATAACATACTAATTTGTTACATAATTTTTTATCCAATTATGTTGTGGGGTTTTAAACCCTTACCTTCTGTGTATTGGTTCTAAGGCAGAAGAGTGGTAAGGGCTAGGCAATGGGGGTTAAGTGACTTGCCTAGGGTCACACAGCTAGGAAGTATCTGAGGCCAGATTTGAACCTAGGACCTCCCAGAGGTCTCTAGGCCTGGCTCTCAATCCACTGAGCTACCCAGCAGAGTTTTGCAATGAATTGGCATTATTATTCTGTTATATAGGATGATTAAGAAGGGAGATTTTTAAAAAGAGTTATACATTTATAAAAATCCATAATAAATCAAGTCAGAAAGCATTTCTATGTGCCAAGTACTGTGTTAACCACTAGGGAATACAAAGAAAGGCAAAAAGAAGTCCTGCTCTCAAAGAATTCACAGAATAATGGAAAAGACAATATACAAATAACTATAGACAAGTAAGATATAAAAGATAAATTAGAGATGATCTCTGAGGGAAGATCCTGAGAGTAAGGGGGACTAGGAAAAGTTTCTTGCAGAAGGTAGGACTTTAACAGAGAGTTAAAAAAAAAGCCAGGAATCAGAGAGGTTAGGAGGGAGAGAGGTCCAGGCATGGGGGACAACCAAGGAAAATGACCAGAATGGAGGGATAATGCAGTGTCTTGTTTAAGGGACAGAAAGGAAACGTGTTTTACTGGATCACTGAGTGCATAGAGGAAAGTAAGGCGTAAGAAAACTGTAAAGGTAGGAAAGAATAAGAATAAGAACTATAAAGCCAAACAGAGGACTTTATATTTGATCCTGAAGGTTATAATGGGTGGAGAAGGGGAAACTAGTCAGATTTGTCCTTAAGGAAATCACTGACAGCTGAGTGGAGGATGGACTGGAGTGGGAGGGACTAGCAAGGAGAATTGGCTAGTCTATTCCAGTAGTCCAGGTATAAGATGTTGGCAGTGTCAGACTAAAGAGAAAGGATTATATATGAGAGATGTTTCAAAGTAGAATTGGTAGGATTTGTCAACAATTAGATATGAAGAATGAGAGTGAGGAGTCAAGGATGTTACCCAGGTTGATACCACAAGACACCACATCTTGGTAGTAGTAGTAGTAGAGAAGTGAGAAAGAAGTTAGTTGGGACTTTGTAGAAAGTAAGGAGGTCAGTTTGGGATATGTTGAATTTAAGATGTCAGTAAGATGGGGACAGCTAAGTGGCTTCAGTATATTGAGAGCCAGGCCTAGACATGAGAGGTATGGGTTCAAATCTGGCCTGAGATACTTCCTAACTGTATGACCCTGGGCAAGTCACAGCCTCCATTGGCTAACTCTTACCATCTTCTGCCTTGGATCCAATACACAATACTGATCCTAAAACAGATGGTAACAGTTTAAAAAGATAGTCTAGAGGACATCCAATCCAAGATGTCTCATGAGTGATTGAAGGTGAAAGATGAGTAATGGCAGTGTGGTAGATCTGGAGTGGAATGGAGATAATAATTGAAACCAAAGAAATTAATGAGATTATAAAATGAAATAAAATTCAGGGAAAAGAGGGAAAAGAACCCAGGACAGAGGCCTGTGAGACACCAGGGTTATTGAACCTGACACCAGGATGAAGATCTAATAAAGGGGCCTGAGAAAAAGTGATCAAACAGATAAGAGAACCAGGGGATAATAAAAAAAAAAAAAAGAAGAATTTGGATGAAGAAAACATCAAGGAGAAGGTGATCAGGAGTGTCTAAGGCTGCCAAAGAGATCAGGAAGGATGAAGACAGAGAAAAAGCTTTAGATTTGGCAATTAAGAGATCACTGATAATTTTGGAGAGAGCAGTTTCAGATGAGTGATGACATCAGAAGCTGGAATGCAGAGAATTAAGAGAAAAGAAAGGAAGTAGACAACCCATTTATATGGCCTTCTCAATCAAGTCAGCCAGAAAAGGGAGGACAAAGGATAATTCTTGTTCAGTTGTTTTCAGTCACATCTGACTCTTCATGACCCCTTTTCAGGCAGATTTTCTTAGCAAAGATACCAGATTGGTTTGCCATTTCCTTTTCCAGCTCATTTTAAAAATTAGGAAAATGAGGCAAACAAGGTAACTGATTTCTCAAGGTCACACAGCTAGTTAAGTGTCTGAGGCCAGACTTGAACTCAAGTCTTCCTGACTTCAAGCCTGGCACTCTATCTATTGCCCCATATCTGGCTGTCTTTATGGGATAACAGCTAGTGAGAAAGAATAAATCAAGTGAAGGCTTTTTGAGGATGGGAGAGACATAGGCAATAGGGAAGACTATACTACCCCCTGATAAATCAGATTGATCTGTTATAGTAGTTGAAAGGTGGTAGAATGAACAGAGAGATCATCAACCACTTCTATATGAACCCTTAAATCTACTACTGACATATTCCGTATGGATTTCCCAATATGAGTTTTCCTTCTTTGTTTTCGGGAGTTCTATCAAATGAGTTATGATTCCCTCTTTCATAACTCTGGTCATTCTGGGAAAACATTCCCATGATGAATCTTCCTCTTCTTCTCTGGAGGTGCTCCCTCTTGCATCTTCTTATTTCCAATAAGTTACAGCACTGTGCTATTACTCTTATGAGATTTTCTTTTGAATAAGGTACACTCTTTCATCATTTCATTTTCACATTCCCATCCCATTCTCAGTAGTACACATTACTTCATTAGGCTGAGTTCACTGAAGTCAGGAACTATTTCTTCCCTTTTTTTATAGCCTCAAGAATTAGTACAATGCTTGCACATAGAAGTCACTTAATGCTTATTGACTGACTGTGGCATCATTTCAAGTTCACTTTATTTCCCATAATCTAAGCATCAACATATGTAATCTGAGGCCAATTATTTCACACTTATTTTCTCCTGTGAATAACTAGGTACTTTCACTTTCACTTTCTTGTCTGGAATATATTTTCATATGTATACTTGTTCTGATTTCTATTTGCTATTTGTTTGAATAGATGAACTTATTTGCTATGTTTGTTCATTGGGGAACTGGCATTTGAGGATCAGTTCAAGCATTGAATATATAGCTTGGGCCCCTCCTTTTCCATTAAAGGTTATTAATCAGGAGTGCAGATTGAACCTGAGATTATTTGTAATAATATTTAAGAGAGCAAATAGATGTAATTCTATCCCTATCTCTCCTTTCTCTGAGGAGAGCAGAGTAGCTTGCTCTAGGCCCCAGCCTCCTGCTTCCTTCTTTGCAGGAATCAAAGTTGCCCTTGGAGAATAGATTCTAGAGATACCTGTTATTACCTCTCAAGACCCACATATCCCACGTGAGCAAGAAGAACACAGCACAGACCTATTATTTAAGTATTTATGCCCTCCATCCCCACAACTCTCTAAGGTGGTCGAGTTTGAAGAACTCTATATACTTCTTTAAAAAACTGGGTTTAGGATCCTCTGGATTACATGATTCTCATCTCTGTAGCTACTTCATTGTTGAGAACAAATGTGCCTCCACCACCTATCTCTAGATACAGATTCAAGCATTGATAGTCAAGGAATCAAGAATCCAGGAAAACCCAGTACTCAAGTATTGGAGCAAATACTCTAGTTGCTACCACCTGTAATAGGCAATGTGGCATAGAGGATAGTCAGAAAGACCTGGGTCCAAATTCTATTGCAAATTTTTAGCTCTGTAACCAGCAGCAAGTTGCCTAAACCTTTAGTTTCTTCATGTAGAATGGGAATAATAATCCCTATAGTACTTTACTCACAAGGTTTTGAAATTCAAATAAGTTAATGTATTTGTCATGGGGATTTGCTTAGTGCATGCCAAGATCACCTAAAATAGAGACTGCCACTTGGAATGTGACAAGGGTCTGCTTCCCATTAAGACACCATTTTTGTCCTGTCGTTTCCAGCTCAAAATTTATTGTCCTTGGCAGAAAAAAAAGCAGAAGGAAAATATCCATTCAAGCAAAAGTCCTTTTTTCCTCTTGTTTGACCCTCTTTTTCTTCCAATATAACTAAAAGCTCCCAAAACTTTTTGAGTGTCCCTCGCTTCCTTTGCCATCCTCACCTCATTCTGAGCCTTAATCCTCCTGAGATTATTTTTACAGAACTGGGCTACATTCCTGCATTCATCTTTTGTTACCTTGCTTCCATCTTCTGCAAATTTATTTTTCTGACAGTCAAGTATTATTAATATTGGACCTGTGTGTTCCAAGTGTTATAGTATCCAGATTTTTACAGGAAAAACTAAATGAGATACAGATAGAAATAGATAACAAAATAATAATAGCAGGGAATTTTAATTTTCCCCTCTCAAAACTAGATAAGTCTAATAAAAAATAAGTAGTTAAGAAGATGAATAGAGCCTTAGATAAATTAAATATGACAGAAATCTAGAGAGCCCACACACTTGCATGAGCAGATCTAAGACTGAGTATACATATAATGCAAACATAGTTTCTGGTGAGACAACAATTGTTTGGAAAGCATAAATATTCTGTCACAAAGTCTTACTTTAGCACTCATCATACAATGTAGGTAATTCTGCATTCTTGAGAGGTAGTGGTACTGGAACAAAAGTTCCCTTGGTATGTCCAAACTGGAAAGACATAATTTTGGAAAAAGTATGGTTCTGGCAATAGATTATGTCTGCTGCTTAAGGTCCAATATCTAGCTAAAATATAGTCTCACATGATTGGGAATGTAGACTCTTAAGTGATCTCCCTAATGCAAACATTAATAATATGGAAATAGGTCTTGATCAATGACATATGTAAAATCCAGTGGAATTACTCGTTGGCTACAGTGGGGTAGGGAAGGAGGGGAGAGAAAGAACAAGAATAATGTAACCATGGAAAAATATTCTAAATCAATTATTAAATAAAATTTTTCAATTGAAAAAATAAAATATAGTCCCAGTAATGCACGTTAACCAAGAACCAGGCAGAATAAAGCAATAAAATTAAATATTGATAGGAATGTGAAGAATACAGGCCTAATGTTATATTGCTAGAGAAGCTATGAATTGTTTTAAGAAAACAAGATGAATATATATTAAGAGCTATTAAGCTGTTCATGCTCATTGACAAAGGGATCTTATTATTAGACCCTAAGGACATTATTGAGAGGGTAAAAAGTTGTATATGGATAAAAGTATTCATGGAAGCTTTGTAATGACAAAAAAACTGGAAGTAACACAAATGCCAATTATTGGGAGAAATGGCTAAATAGATTGTGAATATAATGGATCATATTATGATAGAAATTACAAATATTGGAAATATTAAGAAATTAAGGAAAATATGAAGAGATGAAAAGAAAAGAGAATAAGAATAGTGCATACTATGATTACATTTAAAAATAGCCACAAAATCAAGAGAAAAAAGTATCAAAGTAAAACAAATCCAAAATGAACTCAAAATGAATGTTTATATTAGCACATATATATATAATTTACATATTTTTAAACAAATTATAAACAATGTGGAGATTATAGATTAGCACATAATTTTATATGCATTTGTTTAATATTTTGTGATGGTAGTTATTAAGTATTTAATTTTTTTTTTTTAAACCCTTAACTTCCATCCTGGAGTCAATACTGTGTATTGGCTCCAAGGCAGAAGAGTGGTAAGGGTAGGCAATGGGTGTCAAGTGTCTTGCCCAGGGTTACACAGCTGGAAAGTGTCTGAGGCCAGATTTGAACCTAGGACCTCCTGTCTCTAGGCCTGGCTCTCAATCTATTGAGCTACCCAGCTGCCACCTAAGTATTTAATTTTAAAAAGAAAGAAAAAGAAAAAAATGAGAAAAAAAAATCTGACAGTCAATAAGCATTTATTAAGTGCCTTCTATATGCTAGGTATTGTACAAGTGAGTTGTGATGAGTTCCAAATCTTCCAATAGAGGTTTCATCTAACAATTTCTCTTTTCATTGGAATTGTTTCCTTTTGGTATCTTCCTCTTTCATTCTTGAGAATCTCCCCTCTTCTTGGGCTAATTTCTTCCGTAATTTTAGTCCATAGGACTTTATCTTTCCTCTGAACCCTTCAAAATCTGTTTTCCCAAAATCTACGGTTCAGGTTAGACTATACCTGGATTTTATCTTTTTATCACAAATTCTAATGTTCCTATTATTTCCTTCCCAGCACCAATTCTTCTCTGTTAGAGAGCTCCAAAAAACAATTGCTGTTTATTGATTACTCCACCTTTTGAAGGATACTAAGGCAAGTCAAGAAATCATTAACAACTCTGCTTTAGGAAAGGAGAGGGCTCTAGCAGATATCTGAATAATTCCAGTGCTTTATCATATCATGCTTTTGTATAAAGTTTATGACATATCCAAGTTTCTCATCTTCCTCCTCTTTCTGTCTAGGTGGTCTATAGCATGTTCTAGTGATAAAATAACTTGTTTCTCCCTCCATTGACTTTCATTCATATATTCTCTATGCAGCTTCTCCCTTTTAGTTCTTGGATTTTCTTATATGATTATACCTCAATATTGAATGCTACCTTAACCTACCTATTCTGTTTCTTTTAAATAAGACATAGCTATCTCCAGTGCTATAACCTAGTCATGTGTTTCATGGTAAGGGTGAAAAATGGTCAGATCTATACTTCAGAAATACTAATTTGGCCTCTGACTAGAGAATAGATTGAAGAGGGGGAAAGTTAATGCCTGGAGAAAAATTACGGTGGTATTGCAACAATCTAAGCAAGAAGTGATTAGAACTAAGATAATTGTTATTGAAGTGGAGAGAATGGGATAGAGATAAAAATGACAAGTCTTGATTTGGGAGTGAGAAAAGTCAAGTCAAGGAACTACCATATCTGTGAAGGGGGCTATTAAGTAATAGTGATGACATTGTCAGAAATAAGGAATTTAGGAAAAAGACTGGACTTAGGGGAAAAAATTAATTTAGTTTTGGAAATGAGCTAAATAGAGAGAATAGTGAATAAAAGTAAATGTAGTTTTGGGGTTTGTTTTTGTTTTTTAGCAAAGAAGTGGCATAAACAGAACTTTGCATTAAGTGCACTAAAGGTATACGATTTTAAGTCTGAAGATCTTGAACAAATCACTTCACCCTTCTCAGCCTCAGGATAGTGACTTATATTTTCAGACATGATCAAAATATTAATCTCTTTTATGTAACTGAGTAAGAATGCAAAAAAAGTTATTTTAACATTTTTAAAGTACATAAAAGAGAATAAAGAAAGCTTAGCAGAGAATTCAGAGAAAGGGAAGGATGATACTATTAAATTTAATATATACTTTTTTTAAAACAAGCAGATTCACAGCTTTAAATTCCAAAATACCAGCTTCTAGTCTTATTTATTATTTCAATAGTTCTTATACTTTCAATTTTATTAATTTCTCCTTTGATTTTTAGTATTTCTAATTTAGTTTTCATCTGAGGATTTTTAATTTGTTCATTTTCTAGTTTTTTAAGTTGCTTGCCCAATTCATTAACCTCTGCCCTCCCTAATTTGTTAATATATGCACTCAGTAATATAAATTTTCCCCTTAGAACTGCTTTGGCTGCATCCCATAGGTTTGGGTTAGATGTCTCATCATTGTCATTGTCTTCAATGAAATTATTGTTTCTGTGATTTGTTCCTTCACTAAATTATTTTGGAGAATCATATTATTTAATTTCCAATTCGATTTTGGTTTGCTTCTCCATGTATTCTTACTAATAACTATTTTTATTGCATTATGATCTGAGAAGGTTACATTTATTATTTCTGCTTTTTTGCATTTGTTTGCCATGTTTCTGTGCCCTATTACATGGTCTATCTTTGTGAATGTTCCATGTGCTGCTGAAAAGGTGGTGTATTCCTTTTTGTCTCTATTTATTTTTCTCCATATATCTTTTAACTCTAATTTTTCTGGGGTTTCATTCACCTCTTCTTATCTCTTATTTATTTTTTGGTTTGATTTATCTAGATCTGATAGGGGAAGGTTGAGGTCCCCCACTAGTATGGTTTTACTATCTATTTCCTCCTTGAGCTCCACTAGCTTCTTCTTTAGAAATTTGGAAGCTATACTGTTTGGTGCATACATATTGAGTACTGATATTTCTTCATTGTTTATATTGCCTTTTATTAGGATGTAGTTACCTTCCCTATCTCTTTTAACCTTATCTATTTTTACTTTGGCTCTGTCAGAGAGCATGATAGCCACCCCTGCCTTCTTTTTCTCATTTGAAGCCCAAAAGATTTTGCTCCATCCTCTCATTTTCACTCTATGTCTGTCTGTCTGTCTCATGTGTGTTTCTTGTAGACAACATATGGTTGGGTTTTGGTTTCTAATCCACTCTGCTATTTGCTTCTGTTTTATGGGCAAGTTCATCCCATTCACATTCAGAGTTATAATTATCAACTGTGCATTCCCAGACATTTTGATTCTCTCTCCTAGTCCTGTCCTTTTTTCTTTCACTGTTTTCCTTCTATACCAGTGTTTTGTTTTTAATCAGTTCCTATAATCCCATCCCTTGTTGTACTTCCCTTTCTCCCCCCCCCCTTCTTATTCCCCTCTTATTGTTCTTTAAAGCCACATGGCACTCCCCCGCAAGCCCTCTCCCTCCCTAGTATTGCTTCCCTCCCCACCAGTCCGTTTGTTACCCTTCTACTTCTCTATAGGGCGTGAATCAATTTTCTGCCCCTATGGATCTGATTGTTCTTCTCTAAGTTGATTTCAATGCACTTAAGTATTTAATATTTCCTCTCTCTAACCTCTTTGCCCTTACACTGTATTGTTATTTTTCCCTGTTGACCCCACGCGCTTCTTTATGGAATATAAATTTATTCCTTTTTGTTTTTTTTCCTATTTTTCCTATTATCATCTTCTTCCCCCACCCAGTTTTGTATATATTTATACCTACATACATACATATATATTTACATATCTCTTGACATTTCATCCTATACAGTTTCTCCCTGTTCCCTCTATGTAAACTTCTTCTAGTTACCCTGTTGGTAATAGTAATTTTTAATATTGCAGTCTTTTTCTGTTTTTGTTGTTGTTTTTTTCCTTCTAATGATGTGTGGTACTATGGAAAACTACAAAGTTCTAGAGAGCAATATCCTAGTTACTTAAAGTTACTAATTCTAAAATTATAATTTTAAATCACTGGGACTATAATCACTTTTTTAGATAGTATAAGGGAAAAAATACACTTAAAACAATGATTACTCTTCCAGTGATTTAAGGACCATATATTTATTTAACTAAACTTATAGATGTTTATAGAGAAAGCACAGAAGATTCTCTATCAACAAGTATTTATTGCCTACTATTTTGCCTGGTGCTATCCTTGATATTGTGAAAAGATATATTTTTTAAAAGCCCAAAATGAGGGCAGCTGAGTGGCTCAGTAGATTGAGATCAGGCCCAGAGACAGAAAGTCCTGGGTTCAAATTTGACCTCAGACACTTCCTAGCTATGTGACCCTGGGCAAGTCACTTAATATGCCCTTTGCCTAGCCTTTACCACTCTTCTGCCTTAAAACCAATACACAGTAATGATTCTAAGATGGAAGGTAAGAGTTTTTTAAAAATAAAACTAAATAAATAAAGAAAAGCCCAAAATAAGGTTCTTGCCCACAAAAAACCTAGTCCAAAAATTTCCCCTCTCATAACTAGATAAGTCTAATAAAAAATAAGATGTTAAGGAGATGAATAGAGCCTTAGATAAGTTAAATATGAAAGAAATCTAGAGAGCCCACATACTTGCATGAGGTTAGTAGCAGATCTAAGCCTGATCATACACATAATGCAAACATAGTTTCTGGTGAGACAACAATTTTGGAAAGCATAAATATTCTGTCACAAAGTTAAAATAATATAAGCTTTTATTAATATATAATTACATATAGATGTATATACACATACATTTATATATTTGTGTTATATATATATGCATATATATATATACATAAGTTTACCTTACCCAGCACAGTTAATCAATTCAGTGCACTTGTTTACATATATATCCTACAGATAAAGTTAACAAAGAGTAAAGGAAAAATACAAATTTAGTCAACACAGCATTTGCATAAGTCATAATTTGAGTAAAACTGCTTTCTAAAGGAAGAAATAAACCTGTTGGTTTGATTTTCAAGTATTTTTCACTTCTAAATATACCAGATACCAACAAGAAAGTTTACAAGGTTACATACCAGTTTAAGTCTGGGATTTGATCTGCAGATAACAAAACACTACTAGTTGTTCCACTTTTGTCTTCTTCAGGGCAAAGCCCCAAAAGCTTTACAGCCCTAGTAAGGATTGACCTTACCCTCATGGTCGCCCACTGAATAATCAGTCACTGACAAAATGAAATATATCATTTGTTCTCTCTGACACATTTCATATAAAACGTGAAGCCATACATAATGGAAAGTTTTCTGAGAGCTAACTATACAGTTCTTTTCTCCTTCAAGAAGGAAATGGTGAGTGTTCCAAGATTGGTCCAAACTTTAAATGCCTTTTGTCACTACAGCTGCATCATTATAATACATCACAATGGAAAAACAGCTGACTAGCAAGCCCAAGTTAAGTAAGCTCTTTACCTTCATCATGCTCTTTGCTTTCCATATCTTTTTCCCTTATGACTACTTTGACCATTAAAGAATCACAAGGCCTTTTAAAATGAACCTAGCTGGAATCATTTTTAATGTTAGGACTGGAGGAGTTGGAAAGTTCTAATGTTGCAAATCTGTAATCAGTAGACAAAGTAACAGTTTGACAAATACTGGGCTGAATCCATTCAGGTGAGTAAAATACTATTGAGTGTAACCTCAGTAGCTGAAATATCCCTTAGGAGGAACTTTACCTCTTTCAGAGCACTGGAATACCACTTTACTTAAAAATGGTTTTACATCTGCACAGTGGTACTCAAATGTCTAAAAGAGCTATCTATGTTCCTTCTAAAGTGTCTAATGCCTAGAAAAAGTCCATTTGCCTGGCAGGATATGATAAATTATCTTTTTATACCTTTTTGATAAAAACTTCCAAGTGAACAGGATAGGACATGATATAGCTGCTTTGAAAAGATATGCTCTTGGGGCAACTAGGTAACACAGTGGACAGAGTACCAGGCCTAAATATGGGAGGTCCCAAGTTCAAATGTGACTTCAGACACACCTTAGATGAGTGTCCCTGGGCAAATCCTTTAACCCCATTTGCCTAGCCGTTACTGCTTTTCTGCCTTGGAACCAATATTTAGTATCAATTCTAAGACAGGAAGGTTAGGGTTTTAAATGTGTGTGTGTGATTTCTGAGTAAAAAGAGACTTGACCAAAGTTTATTTAAAAAGTGCTATCATCATTTATAGTAACTGATTTATAAAAGCTATTTATACTATAATTAAAAATTTATGCTGTATTTAAATTTATTTATTTAGATTTATACTGTAATTAAAAGATTGATAATAGTGTAATTTATCAATCATTTTGATACCCAGATGTATTATTATGTTTTGTTGTTTAAGAGACCTCTTCAATCCAGGATCAGGGAAGGCAGAAACTTCTGTTTCATCCAGATTCTATTTGGAACTAAATTTTTATTACTAAAAGAAACACAAAAATATCAGCAACATTGAACAAGGAACAATAAAAAAAAAGAATGAGGATAATACTCTTTTCAGCTCCCACATTCTCTGAAATCTAACCACATTAGTCTCTTTACTATTCCTAGAACATGGCAATTTGCTTATTCCAGGCATTTTCTTTGGCTGTTTTCTAATACCTGGATATTTTTCCTCCATATTTTTTTCTTCCTGGCTATTTTCAAGTCCCAGTTAAAATTCCATCTTTTACAGGAAGCCTTTCCTGATCCCTTTAAAATATTTCCAGTTAATTATAGCTTGTTTGTACAGTTGTTTACATGCTCTTTTTCTCATTAGACTGACTGGGGGCTTAAAATCAGGGGCTGTATTTTACCTTTCATTGTATCTCTAGCACTTAGCACAATGCCTGATATACAGCTGGTGCTCAAAAATTGTTTATTAACTACCTAATTGAACTGGGATGAGAAAACCTGATCTCCTTAGCCTGTGTGATCCTAGACAAGTCATCTTTTCTCTATCTCAATCAGTTTTCTCATCCATACAACAAGTTTCACCTTTCAATACAAATGATCTATGAAAAAGAGAAGAAAACTCATTTATTTATTATTAGAGGGAATTCCTTCATAGAGAGAGTACTTAGAATAGATGATTTCTTAATTCATTCTTTTAACAATTATTTATACCTACTGTGTACAGAGAGCACTGTGGTATAAACTGGAAATGATACAAAGTTTAGAGAAGACATAGGCAGTACCCAGATGGAGCTCATAGTCTAGGCGCACATAAAACAGAAACACTGACATCCTTATTAGGAAATACTTCCAGCTCCAAGATTCTGGGGCTTTATTAACCAGGATAGTGATTTACACTTACAATGAAACCCAGAAAGTTAAAGAGTCCAAGGTTTACACAGAGGCAGGATTTAAATATAGAATTTTAGGGTAGTTAACATAGATTGTAATGGCAAAGAAAGCACAAAAGGAAAGTGTTATAGCCCTAATAACCAAGAAACACCATTATCAATGAATTTTACAGGTAATGATTAAAATTTTCTTGAAGGCTGTATATTAAATAAAAATTATTTGTTAGTAGAAGTTGGAGAAAGAAGAAGCACCAGGTTTCTCTAACTAAAATACAAAAACAAAAAATTTTTAAATGCTTCCATCCCTCCCTGGATCCAGTACCCAGGTGAGATTCCAGTAGAGCTACAGAGAAAGTAGAGCACTCATACTTCAACTCATGTTCAGAAAGAGTTCCTCAAACAAGAGAGCACAATTCTCCTCAACTCCCTCTCTTTATAAGGCCAACGACATCATTCCTACTGGGGCTCTCTGATTAGACAGTCTGGGTCCTGAGCTCTGACTTCCAGACACATCATCTGACACTCAGAGACTTCTACCAGCCCCTTTCAGGAAGTCAGGACTCCAGGTGCCCATGCAACCCTTAATCATATGACTTGTTGCTGTCCTGACTTAATGTGCATGTGTGGGTAAAGAGTTATGATTCTGTGTTACAAATGATTTCATTGTCTTTAGTATGCCCACCTTTGAATCCTTTAATAGACAGGAATTGGTTTACCTATGATGTGAATAATATTCCATTTTCCTCAGAGAAAATTATAGAATAAGGATTTTATTACTAAAAAATTTCTTAAGATATATGAGAAGGCTGCTAATAAATCTATTCGATGTGGTTGGAATTAGGTTCCAGGGACTGCTAATAGGTCAGTCTTGCCACAGGTTCCATCAGATCAAAGTCTAGGAGCACAGTTGGCTAATCAGGAAGGACTAACCTTGTTATTATATTGCTGAAAGTGAAGTCAAGTGTGGATAAAGAATTTTGTCAAGAGATCCTTGGAGCTCCATAAGGGTCTCATTGACCAAACTATTATAAGCAATAAAGACGTTTGTCAAATAATAATAATAGATTACATATATGTATATATAAATACATCTATATTTGAGCTTTGCAAAGCACTTTTCATATATTATCTTATTTGATCTGCTCAACCTTGTGAGGTAGGTGAAATTATCATCCCTATTTTATAGATGATGTCACTGAGGCTGAGTAAAGTTAAGTAACTTGTCCAAGATTACATGGCTGCTTAAATACCTCAGAAAGGATTTGAACTCAGATAACCTAACTGCAAGTCTACTTACTTACCCATTCCCTCATGGTTCCACAATTAGCCCATAGAACAATTTCTTAAAGTTCTTATAAGTGACTATTTTAATAATTCAACTCACTGAAGCAGGAAAGCCTTATTAATGAAAATATCTTTTCCTATCCATCTGTTTTGATGTTCCATTTTAGAGCTTAATTCTTAAAAGATGAAGCATTGTTCTCTCTTAGAATAAAAATGCTCTTGCTGGAGTTGGTTTTTTTTTAAACCCTTACCTTCTGTTTTAGAATCAATACTGGGTATTAGTTCCAAGGCAAAAGAGCAGTAAGAGCTAGGAAACTGGGGCTAAGTGACTTGCCCAGGGTCATGACACAGCTTAGTGTCTGAGGCCACATTTGAACCCAGAACTTCCATCTCAGACCTGGCTATCCACTGAGCCACCCAGGTGTCCTTCTTGCTATAGTTCTATATGAAGCTTTCCAGTATTACTTCTGATAGAGAAGAGAAAAAACATAAAGAGGTTTAAAGTATAAACAGAATATTATATAATATTATATATATATAAAGTATAAACAATATTATATAATATTATATAATATATAAACAAAACAAAATTATATAATATAGTAATATAATAGTACACTTGGGAAGGTAGAGTTAAGGAAAATATATGAAGCCTTGAACAATTAAGGGACCTATGAGGGTACTGAGGGAGGCAAGGGAAAAGAGACATAAAAGTGTACCAAATATTGAAGAAGCAATGACACATGAGGAAAATCTACATAAATGGTGTCAGACTAGAGTGTGGGTAGCAATAAGAACTAAGGCATTCCAGGAAAGGTGCAAGATAGAGAATCGTATTGAAGAGGATACCCTAGGTCTGAAAAAGCAAGTTAAATATAAGTTAAGCAAAGTTTATTAAAGCGTCTTATAAAGGAAGATGGCCCTTGTACAAGGCATAGAGTCTCTGCCCTGTGTGTGTTAGAAGGTAGGCAGCACAGAGCTCATAAATGTTAATTTTAGATAGAAAGAGATTAAATTATCAGAAGTAAACTTGGTCTAGTTTAGTCTGGGGAAAATATTAGATTTATGACAAAGTGGGACAGCTAAGTAGCAAAGTGAATTGAGAGCCAGACTTGGAGATGGGAGGTCCTGGGTTCAGATGTGGCTTCAGACACTTCCTAGTTGTGTGACCTTGGGCAAGTCACTTAACTCCCATTGCCCATCCTTACTGGTCTTCTGCCAATCTGATAAATTCTGATCAATACACAAGAAAAGACAGAAGATAAGTATTTAAAAAGGAAAGAAAGAGAAAAAATTACAAAATGTAAAATAATTTTGACTACATTAAACTAAAAAGTTTTTGTACAGACAAAACAATGCTACCAAAATTAGAAGGGAAGCAACAAATTGGGAAAAAATCTTTATAACAAAAGACTCAAAGGTCTAATTACTCAAATATACAAGGAGCTAAATCAATTGTACAAAAAAATCAAGCCACCCCCCCCAATGGATAAATGGGCAAAGGATATGAATAGGCAATTCTCAGATAAATCAAAACTATCAATAAGCACATGAGAAGTGTTCTAAATCTCTAATAATTAGAGAAATGCAAATCAAAACAACTCTGAGGTATCACCTCACACCTAGCAGATTGGCTAAAATGAGAGAAGGGGGGAGAGTAATGAATGTTGGAGGGGATGTGGCAAAATTGGGACATTAATGCATTGCTGGTGGAGTTGTGAACTGATCCAACCATTCTGGATGGCAATTTGGAACTATGCCCAAAGGGCTTTAAAAGACTATCTGCCTTTTGATCCAGCCATAGCACTGCTTGGTTTATACCCCAAAGAGATAATAAGGAAAAATACTTATTATTATTATTATTGTTATTATAAAAATATTTATAGCCATGCTCTTTGTGGTGGCAAAAAATGGAAAATGAGAGCATGTCCAATTGGGGAATGGCTGAACAAATTGTGGTATATGCTGGTGATGGAATACTATTGTGCTTAAAGGAATAAAGAACTGGAGGAATTCCATGTGAACTGGAAAGACCTCCAGGAATTGATGCAGAGTGAAAGGAGCAGAACCAGGAGAACATTGTACACAGAGGCTGATATACCGTGGTAACAATTGAACATAATGGACTTCTCTGCTAGCAAGACTGAGAAACTTATGAGAAAGAAAACTAGCCACATTCAGAAGAACTGTGGGAGGAGAAACACAAAGGAAAAACAACTGCTTGAACACATGGGCTAATGGGGATATTATTGGGGGTGTAGACATTATACGATAACTCTAGTCCAACTATCAATAATATGGAATTAGGTCTTAATCAAGGATACATGTAAAACCCAGTGGAATTGTTCATCAGCTAAGAGGGACTAGGGGGGAGAGGGAAAGGGAAAGAACATGAAACATGTAACTATGGGAAAATATTCAAAATAAAAATATAATTTTTTTAAAAAGGAAAGAAAGAAAGAATTACTATACAGCACTTTCCCACCTATCAGGATATGACTTTGCTCCTCTCAGAGTCAACATAAGAAAAACTAGTATTTTGACAGGATACAAGAGTTAGGACTGATAAACAGATTGTTCAAGTATTAGCATAGCAAGCATTTGGCTTGGTTGGTTGAAAATCTCTAAGAAAACTGGGGCAAGGATCAAGGCAAGATGAAATAGAATACAAATAGGAAAGAAGTTAGAAACCAGCAAAGCAAGCAAGTCAAGTGGAGTCAAAGAAGATTACAGACAAGAATCCATACAAACAGATACAGAGATGTGGGTAGGCTACACATTTTTTTAAAAACCTTTACCTTCCGTCTTAGAATCAATATGTTCTAAGTGGTAAGAGCTAGGCAATGGGGGTCAAGTGACTTGCCCAGGGTCACATAGGTAGGAAGTGTCTGAGGTCACCTTTGAACCCAGGTCCTCCTGTCTCTGGGCCTGACTCTCAATTCACTGAGCCACTCAGCTGCCCCTGGGCTACCCATATATTATGTATACAGTAATTACCTTATGTACATAACATTCATATAGAGGCTGGGGTCAGGGTCAGAGAAGCTGAGAGGAATAGTAAAAAAAAAAAAGGCTTTTATTAAGGTCAGATATAACATCTCAGATCTTTACTAAGAGGAGAGTCATTGCCTTAATAGTTTGGCTGTCAAGTGCCTCCTTTTAATGAGGTGGCCTTTCTCCTGGGAAAAGGGGATGATCCCCCTTGATGGGTCTAACCCCAGGAGAGGAGGAAAGATCTCAATTTGTATAGAGAAATAGTTTTATTTTCCTCAGCCCAGGAATTTTTAGTATTATAAGGTTGCTATATCCTTAAGGCATATAGGAAATGCCTCTATGGCTCAAATGGGGACAATTTCCCCTGAGTCTAGGGGTTTGTTTCCCAGAATTGAAGATAAGGAACTGACTTGCTTTGGATTCCCAAGATTGAATTTCTAGATGGTTTCTCACCTAGGCTATGAGTAACAGGCTCCCTTGTACCTCATGGAATTACTAGCTAACACAGGATGAGAAAGTGGAGTGACCAATTACAACAGAGCTTATGCCAAAACTATTGTTAGTTTGACAGTGAGACCTTTTATGTCAAGCAGTCAGCATTTATTAAGCAACCACTCTGTGCCATACATTGTGCTAGTTGGTGGGAATACAAAACCAAACATAAGCCCCAGCCCTTGGAAAGATTTCATGTTTCTAATCAGAGAGACAAGTCATACACACATTAAGTCATACACACATACACATATATATGTAAAATAAATAAAAAAATAATTTTTTTGGGGGGGGAAATTGTAGCTGAGGGCATCGGGAAAAAACTTCACATAGGAGATGACACTTAGACTGAATTTTAGAGAAAATTAGTTATTCTAAGAGCCATCTCAGGCATGGAGGACTGCCAGTTTACAAAGTGCTACGTGTAGATAGCAAGAGAACTATTTTGCCTGTCCAACACTTCAGGATACACTCCTTAGAAGCTGACCACTGGCAAAAGATTTAACCCTTTCCCACTATTTGGCAAATTAAATGAGATGATAAATGTAAAGTGCTTTGTAAATCTTGAGTGCTATATAAATTCTGGCTATTGTTATTATTGTTTTGTCTATTTCTTATTTAGACCTCTAATCTCAAAGATGATCTTGTAAAAAATATCCATAGCTAGTATTTCCAGGCTTCTCATAAAAATATGGACCAGCTTATAGACTTTTTAGAAATTTAGCTCCATATGGGACAAGGATCCTTAGAGCTATTAGGAAATTTCCAGAATAAAAGCTGTGCCATAGTGAGAGGAACAACCACCAACTCATGACCACCTTCTCAGAAGAATCTTGAACTTGCTCAGGAGTCAGTTACAAGTGTTACAGCCAGTCAGCAAGTACAAAGAACAGGAGTAGGCAGACTCCTTTTATCCTATTCCCTGAAGCAAAGATGGTCCCTCCCCTCACTCATCATTGGTTACTTGAGAGTTACAATCTTATCCTAGAAAGCTAGCTAATCAGAGCATGCAATCTACAAAACCAATTATCCTAATTATTCAAGCCGGTTTTAACCATTCAAAAGAAGGACTGCTTCAATCCTATCTATCTGGAATGGGGCTTAGGAAACAACTTGTTTTGACGGAAAAGCTCCCTGATTCTATCTTAGTGATTCATTGAGAGTCCACCATCTTTCTGAACTTTATCTCTCACAAGTAGCCTTTATTTTTTTTAATGCTAAATTTATTCAGGGCACAGTAATCTAAGAACAAGTCAGTCAATAAGCATTTATAAATTGGCCACTATGTGCCAGGAACTGTGCCAGGAATTATGCTAAATCCTGAGGATAAAATGCAAAAGATAATCCCTGCCCTCAAAGAGCTCATGTTTTAATGAGGGAGATAAAAAACAGCTATGAACAGGATTAAAAAAGAAACAATCAACCGGAAGAAGGCATTAAGAAGGTCTACAAAAGGTTTTATGTAGAAGGTTATATAGAATGCCAGAGGATTTTGTATTTGATTCTGGAGGAGATAAGGAGCCACTGGAGTTGATCAAATAGTGGGATATAATGGTCAGACTCATGCTTTAGAAAATAATTTTAGCTGCTGTAAGGTGGATGGATATGAGAAGACTTGTGGGAGCTAGACCAGCCTGCTGGCTATTTGAGTAGTCCAGGAGTGAGGAGATTTCAGCCTGCTTCAGGGTCAGGGCAGGAGCAGAGGAGAGAGGTTATGAAGGTGGCAGTGACAAGCTGGGACAGTAGAGGAGTGAGGGATAATGAGGTGAAGATGGCCCGTAGATTTCAAGCCTGAGGGCTTGAGAGGATGGCATTACTCTCAACCATAACAGAGAAGTTTCGGAGGATGGAGGGTTAAGGGAGAAAGACAATGAGTTCAATTTGAGATGTGCTGTGCTAAGATGTCAGTTGGAGACAAGAGGTTAGATGTTAAGAACATTTCCAATTTGCCTGTTACTGCTGAGGACACTTCCTGTCCTCATAGTCCCTGGGGCTTACCTCGGTGACATCCCCGACTCCTTCTCCCCACCACCCCCAGTGCCAAGGCCTGTCATCTTACATGTGCCACCTACCTGAGGCAGGGTTTCCTCACCTCAGATCTGGACTATTGTAACAGCCTGCTGGTTGGACTTCCTGCCACAAGTCTCCATCCTTCACTTCGCTGTCAGTGCCGCTCTTCTGTCTTCTGAAAGCCCAGGCCTGACCCTGTCTCCACAGAGTCAGCTCCAATGGCTCCCTAGCCTCCCCCCCACACCCCCCCCCCAGGACTAAATATAAAATCTATTTGACTTTCAAATTCCTTCATAAACCACACACCCCTACTTTCCAGCCTTCTTACACCTTTACCCCATGCCCCTCCATATACTTGTCAATCCAGCGACACTGGCCTCATTTTTCAAACAAAACATATCTCCTGAATGGATGCCTCCTACATAGAGTGATTTCCCTCTTTATTTTCACCTCTTGGCTTTCCTGGCTTCCTTCAAGTACCAGCTAAAATCTTACCATCTAGAAAACCCCTTCTAACCTCCCCTAATTCTAATGCCTTTACCTCTGTTGATTTCTTCCAGTTTACCCTGTAAAGCTTGCTTTTACAGAATTGTTTGCTTGTTTTTTCTCTTCTACCATTTAATTGAGTAGGTACTTGATACATAGTTCATTGACTGTCAATGATAAAGTGGAAGCAATGAATGAAAATAGGTTTTTTTAGGCGTTTGTTAAAGGGAGAAAAGACATAAATCATCAGCTTAAAATAATATTAGGGTCAGATGAAAATCTGGGCTTTCTTGTAGTTGATAAGGAAGAAGTCAGTGATCAAAAAGAGTAACAGAATTAAGTAAAGGGTACAAACACAGTTTGACAAGGAAGCCCACTTTATCGTCTAAGAATAGAAAAGAAGAGTGAATGAGGTATTGAAGTATGGATTTAGGGAGAAGACATAATTCCCAACACATAGTCTCACTTTTTTTTTTTTTTTTTTTTTTTTTTTTTTTTACTGTGAAGTGTGAGGCCTCCTTTCCTGAAAGGCAAAAAGAGAGAAGCAAAGTTTTGGAAATATGCCAGTTAAAATTGGGTAAAAGTTTGTAGTGGGCCCAGTCAGTTTGTGCAGCCATGCAGTGATATCAATATAGCAAGTAATTAGTAGCAGAGATGGTAGATGGTGGAAACAATCATTATAGGGGTTTGGAAAATATAGAGGGGCAATATTGCAATGGAATAAGAGATAATGTAAAGTTAAACTAGTTAACTAGAGCATTAAGATTTTAAAGGGAAGAAAGTAAGGCCCAAAAAGCAAGGGTGATGACTTGAGAAAATAGAAATTGGTAGATTGGAGGTTTCAATGAAAAGTAGGTTTAGGAGGATGAGGTGCAGGGAATGGTGGGAGGACAGAAAGCCCTGCTTACATAGAGGGATTTCAGACTTCAGTATGGTGGAAATGTGGCATACTTGTAGGTGATACTGAACTCAAAAATATGACCATCCCCAGGCATAGCTGAAGTAGAGTGAAGGTGCAAGCTATCGAACTTGACCTGATGGTATTTGAACAAGAGTATTTATGGGGACATTAACATATAAATTGAAATCCTCTAATATAAGGGCTGGCTGGAATCAGGGTAGAAAGGAAGTCATTTAGCTAGGTATTGAACTCCTAGTTCAGGGCATAACAGCCACCAGATTCTGGGTTATTTAGAGTGAACCTCAAAAAGAGGTTGCTGAGTGATTGTGAGAGTAAAGTGGCAATGAGGAGTATGAAGTATGCCTTTCCTGGCCCAGGACAGAGTAGAAGGGGATGTTGGATAACAAATTAGTATATATTCAATGGATAAGAAATGGTGGTCAGGGATAATATTTTTTAGGGGAGCTAGATTTTCATTTCAAAAGATGGAAGAATTTAAGAGGAAGAGGTCTAATATAAAGAGTAGATTGTTAACAAAACAGTAGATATTCTGCTTTTATTGAAACACTTAGGGGGAGGAGTGCTTAAGTTAAATTTTTTTTTAAATTGTAAAGGAGTTCCATATGGCAAAATGGAAGGGATTTTAGTAAGAGTGAGATGGGGACTCTGGGAAGATCTAGAGTTGATGCGGACAGATTTAAAGCAGTAAAGTCTAGTGTCCAGTGAGGGGAGCTTCTCTCTAGTCGGCCTATGCCTGAATTACTGTCAGAATAGATTACTTGTCATTCCTTTCCCAGCAAAATTGTCAATACAGATTTGATTATTATTCCACAAGCAAAAGACAAAAAGCAGGTGTGGCAGGTGTGGCCAGCAGGCAATGCTTCTGTTTAGGCTCTGGGTGCCAGGGGTGCAGTGGTTGGACAAGAGGCCCTTGAAGCTGGGACATGGCTATGTTAAAGATAGATGAAAAAGACTTTGGGGGAAAAGCATGCAAGAACCTTGTGGAAGAGACTGTTTGCAAAGTCAGTCAGCTGCGTGCCACCTGGAACCATTTGGGGTCGCATTCCAGAATGAGAGGGAAGGATAAGGAGGACAGAGAGTCTCAGGGGGCCTTTTTACCTGAGGATGCTGTGAGTTGGGGGAAAGGGGACTTCCAGTGGCCATTTTGATCAGTTATAAGGGTTTTGGTGGAGCCCCAGACCTACCTGAGAAGTTCCAGGAATCCAGAGACTCTTTACCTGATCCCGACCCTCATCCTGATCTCATTTTTGCTGAGTGATTGTGAGAGTAAAGTGGCAAAGAGACCCAGTTCCTGGAGATTTCATGCGCGTGAGAGAAGTTGCCTGGACAGAATCTGTCTACCATACTCCAAGCCAGACCACTCTTGGCTTAAGCCTGTTGGCTTCTATCTAAAACCTTATAATCTGAACTTTGTTCTCATTTTGTGGACCAGCTAGTCAGATTTTAGTTAGTTAGAAGGGTTTAGGCAGATAGTAAGAGTAAACAGAGTAGCCCAATGGTGTTGGGACCAAGCAGGCCCTTGTGGACCAGTCTCTGAGTGGGAGCTAGAACATGGTAGCTTAGGGAATTCCTTTTACCCTGGTCCTCTACCCATCCTGCTACTTATAAAGTAAACATCATTTATTTGAATAACATCAAACAGCAGGCAGATTTTGTGTTAAACTTACAGAGGACTGGTGTGGCTGACCTCTGGGCCTACAAAATAGGCCAGAACCACTGTTTGGGTCATCACTGATCCAAACCTAAATCCATACTAAGGGACCTCTATTTAGTGGGTAAAACCTCCCATTCTTTCAGCTAGCTATAAGAACCTGAGAAATGGTTGATTTACTCACCCTGCAGTTATCAGCCAGGGAGCTCTGCCCCATAGCCAACTTCAAGATTTAATTGACCAATGCTATGAAACGTTTCTCCTGATAATGAGGGGCAGGTAGTTTGAGAAGAAAATGCAAGATATCTATGCTGTTTAGGTGCTAGTCCACTGGTAGCAAAGGATATAATGGCTGGATGATATGTGAAGATACCCAGTTCCTCTAGCAATAGAGAAATTAAAGATTACTAGACTTCTGCTCCAGAGAATATGGACTCATTAAGATAAGGCTAGAACTATTTATTCATAATGCTCAGAGTGTGTGCTAATTAGGAGAGGGATGTCTCATGGAGGTCATGTTAGATCAAAAAACATAGCTATTAGAAGGAATTTTCAAGATGACCTGGTCTAACTTGTTTATTTATGGATAAAAAATTGAAGCAAAGGGGTTGTAACATGGCCAAAATAACATAGCTTGTTAGTGGCAGCATCATAATTAATACCCATATATCCTCTAACTCCCGGTCCCCAGTGCTCTTTCATTAGATACAACCTAATAATATGTGTAAGGCTCAATACAAGGTTCTAAAGATGCAGAAGGAAAAGAAAAGTCAAAATTATCCTTTCCCTTAAAGAACTTACATTTTGCTGGAGTAGAGCTTTCCACTGCCTTTCTTATTTTTGTCAGGGGAGAGTAGAAAGGTTTGAAATACTTCAGATAAAGTAACAACTGAACAAAGATGACTACAGGGACCTTGGGATGAAGATAAAAAAAAGGGAGGCTATTAGATAATAAGTATAACACCTTTCATAAAGCCCAGATGGTATGGGAAGAAGGAGAATACAAAGGAACACTTTTGGAATGTCAACAGAGTTGACATATAACAAGGGCTCTCTGTGCCTTAAAACAGTAGGCACGATAAACTCTGAAATGTTGGCAAAATTAGGCTCTGGTGGAACTTCTGATTGGGTAGTTCCAAAATCAAAGAAATAAATGCTGCAGCATAGGATTTCAAGCTGACTCTAATGGAATAATCATAATGATCACCTTGACATGGAAGAGAGCAAAGCAGATGGTGCTCTTTCATGTTCTGGTACCACAAGAAAGCAAGATATACTTGAATATTTCAGAATACTAATACTTTACCTGCTAGAAATGTTTTAGGGAATATGGGACTGATCACTTAATCATTTGATCATTAAAATGCTGTAATTATGTACCAATATGATATTACAAAATTAGAAACATCAGTTACAGAATGATTTTTTTTCCAATAATACTTTCAACTCCATGTTGCACAACATACCAAAGATTAATCTAGGACAGCTATAAGAAATAACTTCATCCTTAACCCCAAAACTAAGAACTAAAATCAAGGAATTACTAAAATCATAAAAGGGGAAATAAGGAATACTTGACATTATTGAAAATCATCACTTACCACAAGTATGTGCTTGGTATTTTCCACAATGCTGGAAAGAATATGTAAAAACATGATAGGACCAGGACACCAAAAGATATATTGTAGCCATTGCCAATGTAAGAACCACAAGGCAAAAGTTGGAGCTTTTGAGCAATACTCCTAAGAACAGGAATCAAATCCATGGCAGAAGTGCTTTGAGAGAACTATTAAACATCTGTAGAAAGGTATTGAAAGATTACATTAACATCTCATTGGTAGAATGCACACTATCTTACCTGATGAAAGGCAACAAAAAAGAAATATAGAACAGAATTCAGGAAACCAAAGTATAACAAATTCTAAATTCCCTTATTCCACAATTAAAATTAAAAGTCAAGAGATTAAGGTCATACAGGGAGTCAAAACAGTAAAAGAAAAAAATAAATATCAATGTTTAGAAAAATACTAGAGTATCTTTAAAAAGTAAAGACTTCAGGAAAGAATGAGGACCCTTCAAGAAGGAAAATTTAGAATATTTCTGGACATATCTATGATTATAAGAAGTACAGCACAAGTCAGAATCAAATAAGAAACAGAAAATTTTCACACTGTTCATATAATAAAAGACAAGTTATATTTAGGGAAATTCTAACTTGGCCAAACTTGCCAAGTGGTAAATAAAATCTATAATTATTGCCTCAAATGCTTCATAGTGATATGTGAATTATTCAAAGGGCAAAAAAGCATCTTCTTGGATTTTTCTCAGCTAAAAATCTGGTCCAACCTTTCTTCAATGAATTTATGAATGAACAAAAGTAAACTGTTGTGTTTAATATGTACTAAGAATTGCGATTAGTACTAGGGATACAAACACAAAAGGAAAAATAGTCTCTTTGTTCAAGGAACTTATATTCTATTAGGGAGAGAGATCACTCATTGGAAGGTGATAGCCAGGGAAGAGCACTTTGATCCTGAAATCTATAGGGAAAATCAGTGGAAACAAAGGGGACTAGATTGGCATACCTCATCCAGGATCAGTGACAAAGTTGATTTGATCATGGTTCTGAATTACAAGGATAGTGGGGAGGAAAGGGTATAAATATGGTGGCAAGGAAGTTAATAATAAGCTACAGACAAAGCTGTGTAGAAAGCCTTAGAGGAGAAAATGAAGCAAAGTGTGACCATGGATGGCCATGTGGGTTAGGAAAGATAGGTGCCCATCAGGATGGGACATAGATCCAGGAGTGAAATTCTGGATATAAAAGGGTCGAGACTCCTAAGACATAGTTTCTGGTATGAGCAGTAAGAGGATGGTTCCAAAACTATGGAAAACTAAGTATTTTGTAGTGCTCTCAGATGCTGACAATACAAATAAATAAATAAAATTTTAAAATCCTACTAATAAGTAAATATTTGAACAGGGAAGACAACAAGGACATATGCAAGCATATTTGGATGAAATATAAGGGGAATAAGTACACATGAAAAAAAAGTGGGCAGCGAAGATGGATAGATAGCCAGGCCTAGAGACAGGAGGTCCTAAATTCAAATCTGGCCTCAGACACTTAGCTATAACTCTGAACAAATCACTTAATCCCAATTGCCTAGTCCTTACCTTTCTTTTGCCTTGGAACCAATACTTAATATTGACTCTTAAGATAGAAGGTAAAGGTTTTTTAAAATAAATAGCATACCTACACACATCCATACATAAATACAAAGTAAGTAAATATGGGTTTGAGAAGTTGGGTGCTATCAGGCAGGTAGTATTAGGAAAGGATTCTTATAGGAAGTGATACTTAAGCTGAGTCTTAGAGGAAGAAAAGAATTCTGTGAGGTAGAAGAAGGGGAAAAAAGGAATTCTAAGCTAGGAGAGAACCAGTGCATAGGCAAAGGAGAGGGGCCATGGCCTATCTTTGACAGTCACAGAGTGCTAGTGTGATATTGGAAATTTGGGGTTCCTTGAACTGATCTTGAGATCCCTGATCTAAACTTCCTGTGGACATTTGGATCTCATTTCAAACTACATTTCCCATGAGTCAATGGGCTTCCTGTCTTATGTGGTGATGTAAGCCTATGTAAATAGGGAGATTGGGAAATATTTTATTTTTTTTCCTTTTGCCAATTGATTGCACACAACCCTAGAAACTCAGCCATGTAACCTTGGCTGATCTGGGTGTTGACCTTAACCATCTTCAGGGGAGAATGTCTTATTAACTCTCCGTGGGGGGAGCAGGGGGTGTAAGTTTTATAATCAGAATGTCTGTATCATAATCTATAATGTAAAATTTAACTCTTTTGAGAGTAATTTCAGGGGGGAATGCATAATTCTCCTCAGAAGGGAATATATGTTTTATAATCTGTAATGTAAAGTTAAAATTCTTTTGAGAGTAATTTCAGGATAAGAAATTTGCCATCTCCCCAGAATCCAGACAACGAACCTGTTTGGAGAAGGCACCATGAAGATGCCTGAAGAACCTTCACTGTATCATGAAGATCCAAAATGAACTTTGGGGTACAGTTGATTGAACTATGAGGAGTTGAATGTATGTTATTTGGAATTTTGGGGGTTCCATTGAGAGGCATTTGGGGCTCATTTGAGTCTTAAAATATTTAGATATATGACAAACTTCCTGTGGACGTTTAAGGGACTTTGAAACTACATTTTCCATGGTTCAATAGGTTTCTGGTCTTGACGTGAATGAACATAAAATGTAGCTTAAATTGGGAGCTCGGCTTGAGACTTCCTCTTTTGTTACCTTCTCACTGCTTGGTACATTGCTCTCTTTGGCTCAGGAGAAATCAGGCACGTGGTCTATGGGGAGAAAGGTGTGGTGGGGTATTTGCAAGGTGATTTCTTTATTTTACCAAGATGGCCATCATTAAAATATTATTTCTCCTTTCACTCTCAGTCTATATTTTTTACAATTACAACAAATGCATTTGTTTTGAATGTACACTCTTATGCCAAAGGGGACTGCCCCTAACTGGCTTTCTGTCAATGCGGCTAGCAATCATTGGATCATTGTTTTTGTCCTCTTTTCTTTTATACTCAAATTTCTGTAATTTATAATTTAGTTATGTTTACAAGAGCTTTTGGGGAGACTAGTCTCCCTCATGCTCTTCAGGTGGGAATGTGATATTGGAAATTTGGGGTTCCTTAAACTGATCTTGAGATCCCTGATCTAAACTTCCTATGGACATTTGGATCTCATTTCAAACTACATTTCCCATGAGTCAATAGGCTTCCTGTCTTATTGGTGATGTAAGCCTACGTAAACAGAAGCTTAAATAGGGAGATTGGGATTGGTACTTTCTTTTTTCATGCTGAACAAGCCAGGTGGGCAGAGGTAATGGCATGTGGCATTTGAATTAGCTCTTATCAGGCACGTGGCTTAATTGCCAATATGGATTACAATAAAACCCTAATATTTTTAAATATATCCTTCTATATCAATTTTATTTGTTACACTAGAAGGGTAATAACGTGCAATAAAATTATAAAAGATTGTTGAGGCCTTGTTGTAAAAAGATTTAATGTATAAACAGGAACTCATAATTGATTCTAGAAGCAATAGAAAGCCACTGGAGTAAATTGAGAAGCACTGTCATATGGGCATTTCTCTGCTTAAGGAAAATCACTTTGGAGCAGTGTGCAGAATGGGGCTTGGAGATTTGTGGCTGGGAAATCATTTAGGAAGAGGTTAATAATCTAGACAAGAAGTAACAAAGTCCTGAACTAGTTGATAATGGTATAATTAGAGGAGGAGTCAAAAGAGTTTGTAGAGACAGAATGGGCAAGAGAGAAGCAGAGAGTTTATTTCAGAAGGCATTACATAAAGGTTTCTTCACATACCACTGACACCTCCAAGTATAGGGTAATTATATATTTATTCAGAGACATCATAGCTTGCATCACTGAAAAATCTAGAATGGACTACCTTGAAAGGAGAAGCATTCCACTTTTTTTGGAAGTCTTCAAGCAGAGGACAGATGACCACCTATCAGGTATGTTGTAGTGAATATTCCTTTGGTGTATTGGCTAGACAAGACAGCTGTCTGGGCCCCTTCCAACTTTCAGATTTGATTCTGTGAAATATAAGAAAACAACTTATTAGCTAATGTGTGCCAAAAGTCAAAATATTTTACAGAGCACCTCATGACAAATTTAATAGTTATTGAATAAGCTTCCCCAAAGCACTACAATATTTATTCTTATTGTTGTTTATTGCAAAGTTTTTGACTCAATTCTTCAGTCTTGGATTATCCATATACTGAAGATACATAAAATAGACCTAAGTATATGGAGGATCCGAGTGTATTTAATAGCATATAAAAAACAGTTCTCTATTTTAAATAAGCTACTAATACAATAATGTCAAAAACAACTGATGTAAAATCTGGCATCTTTCAAGGAGAAAATTTAAGTCCATCATGATTCTGTCTAGCCTTAAACCACTCATCATTTCTCTTGCATATGTACGAATTCCAAATCACAGAGAAAATTATGCCAAAATATCTCAATAGTCAATGATATAAATGAATGACATCAAATTTCTTAGTTCCATTGGGGGGAAAAAACATTAAGGTCAGACTAAAGGAGCAAGAGAACATATGTCTGATGCCCAACTACCAGCTAATATTGATTCTTGAACAGTGGCTGACAACCCCAACATCTTTATCATGAAGAAAGCAGTTTAGCAACTGCTGGGCTAAGAGGCTGGGCTCAAACAAAGGAAGGTTTCTCAAATTGCTGCAGATTTGGAAGCTTTACCTACAGATACAGAATGTACAGTATGATTCCCTGCTAACTGAAGTATGTTCAAGGACAAATCCTTTAGACCCCTAAAAGTCTATTCATAGTAAGATGTTTTTTAAGTTATTTAGAAATATCTTCTAGTTTTCATAGATGGATCTATATAATAATATGGGGTGATGTAAGATTCTTCAAAAAAGAAAGAATTCTGAGGCCTGCCCAACTACTTAGTCATATATACCCAACTATGGTCATACAAATTGAAAGAGCTATAAAACAATAGAAATTGAATCTTGCAAATTTTTAAAGAATGACTTTGGTTCCCAAGAAGAGATACAAAAGTATATCTCTCCCCATTTCTTTGAAGGAGAGGTAGGGGGTGGTGGGGAATGGTGACCATAGGTATAGAACATTACATATATGCCAGGTTCTTGTAATGAATTGAATAGTTTTGCTGAAATTTTTTTTGTCTTAGTCTTTTTTTTATTTTGAAGAAGGGAAAGGATTAAAACAGGAAATCTAGGTGATGTAAAAACAAAAGATCAATAAAATCTACAAAAATATTTACATTATTAAGAATGGGAAATTAACTCAAATTACTACTTTATAAAGAGAATAGTTGTTCCTCCAGACTGGTATTTTCAACCAATTATTGGACTTTACAAATGGATATTAACATTTCTTAAACTGAACTCATCTTCTCCTCAAAAATTTCTGATATTTCTAACTTCTTTTCAATGTGTGTCAGTGGTACAGCCATTCAGGTACCTAGTCATTTATGCTCAAAACCTCAGTGTTATTATCCTTGAATCTTCCTTCTCCCTCACCTCTCACATATAATCATTTAATAAGTCTTGTCAACCCTATATTTTTCATATCCATCCCCTCTACTTTCCGTGGTGGTTATTGTTGTTTTGTCCTTTGTTTTTGAAGAGGACCAATGACATCATGGGATGTCTTGATTTGTGCATGAATTGGATTTAAATGAGGCAGAATTACACAAAATCATCAACTTCACTCTCTGTTACAGCATCACCCAAGTCCAGTGATAAGACAAAAGTCAAGAAAACTGGTGATGGTCTAGAACAGTGATGGGCAAACTTTTTGAAGAGGGAGCCAAAGGAAAGGAAATGCTCATCTGTCAGTCTGTTCTTAGGTCACTCTTTCAAAGTTTCATTGTATTGTATCCTACTCATTGTATTCGTCAGATTAGGAATAATGTCTTGTGGCTGGATAGAATATTTCAGGGGGGCCGCATCTGGCCCACAGGCTGTATGTAGTTTGCCCATCACTGGTCTAGGATGTAGTGTATGTCCTTGGCTTCTTCAATGTCTGACCCAGCTCTAAGCTCTCCAAAGTGTCTGCTTCAAGCTGCCTTCACAGTTATTGGAACAAATTTTTTTCATCCTCACATTCCACTGGGTTAGGTAGGGGACCAAAGGGAAGAGAATCTTCAAATGCCTGGGGTAGACACCCCACCCCCAGTTCACCAGTGAGTTGGTGGTTCAACAGTTATCCTCAGTCCAGGTTAGCCCACCTAGTGAGATGGTTTACTGGGATGTAGCCACTACACATACTATAGCTTCTTAGAGCAACAGATTTGAGAGTTGAGTGCCAAATGGACACGGATGGTGAATGAGTAGCCCTGAAAAGGGCTAGGCATACTCTTATATGAGAGATGCTGATCTTCCTTGAATACCGCATGCACTCAAGTACTACTTTTACTGCTTTCAAGAATCCTTTTGCCTGAGAAAAAGAAGATATTCCTTGGTCATGTAGTCAGACTTTATGGTATATTGAGTGCTTATCTTGCTATAGAGCAAGAATTTAATTAAATGACTATAACTCCCTACCTGAAGATGTGAGAGAATCAATGATTAGATTGACCTGAACCAGAATAAGACTTATTTAAGAGTATCCTTTATATAAAAGTTTAGTATGAAACAATACTGATCTCTGTGTCCCTCTTAACCAGTAGTTTCAGCCCTTTTACACAGGACCAAGTCAAGGGAATTAGAAAATTGACTGTGTTTTAGGCACAGAGATGTAGCAAACAAATATAAAAAGGTAGAAATAGTAAACACATCCTTTATAGATCATAACACAGTAAAAATAGTATTTAATTCAAAAATCACGAACAAGAAACATAGATCCAAATAAAGATTTTACAATGAATTCCTAAATAATTAATGGGTTAAAGAACAATCACATTAATGAATAATTATGTGAAAGAAAATGATTAAAAAAATACCAAAATTTCTGGGATGTACCTAAATGTCCTCAGGGGAAAATATCACATCCCTACCTGCACATAATTACACAATAATCAGAACCTCTTATACATAGTTCCATGCTAATCAAATTGTGGATACTGACCAGGTTATCAAAGGGACATGGAATTATGGAATTTTGTAAAATTTTAAAATTCTGTAAAAACAAAAGATTTAGAATATATGGCGAAATGATGAAAAGATGAAGAAATGAAAGAGGAATAGTATTCCCAGACCTCACACTGTATTATAAAGCAACAGTCATCAGAATCATCTGTGCAGGTTAAAAAAATGGAGGTAGACAAATGGAATACTAGACAAGTTAGGATCTGAAACAATGAAACTCAGTAACCTAGTGGATATAACTCCAAAACACAAATAACTAAAGAATTCCCAGTTTGATTAAAAACTGCTGGGAAAATTAGAAAGCATTCTAGAAGAAATGAGGCTTAGACCACCACTTTACACAGTATTCCACAATATATTCTAAATGGATACATGAATTAAAGATCATAAACTCTTTGAAAAAAATTAGAAGGGAAGCAGATGACATAACTTTCAGAATTATAGATAGGAAATGTATTTGTAACCAAATGAGAGTTAAAGGTAATGACAAAAGATAAACTTGATAATTTTGATTACATGAAGCTAAAAAGCTTCTATAAGATAAAATTAATGTACCTAGGATAAGAAATAGTGATTAGAAGGAAAAATATCAAATTTTTCCGACAAGGGTTTTAGTTATCTAACTATATTATTAACTATATATTAGCTATTAATATATTAATAACTATATATTGATAATGTAATTAATTATACTAATAACTGTATATTAGTTATTAATAACTATATTAGCTATTAACATATATAAAGGTATTCACATATCTACACATATACATATGTTATATATATATATATAGTTACATTTCTATATACATATATACACATATTCCCCAATAGATAATTGGTAAAAAGATATAAAAAAGTCTCACTTGAAGACATGCAAAGCATTAACAACCACATGGAAGAATGCTCAAAATGACCAATAATAAGATATAAATGCAAATCAAAACAGTCCTGAGATTTTCCTCAAAACCTGCAAATTGGCAAAGATGACAAAAGATGGCGGTTGTCAGTGTTAGAGAAGTTGGGGAAAGATAAGCATCCTGGTACATTGTTGGTGAAGACGTGAATCTGTACAACCACTTTGGGAAACAATTTGGAATTGTGAAAAGTATCCAGAATGTTCCTAACCTTTGACCTATAGATTCTTTTGCTAGGCTTATACCCCAAGAAGAATATTGTTAAGAAGAAAAGTCACCTACAGTAAAATACAACAGAACTTTTTTTGATAGCAAAGAATTACATTGAGGAATGGCTAAACAAATTATGGCTCATGAATGTAAGAGAATACTACTATGCTGTAGGAAGTAATGAATGTAATGAATTCAGAGTCATGGAAAGATTTATATGAACTGATGTAAAAATAAGCAAAGCCAAGAAAACAGTATGCCCAATAGTGACAACAATGTGCACAATAGTCAAGTGAATATTATAAAGTTATAAAGAATAAGCAGAACTCAAAAAAATTAGATATAAAAAGATATTCCTACCTCATTTCTGTGCAGAGGTGAGAGATCAACATATTTTTAGACTTTTTGATGTATTGATCAATTTTTTTCCTCTTTATCTTTTCTGGTTGTAAAAGTGTTATTTGTTACATGGAGTGGCTCTTCAGGAGAGGTAATGGAAGAGAGATACTGGAGGAAACTATGATGAGGTTAAAAAATGACCAATAAAAACTTACTAAAAAATTCAAGACAGTTCTTTTAATATGAAATTATCAATATCCATCTTTTGCTTTTCTCTTATTATCCTTCAAAATATATTTTAAGGCTGTATTGAACAACCAATAACTCATAATAATTAAACACTAATAGATCCCTAAATTTTAGATCCAAGAAAAAATAAAATAATTTTTAAAAATTTAGATCCAATTCCAGACCCTAGGGTTATTCTTGTTCTGGACTAATTTAACATTTGCTGTCGAACATAAATTATTGTAGATCAAGTTCAAGAATTTATATACAATAAGCATTCCCAGCCCATGAAATTCAATTAGAAAACACTTTAATGTTTCAAAGTTAAAAGAATACATTTTGAAAACATAATAAAACCCTTCTCAGCTCTTCATATACTCATCAGCAACAAATGTTCAGGAAGGCAAAAACCTTGAGGTGAAGTTTCTGACTTTTTATCTACTTTTCAAGGAGCAGGAGCTTGCCCTTTTCTTAAAAGGGGCCATCTAGTTCCCCTGTGGTTAGTACATGAAGAACTATGTAGGGTGGTCAAGGGAAAAGGAAGAGAGAAGTAATGGAATATTGATAAATAGGAACCTTCAGCATGTGAGATGAAGGGAGGAATGGACACTTAGAAATTTGAAGACAGACCAATCATTCCTCTCAACAACCATTTAGTGCCCCACTTCTTATCTGCACAAAACCTACTTCATGAATATATTTCTACATCTCTCATATACAAGCCTTTCATTTCACTCACACAAAGTTCAGGCCTTCACTTCTTAACTGAACTATTGCAAAAATCGTCCAATTGGTCCCCTTCACACCTATCATGTATTCTCTAATCCCTTCCCCATATAGTTGTCAAAATCTTCCCATAGCACAGACTAAATGTATAACTTCATCACTCAAGAATCTTCATGGCTCCCTGTTGCCTTTGGAATAAACTATATATTCATCTTGGCACTTAATGTCCTCCACAATTTGGAGTCTCCCTTATTCTTCTGTACTTATTTCATTTTTCTCCCCTTCATCCTACACTTGTCATACTGACCTACTTGCTATTTACCAAATACAGAATTCCATCTTCCTCGTGGCGCCTTTGCACAGATGGCATTCCATTGCTGGAATGCACTTGCTTCGTATATCTCTACTTAGAATCTTTAGTTTCCATCAAGGTTTAAATATCACATTTCATGAGAAGCCTCTAATAATTCCCTAGTAATTAGTGTACCTTCCTGCTCAAATTATCATCTATTTACTTACATGTTTTATTCTTCAGTAGAATACAAGTTTCCTGAGTCAAGTACTATTTGGTTTGCCCTTTTTGCTTGGGAATCCCAAAGTCTAGCATATTGTTCACAATAGGCACTTTGATACATGCCGTTGAATTAAATTGGCCTGACAAAATTTTACTTAGGGAACATATTTGCTATTGTTCTTTAACTTGCAAAGTCTGTGATACCAACTTCATGTCAAATAAAGAAATCACAGTTTATGATGGGCCTTCTCCTTTTGGTATATGTTCAATTTGAAGAAAACTATACAGATTTTTAAAACTATCCAATGTAAGTCACTTCAATTTCCTAATATATGTGGTATATATTATATGATCTCATTCTCAAGCATTTCTTAAATATTTACGTGCCAGGTACTAGGGATACAAAGACAAAAAGCCCCCCTGCCTTCAATAACTTTCTACTTTTGTAGGGGAGATAACATGACAAATGATATACAAAATAAATGTGATAAATGTGATAATGGAGGCAGCATTAGTACCTGGGGCTCAATGGGTAAAGAATCAGAAAGGTTTCATGTAAAAAGACACAAGTGGATAAAGTCTTGAACTAAACTAGCAATTCTAAAACTATTGTACTATAAGAAATGGTAAACAGGATGAGCACAAAAAAACGAACCTGGAAAGACTTACATGAAGTGATGCAAAGTTAACTAAGCAGAACAAGGAGAAGGTTGTACACAGTAACAGCAATAAAGTATGATGAATGACCCAACTAATCAGGGATGCAAGGACTCATTACAAAAAAGGCTGCCATAGAAGGACAGAGTATGAATACAGTTTGAAACATGCCATTCTTCACTTTATTTCTTCCATGAATTTTTCTCCAATGTAAGCAATATGTGTCTTCTTTCATAATATGATGAACGTGGAAATATTGTATGATAATACATGCACAACCTATATTTTATTACCTACTTTCTTGGAAAAGGTGGAGGGAAGGGGAGAACATTTACATTTATTAATTTGATCCTCAAAGAGCACTATAAATTGTAATCCCAATTTTATAGACTAGGAAACCAAATTATAGTAACTTGAAGGCAGTTAACTAATTCTGATGCTCATCACTATTTTACACTATCCAAAGTTGGTAAGTTTTCTAAACCACAGGAATCCTGAGACTCTAGGCCTCTGTAGAATATTATATTGATTAAAAGGTAATCCTGAAACAACTTATTCATTAGGACATTTTCCCACATATTGAGGAGACAATAAAATACGGTTCTTAAGATTCCCTTTAAAGTAGCTGAATGGTCACCCTAAAAAACAAGCTGTATCTTTATTGCTGTTGTTTGTTGTTTAGTCATTTTAAGTGTTGTTGACTCTTCTTGGCCCTATTTGGGGTTTTCTTGGCAAAGATGCCAGGGTTTTCCATTTCTTTCACCAGCTCATTTTACAGATGAGAAAACTGATGCAAACAGCGTTATGCCCTTTGCAGCAGGATTCCACAGTAAGCTCGAGGGACTGGACCTTAACTCTGGTCTATACATTGCACCATATATATTAGTGTATGTTAGTTGCCCCATGTAATTAATCCATTAGTTCAAAAGTGAATTTTGCCTATGGGAAGGGGAGGAGGAGAGGAAAAAGTGGGAGAGGGAGAAGTGGTCAAGAGTTGGGGTTGAGAACAGATGGAGAACTCGGCAGCTCACTGGTGGAGATATGAGTTTCAGCCAGCCCTAGGCCCACTCAGGCTTCTCTTCTTTCCATTATGGCCTTGATCAGAAATCCTGGGGTGGGGAGCAAGGATCAAGAGGAAGTCTGCCAGTTTCTATCAGTCAGCAAATACGAACAGAAGAGCCAAAAAGCACGTTATTAAGTGTCTTCTACCTAGGAGCCAGGTAGTCCTTCGTTTCCCACAAGCCTGGTGCTGTAGGAAGAGCATCGCCGCTCTGAGGTCGGAGGACCTGGATTCCAAACCTGCCCTCCTGTGGGACCTTGGACAAGTCACTCTTACTTCTGGGCCTCAGTTTCTTCCTCTATTACAAAGATGAATTGACTAGACGGCTCTTGAAATCCGATCGCGGTCAAGATTTGGAATCCCACTTACCAAACTCACTCCAGGAAAATAAAAGAAGCCCCAACTGCGCTCACAAAAAGCAGCCTCTGCAGCCCGGTTCCAGAATCCCAAACGCCCGCCCACGCAGAGCAGCTCCAGTTCCCGGCCCTCGCCGGCCCCGCCCCCTTCACGCACAGCTTTCCCCGCGGGGCTCCCGCGGCGCGTTTCCTCACCGGTTGGTGCTCCGGTGATTGGTGCTGGTGCAGCTCGGGTCCCCGCGTGCAGCCCCGGCTGGGGTTTTTAAGAGTTTCCGTTGCCCCGGCGACAGCGGCTTGTTGTTGAGCCTGTCGCTGCCACACTGGTTTTTCCTGCGTTCGCACCTTGCTCCTCGACCCTGCACGCTCCTCTGCCGTCTCCGGCCTCCCCACTATCCGGGACAAAGACTACCCTCGGCGCTTTGCTCCCCTAGCCTCGCCTCTTCCCCCGGACTGACGTTCGGGTCCAGAACCCAAGTCTGGCAGGCCAGAGGGTGCGAAGGAGATACGGACCGAAAGGGGGAAGGGATGTGGTCGCTGGGGACCGCTGAGGCTGGGGGAGTAGCGAAAGCGGGACAGCGGAGGGAGCTTGGTAGGCTGGGGGGGCCATTGAAGGAAAGGAGCTTCAGGGAACTGCCCCCATCCCCCACCCCAGATCAGCAAGCACCTGAGGGCTGGAGCCCACTCTGCCAATCACCTGCTCCCAAAGTTTCTGTAGCGTGCTTTCGGAAGGGCGCGGATCGCAGTGCAGCCTTAAGAAAGCGCCATTTAGCCTACCTCAGGAAATGAGTTAGCAGAATTGTTGGTTCTCCCAATAAAATAACATTCTTTTCTAGTGAGTTGTGATAAAAAGTAAAGTGTTAATTCTGTTCTTTTCCAAACAAACCTACAGATCTCCGCAATGAGAAACACAAGCAAGGACCTGACTCTACCTACCAGTCGCTATGCCCCTTGTGGTGAGTATGGCCCTTTGATCTTGGTAATGGTTTATTTCTGAGGAGAAAGGCATAGATTGGGTCCCGAATTCCCGCGGCTCAGTACACCTTTATGAATGGTCAGGACGAGTTCCTTTTGAAACTGTACATCTCTCACGAATTTTCAGAAAGAAAAAACAAACCTCCTTTCCTAGAGGTTTGGGACATTTTCTTTATCGCAGTACTTAAGAGTTGCGAAATAAGAAATTCACAAGTTTTGTGCCATTGTCTTGTATGTAACAAAGAAGAACGAGATTACCCGAAGGCACAGGATACAAAAGGTCCTTTGCTAGTCATTAAAGTTTCTTTGCATTTTTTAAGGCAAATTTACAGATGGGAAAACTAAGGCTCATGGAGATAAATGAAATTATTATATTTACACAGAACAGTTGAAGTCGTAGACTTATTTAGTGATGGTTCGTATGATAATTATTGAGCTTAAAGTGATAGTTAATATTTGTTATTTCCTATAAGATTGGGGGAGAGGGGGCTGGAGAAAAGAACTGAAAAGGGTGTTCTTCACCCTTTTCACTAATTCTTAACAACTACTCTCACTTCTAAAATGCGGGAAAAAAAAAAAACAAGGAAAGGAATATTTGGAAGTAGGGAAAAGAGGACAAGGTGGAAGAAGTGATAGAGAAATTATAGAATGGAAGTTTTCTTTGTCTGGCTTGCAACCATCCCTTATTTTCTCATTGGTTCAGCATACTGTCCCACCTGAAAGAGACCTTAAAGGTCATTTAGTTAGACTCACTTTATGAATGAGAAATTTGAGGCTTTGACAAAGTGGGTGATTTATCCAGGTAGTCAGAGAGGCTGGACCTGGAACTCAAGTCTTCTGACTCACACTGGCTAGACACTAGCCTAGACTGCTGCAAGATCCTCTAATCTCCCTTTAATGTAATACAGCCTTTCTCCCTGGAAAGCAAGGGAGATGCTTCAGAAAAACAAAGAGTCTTCTAAAAAAAAATGAATCCGGCTTTTTTAAACTAGACCTGAGATTTCATTAGTATAGGGAACATCTGATGAGGAATTCTCACTGCTATTGCCTATTGGCACCTGCTCTTCAGGTTATATATATTCTAGAGCGTTTTAGATGGGCCCCAGGGTCACTTAGTCAGTATATATCAGAGGTGGAACTTGAACTTGGGGCTTCCTGACTCTGAAAGAAATTCTGTCCACTTTGCTATGCAGCCTTCTATGTGCCTTATGGTAAAATAATAATTTAAATAAAGATATTATTTATTTCAAAATTCTTTAAGTTTCTCATTTCCCACTAGAGAGAAGTCCAAAATGTTTAGCTTGGCATTCAGACTGCCTTCTGAGATTGTTTCTCAATTCTTCCCTAATTTTACCCTGTGTTAAAGCCAAGCTAGACTAGTCATTATTCTACTCTTCCTCCTCCCTTCCATCCAGTATTCTCAGCTTTATGACCTTGCTTCCTGAATATCCTCTGTTAACATTTCTACCTGCCAAAATCCTAGTCATCTTTTCAGGCCTATCTTCAGTGCCATCATCTTCATGAAACCCTCTCTTATCTGTGTGAATCCATCTACTACCCCACCTTTAAAAAAAAAGGCAAGAATCTGATTTCTCCCTTACTCCTTTTTCCCCATAGCTGTCTATCCTTCTCTTTTGGTAGTTGTCTCTTTCTGCCCTGTGTTATAATTTTATCCCACTACTAGATTGTAAACTCTTTGAAGGTGACCTAGCAGAGTAATTTGTAATGTAGTAGTTATTTAACATATTTATTGAATTTTTAAATTAAAAAGGAGAATGAAATGTTTTTCCATTCCTCATCAAGCTCTTCTTATAATCATTGTAAATAATGATACTATGATAGTGGTAGGGGACAGAAAAAAATCTTAGCATGTTTACAGTTTAGTGCAAAGAACACTGCACCAGGAGTTAGTACACTTGGGTTCTAGTGCCACCTAGACCTTGCTTGACCTTTTAAAGGTGTTTAATCTCTCTAAGCTTCAGATGCCTTCTTCATAAAATAGGAAAAATATTACTTTCCCTGTGTGACAACACCTGTATCAGGCAGCAATGCCACCTTGATTTCTACTGCTCCTAAAATTTTATGTAACCTCGCACAATTCACTTAACTTCTCCGGCCTTAAATTCCCCAAATATAAAATGAGAAAATTGGGCTATATAATATTTAAGACTCCAGCTCCAGAACTATGATTTTTCTGAAAAACAAAATCAAATCTTTGACCTAAGAAGCAACTTTTAAAAGTCTATTGTAATTTCAGATGACCTCACTTAAAAAAATACAAAGTTTGTTCATTTCTCTTTTCAAGAGCCAAATCCCTAGATACTATGATTATTTGGAAATTTGATTATATAGCTTGAGAACATGTGCTTAATGCTTCCTAAATCAAATTAATAAAGAACACTTAGATTAATAATAGTTTTATATATGATGCTCAATAATAGTGGTGAATGATTTATAAAGGATGTCCCAAAGAGCTTTATTGCAGTTTTAAACTTTAATAGTTACTAAATATGTCATTATATGTGTGACTAAATACATTTAATAATTTAATAAAGACAATTAACACAGTACATAATTATTATATGTATTATCTCAGCCACATTCTTCTAGTGCCCCTTATGGTCAGTGGGGCATTGTTTTACAGTAGACCATAACAGATTTAACAGGTGCAGATTGTGATAGGGAGAAAAAGTAAACCTACCTCTTATGAAGTCTTTGCTCAAGGCCTGACGAGTATGGTGTTCATGACCTTGACCCTTGGCACTAACCCTTGTTCACCTCAGTTCCCTCATCTGTAAAGTAAGGTAGAAAAGGAAATGGCAAACCACTCTAGTGTATTGGCCAAAAAACTCTAAATGGAGTCATGAAGAGTCAGGCACAACAGAAATGACTAAACATTCTTCCCCATGTCTGTACAAGATCCATACATGGTACATGCTTCTGCATAGAAAAGCCTCACCTGTCAGACCTCGTGTGGCCATGGCAACTGCATAGGAAGAAGAGGCAGCTCATGTCTCCAACACTGCAGAGCTGATTATATCTTGGGCAGTTGGGTGGCCAGTGGAGCTAGGCCTGAAGCTAGGGAGGTTCATCTCCCCAAGTTCAAATGTAGCCTCAGACATTTACTAACTGTGTGAACTTGAACAAGTCACTTAACTTTCTTTGCCTCAGTTTCCTCATTTGTAAATGGGCTGGAGAAGGAAGTGGCAAATTGCTTCAGTATCTTTTCTAAGGAAACTCCATTTGGGGAACACAACTGAAACATCTCAACAACATTCTCTCTTTTGAAATTGATTTCTCCCTTTGTTTTTAAGAATCATAAAAATTGGAATGGAAAAAGCTCTAACTTTCTAGGATTTGTTTTATTGACCTTTTCTAGAATCATGTCTGCATAAATGAGCTTCCCACCTCACCAGAAAAGTTATTCTAGATTAGTCGAGTTCTTCCCTCACAACTCCAATGGTCCTGCTTTAAATTTTTGTTATACACATATTGTGTATTGAGAGTGAACATTAACCAGTATGGCATAATACTTTTCTGTAATGAGATAGTCTATGAAAACTTTCTTTCATTCAGTTAATAATCAATATGGAATAAGTGCTTGTTGGTTGTTTGGCAGCAAATGTGCTAGTAGGCCTGAGAGTATAAATACAGAAAGTGAAATATTTTCTGCTCTGTGGCTTACAATGATGTACTCAACAAATGGTCTTCCAGCTTTTACTTGAAGACTTCCATTGAGGGGGAGGCCACTATCTCCCACTATTTGCAGTTTTGAAGAAATTGTTAGAAAGCTTTTCCTCACACATGAAAATTGAATTTTAAATTTAATTTTGCTTCTTTACAATTTCTACCTGTTGTTTCTAATTTTATTCTCTGGGATCAGACAAGACAAGGATATTCCCTCTTCTAGGTGACACTTCTTCATATATCATAAATGCTAGCAAAAAAACCTCACTGCCCCTTTAAGTCTCCAAATGGAAAGCAACAATCTGTTGCCTCTTCCAACAGACACTTCAAGTCAGAAGTTGCTCTTATTTTATTCTTAAATTTATTCCGTTGTCTCTCTTGCCCTCTTTTCCCTCTAATTACCTAATTGCCAATCCCTCTAATTACCACACACTCCAACCCAAAGAAAAAGAGAGAGCACCATCTACCATTTCTTTGAAGATCTCCAAGTTTTAATATGTTGGATTGAAACAATTACTTAAAAAAGTATTCATTATGCACCTACTATGTGCCAAACACTGTGCTAGACACCGAGGATACATGCACAAAGGATGAAACAATCAATATTTACTAAGAGCTTATATTCTAATGAGAGAGAAAATAAATGCATATGTAAATTTATATAAAATAATTATAGTTAATAATAATAATAGGTAAATATAACACTATGTGCCAGGCACTATACTAAGAGCTTTTAAAATTATCTCATTTGATCTTTGTAAAAAACCTGGGAGGCAGTATTTATTTAACCCCATTTTACAGTTGAGGAAACCGAGGCAGATAAATTAAATGATCTGCTCAAGGTCATACTTTCCCATTGACTTACCAGGTTGTATTTGAGGCTGAATTTGATCACTGTGCCACCTAGCTGCTTCTAGGAACAAATCATAAAGATTGCTTTGTTGTACCTCATTTTGCTGGTAAGAAAACTGAGGCCTAAAGGGTAAAAATGGTTTGTCCATTTGAGTGCAATCTTGGATTTCAAAGGGTAAAAATCTTAAGGGGAGAGTATTCTGGTCAGAAAATAGCATGAGAAAAAGCAGAGAATTTAGGAAGAAGATATGTATGTATTAAGATATTCTGTTTTAGCCAAATGTCCTTAAAATATAATCAGTTTTTCATATCTCAGTCAGATGATGTATACACTGAATTTTCTGTGAGCTTAAGAACATATTAACTAATTGAGAGAAGCCTTAAAGATCATTTTAATGCTTCCAGTTTTATACCATTATAAGAGAAGGCAGTGTTTTTCAGGGATATGTCCATATATAACTTGTAGTTCAATTATATTCTACTTTTGTAAAGGAGAAGAATGAGGCATAGAAAAATTTGACAACACAGACCTACTTGGGAGAAACAAAATAACCATTTAAAAATAATCTTGAAATTCAGACATTTGAAAATGAGGTGGGGAGAGGGAGCTTTTGTAGGATGTAATTTTTTATTTAAGTAGAATAGTCAATATAGTGGGTTTTAGAAGCATTATAGTTCTACAGATCTACTTTGTGATCTTTCACTTCGTTTCCTAACTACGGCAAATCAACATTAAATATCTACTATTTGTAGTGGATTGTGCCAGGTACCTTTACTCTACTATGGCAGAGGAAATAGGCATGTACAAACTGTTGAAAAAATTAGAACAAGAATATATATGTAGGGGCAGCCAGGTAGCACAGTGGATAGAGAACCAGACATAGAATCAGGAAGTCCTGGGTTCAAATCTGGCCTCAAACATTTCCTGGCTGTGTGACCCTGGGCAAGTCACTTCTCCTCAGTTGCCTAGCCCTTACTACTCTTCTGCCTTACAACTGATACAAAGACAGAAAGTAGGAGTTTTTTTTTTTAAGGATAAAAGTATGTAAGAGAGATCAGACAATCTTATGTGAGGTTAGAACCTACTAGAAAAAGTCATCTGAGAAAAAGTCTAGTACATTTTAGAAACAAATATGAGACTAATTAATGGACCCCAATAATTACATTTCTGTTTAATTTCAATATCTCATTTTTAGACTGGTATTACCATATTCCACTGAAAAAATCTGAGAAGACCTCAGAAGTTGTACTCCCTCCAACATCTCAGATTCCAGGCCTGAGTGAACTTGCAGAACCACATAATGAGATTTCATTTGGATCCCGCAGAAACTGGATAAAAGACACCGACTCCGAATACGTCAAACTTGCAAAACAAGGCGGCAGACCTGGTGAATAAATTCGTGGGCTTTATTTTCCTTTGAAAATTTTATTTTCATGAATTGTGACAAGTGCATTTAATAAAAGGGGAAATTTTTGTTTTTAGTTTCTTTACTGTAAATATTGGCATCTCCCAAAAAGTTTTATTTAGTATTTCCTTTTGGTACAGAGCACTAAGGATGCTTTGAGAACCAGTTTGTTTAGCATCTCTTTTATGGGATTACATGGCCTAGACAAGGGTCTGAAAGACCCTGGTTCTGATTGCACTTATAATATGAAGTGTCTGACCTCGGGCCAGGCCTCCATTTCTCAAGTTATTCCTTGGGACAAATCTAACTGGAGGGATTGTTGGGGATTTTTTTCCTGACATCCTCTTTATTTTCCTTCTTTTGAAATTTCCATCCATTCTTTGTTCCTATTTTTGCCTTCTGGGCCCCAATAGAAGAAGCCAACAGGGTGCCTCACTTTAAGCAGGCAGACGGGGTACAGCTTCTTGGTGGGATGCTCAGGCCTTGGCCTTCCGGCCTGTCCTCTTCCTGGCTCTGTCCTCTGGGAGGAACTCACACCTTCAGGGGAAGCCATTTCTAGGGAAGGAAGCCCTCAGGATTCAGGGAATGAGCATGAGTGGGATCTCGGTGGGGACTGAGGGAATCCAGGAGGGGGAGCCAGGGAGGCAGAGCACAGGCCCTGAGACGGCGTGCCTGGCTGATGTGCCGAGGAGTTCAGTTTCCATTGGGGCCCAGAATCATGGAGGAGGGAGGCAGGAGAATAAGGTCTAAGAGACCAGACCTATTTGGGGAGGAGTCCTAGAGGGCTTTGAATGGCTGAGAATTTTATGTTTGGTCCTGGTTGCCTGGGGAGAGGGATGTGGCCTGGGCTCTTCCTTTGACACCTCTGAATGGAGGATGGACTGTGGCCGGGCAGCCTGTGAGGTGAAGAGGACCCGCCTCAGGGTGCAGGGCCTCGAGAGACAGGTGAGGATGGCAGGAACGCGGCCACTTGGCAGCTGCTTGGATGGAGGCTAAAGAGGGACGTCTGGAGAAAAGAGCCATCCCAAAGGGTCCTAGGAAGGGTGAAGAGAGGCAGGGCTTTAGGGGAAAGGACCAAGTCTGAGGGTTTTAACTTCATTTAATCCCATCCAGGATGCCCAGGGGGTGCCTGGAGGTGTGAGACAGGGAGGGGAGTAGATTGGAGCCTGCTGAGGAGAGAAGGCAGCCCTGGGGGAGCCGCCCTTAGAACTTGGCTGCAGGTGAGGCCTGCCCAGGACAGAAATTGGGGGGGAGTCGAGGAATGGGTGCCCTAAGGAAGACCTGGAGACATTGAGGGCGAGAGAGAGGGGGGCCAGGATTGGGAGCGGGCCGTGCAGATAGAGGCGTGTGACGCGGCAAAGAAAGGGAGGCAAGAAGGCCTCTGGGAGATGGGAGCCGAGGGGGGAGAAGAGGCAGCGCCGTGGTCTCCATTTTCTCAGGAAATAGGAGGCAAAACTCTCCCCTGAAACAATCTGGGCAGAGCCAGGGGAGATTGGAGAAGAGAGGACGAGGTTAGGAAGAGGCGCCCTCGTCAATCCCGGAGGGGATGTTGGAGCCATCAGGGCCCAGAGAAGGTGGAAGAGAAGCTGGTGGCGGCCCCGGGTGGCACCCTGGACAGCTTTGCTGGGCAGCACGTGTGTGGGAATGAAGCAACAGAGGGTGGCAGCCATCCCAGGCTGAGGCTTGGCAGGAGCAAGATCAGAGAGAGGAGGAGGAGGCCCGTGTCATTAGACGGCGTCACCCAGAGGCCAGTGGCCTGGGCAGAGCCCAGGGTCGGGGCTGGCGAGCTCTGGCGGTGTACAAACAGCAGGCGGAGGGAGAGATGGTGATTCTGTCTGTCATTATTATTATGTCTAAGCTCTCTCTTCCTCTCCACCTTGTCCACGAGGATAGTGTGAGATACTGTATTTAGAAACTTAGCTAACATCTGGGCAAACCACACGGACAGTATTCTCATCCATTGGCTAAACAATGGTGTCAAAAAAAGGCAGTGAGGTAAGCCCTGGCGTGATCTCTTCTTCTTTTAAAAAAAAAAAAAAAACAACAAAAAACCCTAACCCTCTGTCTTAGAACTGATAGCCGGTATTAGTTCTAAGGCAGAAGAGAGGTAAGGGCTGGGGAACAGGGGTCAAGTGACTTGTCCAGGGTCACACAGCTAGGAGGTGTCTGAGGCCAGATTTGAAACCAGGACCTCCTGTCTCCAGACCTGGCTTCTGTCTACTGAACCACCCAGCTGCCACCTCTGCCCCTTTTAAAATTAAACCCTTTACTTTCTGTCTTAGACTTGATACCATGTGTTGGTTTGAAGGCAGAAGAGCAGCGAGGGCCAGGCAATGGGGGTTCTGTGACTCACCCAGAGCATGATCTCTCCTTGATGAAGCCAGACTGACTCTCTTTATATTCACCACGTCCTTTTCCAGATGTTCACCAGTCATCTTTTTAATGATCTGTTTCAGAATTTTCCCCAGGAATCTTCAGTCATGCTCAGCTGGCCTATGGTTTACAGCAGGGGTCGGCAACCTTTTTGGCTGTGAGAGCCATAAATGCCACATTTTTAAAAATGTAATTTTGTGAGAGCCGTACAGTGCTCACAGTGCGGCTCCTGTAATAGTGCCTGAAAAAAAAAATGACTTTATGGCTCCTGCAGAAAGAGCCATACGTTGCCGGCCCCTGCTTTACAGGCTCTCTTCTTTTTCCTTTTATAAAAATGGAGGGTTTTGCCCTTTTCTAATCTTTCCAGGGTGTAGAGAGGCTCAGCAATCCTAATTACGAGTTCTTTGAAATCTAACATGTAGTTCACCTGGGCCAGGTAACTGGACTTTCTCAAAGGCAGGTAGAGGTTCTTTTACTATCTCCTTCTTGGTCTTGGTGCTAACTTCCTTGTGAGTCATTTTTGCCTTGTTGCCTCCAGAGGAAGGGTCATTCTCCTTCCCCAAGAAAGGAAAACTAAAATAAGGCTTATCTGCTCTGCATCTCTCTGCTGTCAGCTCTTGTCCTATCTCCCTGCACAAAGGTCCTGCTCCTTCTCAGAGACTCCCTTTTCTCTTGGAATCGTTATGCACTCACATTGCTAATACACTTTTTACAGCTGTCACATTCTCATCCACAGTTCCCTGACCTAACTTCCATCTTCTGTACATTTCTCTTTATCAGTGAGTTCCCAGTGCATCCACATCTCTCTCATCAAACAAGACCCATTTTTTTTTTTTAACCCTTGTACTTCGGTGTATTGTCTCATAGGTGGAAGACTGGTAAGGGTGGGCAATGGGGGTCAAGTGACTTGCCCAGGGTCACACAGCTGGGAAGTGGCTGAGGCCGGGTTTGAACCTAGGACCTCCTGTCTCTAGGCCTGACTCTCACTCCACTGAGCTACCCAGCTGCCCCCTAAGACCCATTTTTTCTTCATTGTCTTCATTGTTTTCCTAATATTGAACTATCCTTGCATTTATACTTTAAATCCAACCTGATTATCCTGAATAATTTTTGATATATTGCTATATTTTGCCAGAATTTTATTTAAAATTTAAATATAGTATTGGTATATAGTTCTCTTTCATTCCTTTTTCTTAAGTATTAAGACTGTATTTGACTCACAAAAAGAGTTTGGTAAAGAATTTTATTTTGTAATTTCTTAGACTAATTTAAGTATTGATTACTCTTTAAAAGCTTATTAGAGGGCCAGCTGGGTAGCTCAGTGGAGACAGGAGGTCCTAGGTTCAAACCCGGCCTCAGCCACTTCCCAGCTGTGTGACCCTGGGCAAGTCACTTGACCCCCATTGCCCACCCTTACCACTCTTCCACCTATGAGACAATACACCGAAGGACAAGGGTTTAAAAAAAAAAAAAGCTTATTAGAATTCAAATATAAATCCATCTGGACCAGGATTGTTTTTTTTTCCCTCATTCTAGTTCTTCTAGTTTCAGGAAGCTTGCTTTCTTCCTTAACTTTAAGATCTCTATTTTATGTAGATAACTTGAAATTTTTATATTTTTGTAGCCTTTTGTAGATTTATTAGTTTTGTTGGCATAAAATTGCATATAGTTGGTTCAGATTAATTTTATTTCTTCATAGAAGCAAAATTAATAAATTTCTATCAGAAAATTTGCCTCATTACTTGAAACAAACAATTTAAATGGAAAAAATCTTAAAATTCTCTTTAAAATTTGTTTCTTTCTTTTTTCTTTCATCTAATTACCTAGCCATCATAGTAAAGTTTGTAGTAATTTCTACTCTTATTATTTGGTGAGCTTCATAGGAGTGATCTGCTTAAACTGCCATAATCTTTCTGGACTTTTATAAATTTCATCCATACCACAATCATTAGCCTTTCCAATTCATGAATAGTTTTAATAGGCTCATAAATTTAAAATTTTGAGTTACACTGAGGCCCAAAAAGTTTAAATGACTTCCCTAAAGTCATGTTGATAATAACTATCAGACCTGGAATTTGAACCCAGTCATGTTTTGCTTTCATATGATTTTCCTCATGTATTTTTGGACTATATGTGTTAGTAATTAGGCAAGACTTCAGCTACTGGAAGCTATTTCAGGGATTAATACTGTATAACAAATATGAAAACTAAATGTGCATGGTTTAGTAAAGTTATAATACTGTTTATAACTAGATTTATCTGACTAAAAGGATAGAGGAAAAGCTTCTAAAATCTGTTTTAGTAGCATTATCATTTTATTTATTTGCATTTTCCTTGAAGGATTATTTTGCAAGAAGTTTGCAAAGAAAATTAATTTCCAAATACAATATATTTAAAATTAAGTAAATATAGTTGTTTTTTCTTCACATATTAGCTATCCTCCAGAAAGTAGTGTAGATCAATTTTTTTATACTTAATCATTTTATTGCCCTAAAGCAGTGGTCTCCAAACTTTTTTGATCAAGTGCCCCATCAGTAAACAATTTAGAACAGTTCCCTTATATGTTTATTTGTTTTATAAGTCTTCTACTCTTATACTAATAATTATATATTAAAAACTTAAAATTAAAATTTTTAAAGGAATTCAATAATTTTGTATTTTAGAAGTAGTAGAGACACTGGAGATGGCCTCTGAGGTCCCTTACAAAGCTGAGAGGGATCATTCAGTATCATTTGGAAGTTACATGTAAAGTAGTTTGAATATTTGCTTTCTCAACAATTTTTTAAATAGTTTAATATTTACCAAGTTCTTTGAAATAAAAACATTTACTAATGACTATTTTCAGTTTCTTATTCAAAGATTTTCACCGGGTTCTCTCAAATCCTCTCAGCTTTTTTTTTTCAGATTTATAATAATCAGAAGTGTTAAAACATGTAAGCATTTTTAAGATTTCTTGGAACTGTCAGTTGGGCGGCATAGTGGATACGGTGTTGGACTTTTGGTTTGGAAGCCCTAATTTCAACTTCTACCTCAGACACTCATTTTATCAGTGTGGCTGTATGACCATGGCAAAGTCATTTAACATTGATTTGCCTCAGTTTCCTCAGTTATAAAATTGGGATAACAATAGCACTCACTTAGCATAATTGTTATAAGTATCAAATGGGATAGCCCTAAAGCATTGTATAAATGCTAGTGGTTGTCTTGAAGTTGCTTCAATATTAATTAAATGCAGTACTTTGTGTTTTCTCTTCACTAAAAATGAAAGAAAGCCCATACTCACTTTTAATTCACTCTTCCCCTTATAGATAGCAATACACAACTTTTAAGTTTTCTCTTGGCCTTCCTAGAAGTATATCTTTGGCTACTTTAGTCATTTAATCCAGAAGAGTAGATATCATTTATTTGTACTGTTAGGAAATTTGCTTTGATTCATGGGAACTCTTAACTACCATTCCCAAATGCCGAGTCTGGTTCTAAATTAACAATCCTCAGGCCTTGTCAGGCGGTCAGCGAGTCCTTACTCCGTGTGTTGTGTGCCCAGTCCGAGGCCACTTGCCTGGCATGGAAAGGTGAAAATGAAACTCTTCCTGCCCTCAAAGAACTTCTGCTATATTAACGGATCCAGCGTATACAACTAAATATACAAAAGAAATAGATTGCAGTTGGATTGGGAGTCGCTAGAGAACAGCCACTAGAAGGCTCCAGAAGAGCTTTGTAGAGGGAGTAAGGAGTAAAAGCACTGAGGAATTCTCAGAGTGAAGAACCAGGGCGTCCCAAGCCTAGCATATGTAACATATCAAAGGACATTAAGGCAAGAATGGGAGCATTTCTGCATAGGAACAGCAGAGACCCTGTTTGAATCATAGAATACTTTGCGGGCAATGGGCCAGGAAGTGTATAGTCATGCTGGAAAGATACATTGGACCCAGGTTATAAAGTCCTTTAAATACCAGCCTGAGATGTTTCAGATTCTGCCCCGACTCGGCCTTAGCGGTGTGCCTGTGGCATTCCCAAGGAGGGGGTTGGACTCTCCTGTCACTCCCAACTCTCTTCTGTAATCTTGTTTGATCCAAGAGGTAATAAGGAGCTTACTGGAGTTTACTCCAAGAGGGGATAGTCCTTTGTTTAGATAAAATAAGTAGATCATTTTTAGAAGCTAACCAGTTTTAACCAATTCAGTTGTATTTGCCCTTACTTAAACCATAACTATCCAGTTAAGATTTTAGAAGTTAGTTCTAAGTATAAATATGAAGAGAAGAAATAGAAATAGCAAGTGAAAAACATTATACTAGCTCAATCTGATTTTTGAATTTATGTTTATATTGGTTGATTATTATGTTTATGTTGGAAAATTAATAATGGCCTGTTTGCTAACAATTATTAAAAGGCTATAGGTAGATTTGGAAAACCAATGAATTTTATCTCTAAAATTTGACCTTTGCCTATCCATTCTTGTATCATCTATAAACAGATGTTCCTAGTATCCACAGAATATTTTATTGATATGCACAGCAGTCAAAAAATGAAAAGAAATCATCAATTTTAGTTTAAGTAGTTTTCAGTTGTTAATTATTGTAGCCATACCTGGTAGCCAGGTATGTTTATAATAGTTTAAACCCTTGGCTATGAGGAAACTTAAATCATGTCTTAATCTTTAACTTAAGATTTATTGAAACATTATGCTGCTGGTTCAAGAAAAGGATCTCCTGTTGCATATTCTATGCCTGAATGGTATACTCATCACAGTAAACCACCAACAGCAGATCAGAAAGAGTAAGTGTCCTTGAAATCATCTACATTTTTGCTTAGCCATCTGAGTGGGATAGGGGGAAGGTTTCTTTAACCACATTTTAATTGAAAGGCAAAATGAATGTATACACTGTTACAGTTATGTTAAATAGGATTCTGGAATCTCTTAGAAGGAAGAAGTTATTGCTGAGATGCAACTTTGCTGATCAAGTACAGCCCTGAAGTACTGGAATTTTCATATGTTATAGCATTCTGCCACTGAAGAGTGATGGAACCCAGGGCAGTTAATTCAGTGCTCCATATTCTCTATAGAGCTATACTTTTTTATCTACATCAGTGATTCCCAAAGTGGGTGCTACCGACCCCTAGTGGGTGCTGCAGCGATCCAGGAGAGCGGTGATGGCCACAGGTGCATTTATCTTTCCTATTAATTGCTATTAAAAGTAAAAAAAAATTTAATTTCCAGGAGGCTAAGTAATATTTTTTCTGGAAAGGGGGCGGTAGGCCAAAAAAGTTTGGGAACCACTTATCTACATAGATGAGCCTTCTTGGAATAAGTGATAGCCTATGCAAAAAATATCTGGGTGCCTTAGTGAAAACAGTACTATATAAATCCAAAATATTCTCAAATGTGATATAGATCCTTTATTTACCCAACATTTTATTTGCTAAATCCTTTCAGTAGTCCTAGACATTCTGTCCATGCACCAAGACCCTCCTGCCCAAGGCAATTCTTATTTTTTTATATTTTTCTTAAAGTGTCACACTTGTTTTATCCACTGGCAGGTAGATCCAAAACACAGTTGAAGGTTAAGCATACATTTGGGCAAAATGAGAAAGAATGGACTTCAAGTGCTAGATGCAGGAAAGGAGAAAAGGGCAAGGCAGGGAGGCATTCAAAAAGAAAAAAAAAACATCATTTTAAATCTTTACTAAAATTGTTAATACCTTTTCTTCCCCCCTACAGAATTCACGTATCTTCCATGCCAGAGTATATGATTTATGAAGAGTTTAACCCTGAGCAGGCCAATGGCAGCTATGAATCTAAAAGGGGACCTTTTGATTTTGATATGAAAACAGTTTGGCAGAGGGAAGCTGAGGAACAGGAAAAGGAGAAAAAAAAGGTGACTCCATCTTTGCACTAGGATTGTATTGTTTCTGCATGCCTTAGAAACTGTGTAAGGAGCCTCAAATGCCACTTAAGTGTTATTTACTTCTTTTTAACATTATTTATTCCACAAACATGTAGAAATATCTACCATGTACCACCAATTATGCTCAGTGCTGGCAATGTAAAGCCCATGAAGAAGTCAGTCCATCCATGCTTGCAAGAATTTCATTTTCTACTAGAATGCTGATTGCATGTTTTAGTACAGTTTTAAGTATCTTGGCAAATTTCAAATTCGCAATTATGTGCCTTTTAAAACTTCCTCTTCTTGAGGGAAGTAATTTCCTTTGCTTCACCCAAAATGCATCTATCTTTTATACTTTCAGCTAACCAAAACTTGATCTAGGGGAAATCAAAGTGATATAAAGTTTTTATCTATCTCTTAAGCACAAAGAAGCTGTGAAAAAGGAAAAAGATCTATTTTTTTTTCTCCTCCAACTCTTAATTTAACAGATCTTCATCACCCACAAAGGATAGCTCCTAAATATATGAATCCTGTTGCTAACAGGAGAAAGAGGCCACAGGAAAGATCTCCTTAGCAAAAGGACACACCATTGCCTTAGCTCCAAAATTTTGCCTTTCACTGGCATGTTAATTCATTTCATTTAATTTAAGCTATTCAGTTAATTTAAACTAAGCTGTAACTAAGGCTTAAGTCTTGAATATTTTGCAGGAGAAATTTTAATCCAATTCCATTTCTAACTAGCCAGCTAGGTGGCACAGTGGATGGGGGGCAGGGCCTGGCTTCAGGGAGACCCGAGTTCAAATCCAACCTCCAACACTTTCTAGCAGTGTGACCTGGACAAATCACTTCACCCTATTTACTTCAGTTTCCTCATTTATAAAATGATCTGGAGAAGGAAATAAATGGCAACCACTCTAGATCTCTGTCAAGAAAACCCCAAATGGGGTCACAAAGAGTTAGACACAACAGAAAGGACATGACATCATTTCTAACTGGTAGAATTTATGGGATGCATTTTGTCACTGGGACTTCTTACTTCAAAGCCTAGCCAGGTTGGTAGGCCTACGTGTAGGCCTGCTGGCATGACTCTCAAGAGCCCAGGATCCCTTCCTATGATGAGACACATTAGAAGAGGCCTTCAGCGGAGGCTGGTCAGTATACAAATCCATCTTTTCCATTCAACATATAAAATAGTATTGATAAAAATAGAATGAAGAAGCTCTTCTCAATCAACAAATAATGAAAGTGAATTCAACAGCTAGTGACTGAGCTTCCCTAGTGTAAGGGTTAAAAGTAAGAGTTCGACAAAAGTGAGGAGAGCAGCTGAATAAAAAATACCTAAGGGCAGCTGGGTAGCTCAGTGGATTGAGAGTCAGGCCTAGAGACGGGAGGTCCTGGGTTCAAATCTGGCCTCAGACACTTCCCAGCTGTGTGACCCTGGCCAAGTCACTTGACCCCCATTGCCCACCCTTACCACTCTTCCACCTACGAGCCAATACACAGAAGTTAAGGGTTTAAAAAAAAAATACCCAACTCCTGTGTCATGTCTTCACAGCATACATAATTGCCAAAGAACTGAACAATTCCATTGGAGTGAGCTTGAGTACATAATTATTATGATATCATCATTAGAGAAATTGTAAAGATGTAATTATAATAATTAGCAACAGCATCAAATACATTTATAGTATTTTCCTATACTATATTTTGGTTCTAGGTACAGTAAAAAAGTAAATGAAAAAAGATATCAGTCCTGCTTTATATAGAGCAGGTTAGAATTAAAATTGGCAATAGAAGCAAAGACATTCATTAAAGATACTACAATTAATAAACATTTAATAAATGTATAGAGAATAGTAAATTGTGTGTGGTTTGAGTATCCTTAGTGGAAAAGTCAGTGGTAAAGAAATTAAGTGCTTAGAAGGGTGAGAAGTCTCCATTTCCTTTCCAATTAATGAAAGCTTCACAAATGAAGCTGTTATTTGAAGAATTTTTCAAGTAGTTGAAGGGTAAGAATTTGATAATCTGTTAATAGATGAGTATTTGAGTCAGAAAGAAAATCATGGAAGAAGCCTTTGTGACATAGGTAGGATGATTAGTAAAGTTTTGAGATGTGCCCAAAAGGAACAAGAGGATCAGGCAAGGGAAAGAGGAAATTCTGCAATAAGATGAACCAAATAGAAACCTTCTAACAATAGTAGGGATCTTGTTTCTCTTAAAAAACCAAAAAACTTTTGAGAGGAAGGAGGTAGTTGGTATATAAAAATGATGACTTCTTTTAAAATTTGAGAATTGACTAAAAATATATTGTACTAGGAGTCAGGAGGCCAGAAAACAGGTAATCTAGTTGTTTTGTCTAATGTCTAGGTTATGTCCGTGGTTGAAAGAACAAAGAGGGAAATTTGGAGAAAGTGTTTTAATACATTAAAAAAATAAATTTGTTGATACTTTGTCTTTATGTTTCACCTACATTTTCCATTGAATCTCACCCAAAATGCCATTCCTTATAATTTAAAAAAATGTAGAGGGCAGCTAGGTGACTCAGTCCATAGAAAGCCAGGCCAAGAGACAGGAGGTCCAGGTTCAAAAATGGCCTCAGATACTTTCTAGCTGTGTGACCCTGGGCAAAGCACTTAATCTCAATTGCCTAACCCTTATTGATCTTCTGTCTTGGGGTATGGACATTTTATTAATTGTCTTTGCATAACTTTAAATTGCTTTCCAGAATGATTGCACTAATTTCTCTCTATAACAACAATACATTAGTGTGCCTATTTTTTCCACAACTATTCTATTTGACTCTTAATATGGAGAAATATTAATGAAAATTATATGATTTGACAATTTGACTAAATGTGATGAAACCAATGATCTATTGGTTTTATAATAAAATGTGGAATATAGAAATAGGATAGGGACATAGAAAGAAAATGAACAGTATATAGAAGAAAAAAGGTACAGGTAGTTCCTGACTACTACCTACTTTCTTTAGAAGCAGCTACTCTGGACCTATGGAATACACATAAATTCTCTTTCTCTGTAACCTGGAATTTCTCTTTTCTTTTCCCTCTCTGTCTAGAACTACACCATCCTTCATGAAATCATCCTGCTCTAAGTGAGGGCAATCTGCGGTTTAAGGACTGATGTTAGCAAATTTGAATCCTTTGGGCATTCAGTTAAAAGCAACTTAGGTTAAAAAGACTCTTTTGGCAAAAAAGCAGGACTAGACTTCAGGATGAGATGTTTCCAGACCTGGGGATGTCAGTGCTAAAGCTGGAAAAGCCAATAAGATCAATTAGCAGAAAAGAAAATTGTCAATGAAGACTTATTTGTCCTTTCTTTTTCTACTCATTCTCACCTCCCTCTCACAAAAAGCAACATTTTGAGGAAAACACATGTGCTAAATTTTAATATTCAATATATAGTAACAAAGTACAACATAGTTCTTAGATGGACTGATAAAAAGTATTCTTTTATTTTGTAAAACAAAGCACTTTGTACATAGTTAATTCTTAACAATGCTTTTTCTTTTTTTTCATTTAATAATTTTTATTTTTTAGAAAAGTTAACATGGTTACATAATTTATGCTCTTACTTTCTCCTTCACCCCCCCGACTCCCCCCCATAGCCAATGCACATTTCCACTGGTTTTAATATGTGTCACTGATCAAGACCTATTTCTAAATTGTTGATAGTTGCCTTGGAGTGGTAGTTTCAAGTCTACATCCCCAATCATGTCCACCCCGACCCATGCATTCAAGCAGTTGTTTTTCTTATATGTTTCCTCTCCTTCAGTCCTTCCTCTGATTGTGGATAGTGTTCTTTACCATAAATCCCTCAGAATTGTCCTGGGTCATTGCATTGCTGCTGGTACAGAACTCCATTACTTTCGATTTTACCACAGTATATCAGTCTCTGTGTACAATGTTCTTCTGGCTCTGCTCCTTTTGCTCTGCATCAGTTCCTGGAGGTCTTTCCAGTTCACATGGAATTCCTCCAGTTCATTATTCCTTTGAGCACAACAGTATTCCATCACCAGCATATACCACAATTTGTTCAGCCATTTCCCAATTGAAGGGCATACCCTCATTTTCCAGTTTTTTTGCCACCACAAAAAGCACGGCTATAAATATTTTTGTACAAGTCTGTTTATCTATGATCTCTTTGGGGTATAAACCCAACAGTGGTATGGCTGGATCAAAGGGCAGGCATTCTTTTATAGCCCTTTGAGCATAATTCCAAATTGCCAGCCAGAATGATTGGATCAGTTCACAACTCCGCCAGCAATGCATTAATGTCCCAATTTTGCCACATCCCCTCCAACATTCATTGCTCTCCCCTTCTCTCATTTTAGCCAATCTGCTAGGTGTGAAGTGATACCTCAGAGTTGTTTTGATTTGCATTTCTCTAATTATTAGAGATTTAGAACACTTTCTCATGTGCTTATTGATAGTTTTTATTTCTTTATGTGAAAATTGCCTATTCGTGTCCCTTGCCTATTTATTGATTTATTGGCTTGATGTTTTATACAATTGATTTAACTCCTTGTATATTTGAGTAATTAGACCCCAGTCAGAGTTTTTTGTTTTAAAGATTTTTTCCCAGTGTGTTGTTTCCCTTCTGATTTTGGTTGCATTGTTTTTGTTTGTACAAAAGCTTTTTAATTTAATATAATCAAAATTATTTATTTTTCATTTTGTAATTTTCTCTAACTCTTGCTTGGTTTTAAAATCTTTCCTTTCCCAGAGATCTGACAGGTATACTATTCTGTGTTCACTTAATTTTTTTATAGTTTCCCTCTTTATATTCAAGTCATTTACCCATTCTGAATTTATCTTGGTGTAGGGTGTGAGATGTTGATCTAGACCTAATCTCTCCCATATTGTTTTCCAAATTTCCCAGCAGTTTTTGTCAAATAGTGGATTCATGTCCCAAAAGTTGGGCTCTTTGGGTTTATCATACACTGTCTTGCTGACGTCACTTACCCCAAGTCTATTCCATTGATCCTCCTCTCTATCTCTTAGCCAGTACCATATTGTTTTGATGACCGCTGCTTTATAGTATAGTTTAATATCTGGTACTGCTAGGCCACCTTCCTTCACATTTTTTTTTCATTATTTTCCTTGATATTCTTGATCTTTTGTTATTCCAAATGAACTTTGTTATAGTTTTTTCTAATTCAGTGAAAAAGTTTTTTGGTAGTTTTGATAGGTATGGCGCTAAATAGGTAAATTAATTTGGGTAGAATGGTCATTTTTATTATTAACAATGTTTTTTCATTCACTCATTCATCCTGGAAATTTCCTACTAAAACTTTTTGATAGTTTAAATACAATTTTGTTGTAAAAAATAAAAAATACTTTCATCAGTCCTTCTAGGAACTATGTTGTACTATTCTACAGTCTAAAAATATATAGAGATCAGATATACCTTTTTATACAAAACTGATTACTATGATGGATTCTTATAAATGGATTCTATGTTTAGCATCTAAAACACAAGTTGTTTGTTAATAATATTGGTAACTCTCTGAAAAAGGACCTTGAGTTATTCTAACTAAATATAGATTGGGGTGTATGACCTATAATGTTGATGTTGCTAATTATTACTTGGTTAATAATAAGTCTTATCTTCTGCCAACTAATTAAGCCAGCTGGACAACTATTTACTGGTGTACCCTACAACTTAGTATTGTAAACATTTTTTTTCTGTCATGGAAAAGTTCTAATTATATTTTTAATCTCTGTTTTTCCTTTCCTTCTCGTTCTTTTATACCTTCTATTCATGGACATTACTTGACCCAAAAATGACACTTAAGACTAAAGAACTTCCTTGTTCCTAATATACATAGACAAAACAATCTGTGGAAAACCAGCCTTTTTTATCCACTGTATTAATCAGAGCACTAGAGAGACAAACTGTAAATAATTGTCTTTTCACAACCATTAATAAGTTCTTCATTTGAAGAAAAATTCATGGATGGAATAAAGTGAAGAGTGTTAGGCTTCAATTTGCATGTGTGTTGTACTTTCTGCAGATTAAAATGAAATGAGCTAGAAACAATACTACCTTAATATCTTTTAAATCAGAATTTGTCCTTTTGGATTTTTTACCTTGAGATTTTCTTTAAAGAGACTTTATTGTAAAAGAACATCCTTCCTGAAATAGAATGTTATTTGCTCCTTAGTAGTTATGGGTACTATACTGCAAACAAGACATATTTCAGTCTTCTTACCTTTATTTTCTGATTTTTTTTCTCAGTATGTGGTCTCTGAATGGCTTCACTAAATTAATGTTATATGCGTTTTTCTTAACACAGGTGAAACTGCCAGCCATTAACTCAAAGTATGCAAGCAGAGCAGGAACTACTACTGGTTCTAAAGATAACAATGCAAGGAATAGGCTTTCATTTCCTCCTATGTAAGTAATTAGGGCAATGTTCATTTTTTTTTTTTAAGAAACTTTATTTCAAGTCTTGATTCTATCTTTAACCATTTGTATGTAATGAAACAGCGTTATTATAATTCTTTCTCAACAGCACCATCCTTAGCATATCCCTTGACATAGGCTTTATAAAGAATTTGGACATTTTTGCTTTCTTGCTTTTTTTTGTGTCCTATTGTTTGTAGCTGAAATGATTGTTATTCTTCTCACCCAGTGCAGGCAGAAAGAACTGAAATGTTTGCTGAATGAGTCCTATTTGTATCTATAATTTTATTCTTTTCAGAACCTGGCATTTTCTTTCTTTTTTCCTTTCAGATTACATGTTAATATTTTTAATATTCATTTTCTGACATTTTGCTATCTATGTTCTCTCTGTCCCTCCCAACCCTTTCTACCTCCCCAAGAGGAGAGATACAATATATGTTGTTCATATGGTATTCATATAGTATACATTTCTATATTCATCTTGTAAAATGAGGCACAAACTGCTTACATTAGAGAAAAATTCATGGAGGAAATAAAGCAAAGAATGGCATGCGTCAGTCTACATTCAGACTCCGTCAGTGGATGGCCTTCCTCGTCTTGAGTCCCTTGGACTTGTCCTAGATCTTTGCCTTGTTGATAAGTTAAGTCAGTCATAGTTGCTCATCGTACACCGTTGTTGTTATTGTGTACGACGTTCTCCTGATTCTGCTCTGCATTACTTTCCAGGTTTTTGTGATCCTCTTCCCTTATGCAAAGAGGTCTGACCAGTACACTGTTTTGTGTTCCCTTATTTGTTTATGATATCACCCTTTATTTCTAAGTCATGGATCCATTTTGACTTTACCTTGAAAATTCATTTTCAGGAATTTTCTGTCATTAATCCAAATATAGCATCTGTTCGTATGGGAAATACCATACCTGCCTACTTTTCTCATCAGACATTTCTCCAGAGATCTTATGGGCTCAGTTTCTCTGAGTCCTATTCATGCCCACTTCTTACCTCTCCATTACTCTTTGGATAGTCACAACTTTAATTTGTAGGTTATGTCTTGAGGGCAGCCAGGTGATGCAGTAGATAGAGGCCCAGGCCTGGAGCCAGGAAGACACCTCTTCATGAGTTGAAATCTTATTTCAGACACTAGCTGTGTGATCCTGGACAGGTCACTTAATGGCCTCTGTTTCCTTATCTATAAAATGAGCTGGAGAAGGAAAAAGCAAAATACTCCAGTATCTTTGCCAAGAAAACCCAAAATGGGGTCACAGAGTCAGACACAGCTGAAATGACTAAACAAGTTTATGACTTGAAGCCATACTGCAACAGCAGAAGAATGTTGATGTTAAAAAGATAGCCCTTCATGGAGAAGCTTAGTGTCATTAAAAGCACTGTGCAGCTTTCCTGAGGGAATCCAGCCTGAGCCACCTCCGTTTCATGCCATTGCGCACGGAAGCTGACTCATTGGAATTCTTCATGCACTTGTTTTCCCCTGTGTGGTCAGAGCTGTCAAACTCTTCTGGATGAGGAGAGGTCGTACTTGGAGGCTCTGCACGTTCCCCGGCCTGATGTGATCAGTATGATGCTCACAGAACCTCAGTAGTAATCAGGAGTTACTCCATTCACACACTACCCTGGACACGTACACGATGTTAGATAATTCTGGCAAGCATATTTACCATGTTTAATGTTTCATTTGATATTAATAATCAGGTCATCAAAGTCATAGCATTACCTTTTTTCAAGGAATCTAATGGTTTTATGTAATGTACAAGAGATTCCATGTTGGAAGAAAACCTTCATGTTGGCCTCAAATGCTCAGTAGCCAGTAAACAAAGTAAGATCTTATATGTACCTCATCGTAAGTTATGTGATGATAAAAGTACAGTCTTCTCTAGCTTGCACAAGTCTCCCTTTGTTTGTCCTCAGTGCAGGTATAGATTATTCTCATAAAAACTTTGTGGTGAAGGGAATTCAGTAATGTGCTGTTCTATAATTGTTATTATTTTCTCATACGAGGATGTCTTGTTGCTTAGCATGCATGATAAAATCACCTCTGCTAAACCCTTTATTTACCTCTGCGAGTAGATGCCTGTGAACCATCCTTTTATCTGCAACTTTAAGAATGCTTTATGGGGGCAGCTGGGTAGCTCAGTGGATTGAGAGTCAGGCCTAGAGACGGGAGGTCCTAGGTTCAAATCTGGCCTCAGCCACTTCCCAGCTGTGTGACCCTGGGCAAGTCACTTGACCCCCATTGCCTACCCTTACCACTCTTCCACCTATGAGACAATACACAGTATTGACTCTACCAAGACCGAAGATAAGCGTTTAAAAAAAAACCTAAAAAAAAAAGAATGCTTTATGTTCTGACCCCAAAGGGAACATGCACTTAAATCATAGATCCATTTGAATTACCAAATAGACTCTCTTAGGACATTTTGAGGATGTGCACACGCATATGAATTATCTATGCATATAGTATATATATATATATATCCACATGTTTATACATTATGTATACATAGTTATATATACATATTATGTCTGTACATACCCATATAATATGCACACATATATATGTCTGTGCACATACATACATACATACATACCCCAAAACTTTTCTAGGTTAATAACATGGAGAACAATCTTGCCTTTCTGAAAATACTTGATAAGCTTGATCATTAGAGAAAGGGTATGGGACTAGAAATTTAATGGGACCCAAGGTGGCATTTTTCACTGTTATGTTATGCACCTTAATTTTTTAAGTTAATGTGCTATGCATTTGCTGGGAAGCAGTATGACATAGAGAATAGAGGGGGAGGCTTGCAGTCTGAAGGACTTTAATTCAAGTCTTATCTTTGACAGATGCTGGCTGTGTGATTGGAGGTGAGTCACTTAACCTCCGGTGCCTCCAGCATTTCTCTAAGATTTTGGAAGTTAAGAAAAGACTACTGATTTTTATCTAACCATTGATAAATTTTTTCTAGATTTCAGATTTTTTTTTAGATTTAGATTTTTTAGACTTTTTTAGATTTTAGATGCTTCGATGAGGGAAAAGATTCGATTAGATTTTTAAGATTTTTTTTTTAAACCCTTGTACTTCGGTGTATTGTCTCATAGGTGGAAGATTGGTAAGGGTGGGCAATGGGGGTCAAGTGACTTGCCCAGGGTCACACAGCTGGGAAGTGGCTGAGGTCGGGTTTGAACCTAGGACTTCCTGTCTCTAGGCCTGACTCTCACTCCACTGAGCTACCCAGCTGCCCCTGATTTTTGAGATTTTATCTACCCACTGATGAAAACACAAATTTTGGATGGAAATAATCCAGCACATTTACTTGGAGATATCAGCCTACGTGACTGGGAAGGAATACATTTCCTTGATGTATCTATGTATCACGGGTGATTGTTTACCTAAGGCAATTTGCAGTTATTTATGGTAATGGAGGAAAAGGATCTCATGAAACATGGTTGAAAACGTTTTTTAACCAATAACTACAACTTCTTTCTTCATAAAACTTTTACCAGAGAAATGAATTTACTGTATTTTGTTAACTTTTCCCTCATCCCATTCTTTGAATATAAATTAATCAATATTATTTATTCTTTGATTACCTGTAATTCTCCTTACATTGTGTGTTCTTTTTATCTCTTCAATTAAGCTGAAAAGTTTGTGAAGGGATGAGCCAAAAATATGCTAATCTATCTCTTATATGACTTAGTTCGGGCTTGGTATCGATTCAAAATTAGTCATTTAAATTTATGAAAACAGTATGCATAATCATGAAGCATAATAGGCTAATTGAGGGTCACGGAGAAAAATTAATTCCCTAAATATTCTGCCAGGAACCTGAGCCGGCACCATGTTTTCTTTCTGATGAGACAGTCTCTTCCATTCTTTAACATTCAGATAGCAACTAGGGTTGTTTATTTGTCTAGCACCATGCTTGGCACTGTAAGGGATACAGTGAAGGATGAGACTCAGTCCCTACCCTTTAAGAGTGCTAAATTGACTTGAAAAGACTAATACATGAAATAGGACAATTCAGAATAGGAAGAAAGAGGACTGGCTTACCTAGGGAAAATTGCAATGTTTCTTTAATAATCTCAGACTTAATCTTTTTAAATCCAGCATTCTTCTGGTGTCTTGGTGAGAAAAGAACAACCCGACTACAACAGAAGATTGCAGACTTCCATTCCTTTCTAGTGTATTTTCACATGGCCAGAAGAAGCAGAGAGGTTCCCCCCAAACACTGTCTTGTGCTTCCTTAACACTTTACTAATTTCTTGCATTGATTTTGTGGCAATTAGTAGTTTATGGCACATTATTGGAGGTGTTAGCCTTGAGTATAGCCTTATGTTTCTGGAAGGGTGCTTTATTATCCAAGCCCTTGTCCATCCTACTCTGTCCTTTGAGGAAAAAATTATCTGACCAAATTAGTTGCTAGATTTCTATGACAGGTTTCACTATCCATACTAAAAGGGACCAGTACATAGGCAAATGGTACAAGAGATGTTTAGCTAGGTAGAGTGTGAAATTCCTGGATATAGACCTCATGAAGTCATATCAAACTGTCACTGGAATCATAAAATCAGTAGATATATGTTGGTGTTCGTTTTCTGACATCTTTCTAATTTTATTACAACATAATATAAGCCAGTACCATTTTATGTTCAAAGGAAGAATATTTCTATCAGTATTTACTTTTTAAATGGACATTTATACTTAGCTTTATCTTTTTCCCTTTTGTTTTTTGAGGCCTGGTCACAAAACCAATGAACCAACAAACTTCACGAAGCTAATTAGCAATGGTTATAAGGATGAGTGGTTACAACATCGTGGAGACACAGGGAAAAAATCTCCGCCATTATCTAAAGTTTCGGAGGTACCTGAAACACCTGGGACTGCTCTGTTGCCTCAAGATTCAGAGGTTCTAGAAAGTGCCGAGAGGCTCGAAGGTAGAGTATTTTATGTTATGTGACATCTCTGAAGTCTTTGGTTAATTTTGCAGGTGGAACTTTCATATTTTGTTATGGAAGGCAATTTGAGTATCATTTTTTTTTTAAACCCTTACCTTCTATCTTGGAGTCAATACTATGTATTGACTCCAAGGCAGAAGAGTGGTAAGGGTGGGCAATGGGGGTCAAGTGACTTGCCCAGGGTCACACAGCTGGGAAGTGGCTGAGGCCGGATTTGAACCTAGGACCTCCTGTCTCTAGGCCTGGCTCTCATCCACTGAGCTACCCAGCTGCCCCCTGAGTATCATTTTTTAATGCAACTAAGTTACTGAGGTTATAGATCAAATTCATCAAAATGTACATCTTTTTACATTGGAAAACATGATACGGTTTGCTAAAGGCATATGTAAGTTATTTTATATTTTATTTTGTTTGATTTGGAAAATATTCTACATTAGCTATCCAAAACTATTGATTGCCCTTTATTGAGACTTCACAGCAAAATTAAATATAGTGTAGATTATGTGGTAAGCACTGTCCCAAACGATTCTAAAATACTATCTCATTTGATTAAATCAGATTGGCTGATAGTGCACAATAGTAGGGCTTTCTTTGACTGATGACTATATTTTGCTTAACTGAAGATGCTCACCAATATAACCAGAATCTGCAGTGGGTAAGCCAAACAGGAAACAATGATGTTCACCAGTAGTACAAAGATTCAGCTAGAATGTGGAGGCTTTCTTGGAGGCCAGGCACAAGGAGGAGCAAATGATCCTAGAAGGAGCTGCTCCCCCAGCCCCCAGGACTTCTCACATTGTTATCCCCAACTCCTATCACTCCTTCCATCTTGCTTCTTGTGCCAGGGCAGCTCCAGGAGGTGGAGGTGGTCTAGAGGGAAGGACAAACGTGTCCGATTGTCCTCCCACCTTTGAAGGTAGGTAGAGCTTTGGGCTTGGAGTCAAAAAGACTAGCGTCCAGATCTAGCCTCAGACACTTAGGAACTTTGTCAAGTCAAAGAGAGGGTGTTTGGAACAGGAAAAGCTTCTCTCGGGAAAGACCAGCCTGGGAGACCCAAGAGCAGCTACATATATTTTCTGGAAGAAGAAAAGTGTGTCAGCCATCCCAAGCAAACTGGCCCAAGCAAGATCAGGGTTAACTCTTAGGAAGCTTATCTGGAGAGAATGTGCCCAAGCCGAGGGATATTGTTAGTCTTCTGAAAGTAATCACTGGTTGTTAGAATTCTGCTTATGATTTTGAAGTAAGTGGATGCTAATTAGGACAGGAGCCTATTTCCCAGCATTAATTCATTCTGTGACCTCATTTATATTTTCTAGGGCTTCTAGAGAAACCTCAGGTATTTTGGTAGAGGTGTGTTTTGGTTTTTTTAAGCCCTCGCCTTCCAGTACTGTGTATTGGTTCCACACATAAGAGCATTAAGAGCTAGGCAATGGGGGTGAAGTGACTTGCCCAGGGTCACCCAGCTGGCAAGTATCTGGGGCGGGATTTGAACCCAGGACCTCCCATCTCTAGGCCTGCTTCTTGTGCAAGATTTTTTGATGTGAATCATAATCTACTTGCAGGGCCAATAATGAAGCTACAAGTCTTTAGCTGTTAGGGAACAATTTTAGGAATTCCATTTTTTAGTGGATCCTTTTAGAAGTCGGGTCACAAAAGCTGTGACCAGCAAACTCGCTAGTGAATGACAGGAATGAGCGGCCTCAGCATCGGCTCAGCCATGCTCCGGTTTTGGATTTTTTTGAACTTTAGTACTGAGGCTGTTGCCCGACTCCCCAGAACAGTGCCTCGTGTTTCTCCCCCTTCCCCTCCCCCAGAGTTCCTCCATCAGGCCACTGCCAGGATCCTGCCTGGCCGCCCTAATGTGCCCGGTTTTCCGAGGCCCGCCTGAGCCGGGTCCGGCATTGTCTGCGCGAATCCATTGGAGTATCTGGCGGCGCCAGCTTCCCGCCTGGCTGAGCCCGCTGCGTTACGGAACCTCCCGGTGCGGTCTGAGGTCTGAGGCGTGTCGGCCTTATCAGCCACCGGGACAGCTTCCGTGTCCCCGGATCGCGCCCGGCTCGGGCTCCTCTTTTCTGCTAGTTCAGTCCTGGCTAACTCGCACTGCGGCGATTCCTTTGGGGTGGGCGGTCACTACTTTTGATTTTGAATTACCCAAAAGAGTTCTTTGAACTTCACCCAGCTCAGATTTTGCTTTGTGTTTCACACCTGCTCAGGAAAACTCCTTCCCTCAGCTTTAGAACTTGCACCTCGGCGGTCCACAGCAGCGGCTTCTTATTTGTTTAGAAGGCTGGAGAAAACCCCCACCCCTCGCTCACCCCTCCCCCGGGACACCCCACCTCCCTTCTCAGCTTCTTTTTGTATTTTGGCCTTTCTCATTGGGCCAGAACAACCTTTCTTTTGCTTATTTGTATCCTCGGAGCTCAGCACCAGGCCTGACACGTGGTTGGCTTAATGAGTGTGTATCTTCTTGTATCCTATCCTGGGGATGGGCAGCATTCCAAAAAAGGCGCCCCAGCACGTAGAATTAAGTTTAGATCGAGTGAATTAAAGCCTTGCCATAGGCTCTGAAAAATGCTCCAATTTTGCACACTTTTTAGGCTTTATGATCTATAAACACGTAGTTAAATATAATGGCAATAGAACTGTTATTTTAACTCATTCTTACTTTAAGAAAGTGGTTATTTATTGTAATTGTACTTTAAATTGATTAATATGCACTTTCATCTTTTCATTTCTTTCCTTACAGGTACACCAGTATCTGAGTCTGGAGAAACACCATCAGAACTCAAATGAAATCTGTAGCTAATACTTTAAATAGTTTTTAAAATGCAAAATGTACAACTACTGAGAGCAACTATATTTATAAAGCTATAATTGTTAACTTATATTTGAACTAGATTTTTAAGAGATTATCTATCTTGCAGTGAAATTTTATATTCCTGCAGTATAGATCATGTATTTTTCTTACTTTGTTTCATTTTTCTGGACGGTAACATACGGTCAACAAATTAAACTAAGACCATTTTGTTACCCCTCTTTCTACTGACCTGGTGATTTCCCCACATCATTGATACCAATTATTTTTTCCCCTGCATAAAAGCGTAGGACATAGAAGCTATTGCTCAGGCTACTGTTGAATGGTATTTCTGCTGAAATAGACTATTGAGATTCTAATAGCTTATAGATTATAGTGTTGAAAGTAAAAGGATCCAAATAAAAACAAGGTAGGAAATGATATTCAACTACTATTTGGTACTTTTAACTCCTTTTTGAAACAATTTTGTATGTCTTTTGAATGTTATATATTCAGAATGCTTAATATATTTAATATTAGAATATTATACTATCAGTACATGTTAAGTAAAAAAGCTTTTGTCAATTGTATCTGCCTTGGAAGTTATTAAACATTTAATATAAGAACATAATGCTCACTTAAGTTAAAGTAAGCTTTGTTAATACCTTTTCTATATAATTGAAAATGTAGAATATAAATATTTAGTATGAAAATGTTCATTACTTTTTAAGCAACATTATTTAATTTTAATATTGGTGATGTAATCTAAAAGTCTGACTAGAAAAAATAGTTTCACAATAATCATATTGTTATCTCTCATTTTATGAATTTTGTATTATGGATTTCATGAATTTAATTTTAAGTAAATTTATGTTAGAATGTGCTTTTACAATTTGAATTTGATTCACAAATGAATTTATAGTTTTCCACATTAAGAATTTTAGAAACAAATAGATTTTCAAATATTGTTTTCTCCAGAATTGTTATCATGCATTTGCTCATTTGAAATTAAATTTTCAAAATTAATTGCTTAAATGAAGTATTTATTTAAGCCACGAAATTAAACAGTTTGAATTGATAAAAGAGTAGAATACATAAAAATTGAAATATTCTGCAAGAGAATATAAATGAAATAAGTGACAATTATAGTATTGTAATGCAAACATTTGTTTCTTCTAGCTGAGTTTATTTAAAGGCAGTAGGGAATTGAGATAAAGGTGTGTGGCTAGAAAATTTTATATCAGAATTAATATGGTCTTATCTTTTCAAGACTTGAAATTTTCAGCATTTCAAAAAATCTCATTTCTTCCATCTACCTACATGGAGGTTATGCTACAAAAGAGGGCTGGATTTAGTCAAAGATTTGCCTGATTCATAGAAACACTTACCCTCTCCAGGTCTTGAGGTTTCCTCATTTGTAAAATGAGTGGGTTGGACTAGATTATCTCTAAGATCCCTTCTAAATTCTTAATCTATCATCCTGTCTTCTCCATATCTTAATCAAGTGTGTCAGGAGTTGTGGTCAACCTTCTGGTGAGTGACAAATCTTGCTGAAGTTAGCTATGCAGGTCTTCAGATGATAAGCTAAAGATCTTTGCAACTTCCTGTAATCAGTCAAAATATGTTATTTGCTTACATAATCATTGACATCTTTAATACTGTAAATTTGGAAGAAGCTGGTATCCCCAAAAGAGCCAGGAGCATATTTTTTTTTACTTCTTTTAAAATGACTATTGATGTATTTTGTTCCTATAGTTTCTTTATATCCCCTCCCCCTCTTTCCCCCAAACTCATCCCTTCCATAGAATAAAAAAGGGAGAAACATGTCAATTCAGCCAAGCTTACTGAAACGTCCACAGAACGCTGAAAGTGTATTTAATGTTCCACACTCACAATTCCTCATTTCTTCTTTAGAGCTGAACTTGATCATTATAATTAAATAATATTCCATTTATTTGTTACGTTTTCACACTGTTGTCTACTCACTGGAATGAGCTTTTGGGGGGCCGGGACTGTTTTTGCCTTTCTTTGTGTTGCCAACACCTAACATAGTGACTGACTCGAAGTAAGCACTTAATAAATGCTTTTTGACTAGATGACTCTTTCAGGTAATCAAAGTATTTATTAAGCTCAGGTGTTCTAGGTGCTAAATATACAAATAAAAAGAAGGAAACATTACCCACTGGGCTCACATATCAATAAGGGAAAATCACAAATACATATACATATGGTGGAAATATAAAGTGAAATAATATATTTTATATATATATTACATAATATATGTATGTAAGCACCGAGTAGTTAGGTCCTAGGCAGTTTGGGAGGGAAGGAGATGTTGCTAGAGCTACATTTTAAAGAAACAAAGGGATTCTTTTACATAAAGATAAAGAAGAGAATGCATTTTAGCCTCAGGGGATAGCCTCTGTAAAGGCATCTAGATGGGAAGATAGAGTGCCCCAAGTAAAAAATTGAAGGAAGGATTGTTTGGCTGTATTGCAGAGCTTTCAAGTGGGAAGAATGTCTAATGATCTGGAAAGATAGTTTGGGTCCAGGTCCTAAAAGGCATTAAAAGCCAAACAGAAGAATTTCTGTTTGATCCTAGAGAGAAGAAGAATTCTGGAATTAGTCAGGGAGAGTCTTGGCATAGTCAGATTTGCTCCTAAGGAAAGTCACTGGCAGCAAACTGTTGGACAGACAAGATTGATAGTAGACTCAAAATAGGGAGACCAATTAGGAAACTTATAATAATCTCTGTAAGTGGTGATAATGGCCTGCAATAAGGTGGTGGCTTTATGAATGGAGAGAAGGGGTTGGATCTAAGAGACATTATGAAGGATAGAAATTACAGGATTAGTGTGGCGTGAGGAAGAACCGAAAAGTCAGTTAAAAGATAGTGATATCCCCAGGAGCCAGACAAGTTTGGGAAAGGGAGGGTTTAGGGAGAATGACCGTGAATTCATTGGTAGATATGTTGAGTTTAAAGATAGCCAGTTTGAAATGTCTAATAAGTGACTAGTGATTTGAAAATGAAGGTGTTGGTCTAAACACATGGGTGCGTGTGTGTGTGATGTATATGATGAGTCTTTAAAGGAGACTGTGGAGTGAACATATCTGTAAGAAGTAAATTAGGAGGGAATCCTGTCATAAAAATACCAGAGAAGAGACAGTAACCATAAACCTGTGGTGGCTCAAAGCATCAAATGCAATGGAGAAGTTGAGAGATTAGGCCAAAAAAATAACTCTTGGATTGCTGCTTACATTGCTTGGTATAGATTTTGTTTTCCTGGTCCTTTTTATTTCATTCTCCATCAATTCATACAAGCTCTCATGCTTCTCTTTAGTTTCTTGTGGTTTTATTCCTCGTGGTATAATAACTGCATTAATACTCTTATGATATACGTACTACAGTTTTTTAGATCATTCCCCTATCTGCTGGGTGTCTGCTTTGTTGCTACCTCTTTGCTACTACAAAAATTCCTTCTATAAATAGGTTCATAAATATGAGGCCTTTCTTTCCATTGTTTTCTTCTTTGTGGGAAATTGCCAAGTAATAAATCGCTAGGTCAAAGAGTATGGACACTTTTGTAATTTTCTTAGACTAATTCTAAATTGCTTTTCAGAATGGTTGAACAAATTCCCCGAGCCGTATGCATCTTTAAAAAGTGATCCCTTTTGTTGACTTGATGACTCTTTCAATTAGAGTTATTTATTAAGCTCCTAGGTTCCCGGAACTTTGCTAGGCACTAGAGTTAAACATTCCCTACTGCTAATGAGTTTGCATACCAATTGGGTTTGTTTGAAGAAAGGAACTTTATGATGTGATAGTTATCAAATCCACCTCCCGAGAATGAAAGGGAAGAGTAGGAAACTGAGAAGATTAAAGGCAATTGGGATAAACATATTCCCTACTGGTAATGAGTTTGAGTACCAATAGGAATTGTGAGAAGAAAAGAACTTTAAAATGTGATAGTAATTAAATACACCTCTAGGGAATGAAAGAGAAGAGTAGGAAACTGGGATATCAAAGGAGGGAAAAAAAGCAAAGAAGAGCAGAAGAGGTCACAAAGCTGCAACTTTGACAGAGGTGGCATGTAGGAGCTTCTGATGGGGAGAAGAGAAAATGGACAACTCTTCCAGAACCCAGAAAGACTACAGTGAGAATATTATCACTATTACTCCCAGGAGAAAAGAGCTATGGGTATTGTCCTATAAATTATACTACCACTTCATGTGTATTCTCTTAATAATGTTGACTTACAGAATTACTGTAGTGATGGGTAAAGGAATGAATTATCAGAAAGTTCTGCTGACCCCCCAAAAAGGAAAAAAATTTAAATTCCTTATGACTTTAAAATGGGGAGAAGTTTCAAAGAAATAGCATGATTTTGATTTACCCATCAAAACTCAAATTCTTTTGCTCCTTCTGGTTAAAACAAAGATGCTTAATGAGACCAGGATCTACACACAATTAAATGTAAATACTTAGACTGTGTTCGATACAAGTAGTTCTCAGTGAAGTAATAAAAAAAGACCAATTTTTTAAAATGTTATGAGCAAATATAGTTGATTGAGTCATACCTATTTTGTGAATAATAGATGCAAAGTTTTAAAGTAAGATGTCAGTTGCATTATGTAGTTTCTTCTGACCTTATCTGTAGATCATCATGGCTTATAATTTTATCTTATATTTCAATATGCATTGATCCTTTATTTTGTGAAATAAATTCAAAGTTAGTCGTAAAGTATATTTCTAATAGCTTTCATTTTTATAATGCTTAACAATTTAAAAGTATTTTAAATATCTTACCCCCATTTGATCCTTCAAAATAACTCTTGAATGATAATTTCATCCTTGAAAAAGCAGAGGAACTGACAAGTGTAAAATTATTTTCTAATGGGAATTTGGAAATGATAGGTGAGACCTTTGGAGAAAATGTTTACTGAATCTTAAAGAGTTTGTGACAGAGGAAGAAAATATAGCTGGACATAATCTGACATGCACTCAAGATTTGGAGAGAACAAATTTCAGAGGGTTCAGAGGAAAGATGGATAGTCTTAGGGAATAAAATGCTACAAGGGAAGTCAGTCTTGAAGAGTTGGGAAACATCAGTGATTTTAATTTTGAAGACACAAAAACAGTTCTGAGGAGATGGACTTGTCTAAAAGAAATTTATATGGGGGCACAGGGAGCTCCCCAATCTAAGGAACTTGGATTTCTTAAAGACACCTATAGAAGACCAGCCTTGGCGAGTAACAATGGATACAAATGTGTGGGTAGCACAGCATTGTAAAGACACACAGGAATGCTAATGCTAAGAATGAGCTAAGACTTTCAAGAAAAGATTAAGGTAACAAAAAGGGTTAATTTATCTTTATAGGAGGAAATCATTGAAAGAGACTATGATTGATGAGAGAAGACTGGACCTATGATTTTTATTTTGCTTTGTCAAAAAACAACCATTGCAAATGGACAACAAAAATAGCTAATATAACACCTACTTGCCTTTGATAAATAGAAACAAGCAAGACCATATAAATATATAGATAGAGATATAGATATATCTTTTGTCAAATGATGCTTTCTCTAGTTTATAAACAGGAAAAGAGGGATGGAGACATGTGAATTTTAATGAACACATTTAAAAGTTAAAAAAAACAGTATTAAATCTGCATAGCATCATCAAAAACAGGACTTGTCTGACCTACTTGGTTTGGTTTTTTTGATAGTAAAAAAAATCAGATATGTTATAGATGTAGGTTACTTAGATTTTTAAAAAGTATTTGATAATCGAACATAACGGACATCTCTCTAGCAGCAATGCAAGGATCCAGAGCAAGACTGAGGGACTTATGAGTAAAAAAACGAGCCACATTCAGAGGAAGAACTTTGGGAGGAGAAACACAGAAGAAAAACAATTGCTTCAACACATGGGCTGATGGGGATATTATTGAGGATGTAGACACTAAATGATAACTCTAGCCCAACTATTAATAACATGGAATTAGGTCTGGATCAATGATACATGTAAAACCCAGTGGAATTGTGAGTTGGCTAAGAGGGGTTAGAGGGGTTTGGGGGAGAGGGAAAGAACATAAAATATGTAACTAGGGGAAAATATTCAAAATGAAAATTAAAGTATTTGATAAATTCTTTTATGCTGTTCAGAAAATATGGAAAGACTTAGGCCAGATGATGGTACAATTTAAGTTGATTTAGAACAGTTTGAATGACACATCCCAAAAAGAAGTCATTAATGGTTTGATAATCATTTTATCAAAGAATCTCCAGGGAGGTGCCCCAGGATTCTGCCCTTGACTCTCTGCTATTTAATATTTTGCTCATTGATTTGGAAAAGGCATATGTGACAGCCTTAATAAATTTGCAAATGAGAAAGATGAGAATAGCTAATACTTCAGTAATCAAGATCCAAAGTGAACTTGAAAGGATGGAAGATTGCACCAAATCTAAGATTAAATTTTATAAGGACAAATGATAAGTTTTACACTTAGATTAAAACAAAAAGTAAACTCAAAAGATAAGCAAGGAAACAAATTTGTCTGAAAAAGACCTCTAGGTTTTACTGGACTACAAACTTAATATGTGTTAATTTTGTGTTGTGGCAACCAAAAATAGTCAATGCAATCTTGGGCTGCATTAAGAGATGGTGGCCTAGGGGCAGCTAGGTGGCTCATTGGAAGAGAGCTAGATCTTGAGAGGTCCTGGGTTCAAATGTGGCCTCTGACACTCCCTAATAGTGTGACCCTGGGCAAATCACTTAACCCCAATTACCTATCTCTTATCACTCTTCTGTCTTAGAACAGATGAAACTATTGATTTTAAGACAGAAGGTTTTTTTGTTTGTTTTTTTTTTAAAGTGAGAGGGAAGCCTAAAACTTCCTGGAATAAAGATAGTACCATTATATTCTATTCTGGTCCAGACCATGTTCATTTTGGAGTACCACATTTTAGAAAGAACTTAGAGAAGCAGAAGAATTCAGTGAAAGGCAAAAAGGATAGTAGAGGACTTTGAGTCCATGCCATAGGAGAATTAAGTGAAGAAATGTTATGTTTAGCTTGGAAATGAGTTGCCTTGGAGTAATTGAAGGGATAAGGTCACATGGACAAAAGTTTAGTTATTTTGAGTTTGTCCCCAAAAGATAGACCCAAAAGCAATGGGTAGAAGCTGCAAAAAAGCAATGGTTTGCTGTCAAGTTTCTAATTATTCCTACCTATTCCAAAATGGAATGGGTTTCCTTGTCCTTCATTAGAATTGGCAGCTGGGTAGCTCAGTGGAGTGAGAACTAGGCCTAGAGATGGGAGGTCCTAGGTTCAAATCTGGCCTCAGACACTTCCCAGCTGTGTGACCCTGGGCAAGTCACTTGACCCCCATTTCCTTTAAAAAAAAATTGTCCCTCTTTGGAATCTTCAATCAAAAGCCAGATGACAATCTGATGTGTGATCGAGGGGTTCATTTTTTTTTTAAGTTCTGTGATTCTATGAGGTAGGCAGTGCTACTGACCTAGTTTATAGATAATGAAACTAAGGTACAGAGAGAAGAAATACATTATCTAATGTTGCATAGTTGGCAAATAAGAGGACTGAGGCTTGAACTCAGTCCTTGACTGCAATTTCAGTGCTTTTATCACTAAGTGAAACGGCCTCTTTTCCCAATAATGATAAAATCCTCCAGTGTGTTCCCACAGAGGGAAATGTCCTGAGATGCTTAAAAAAAAAGTATAATAAACAACCATGTGCTATGAATAATCTTCATAAAGTCACCTCATATAATCTCAGAATTAGAAGGGACCGCAGAAGCCACATTTAATCCCTATCTAAAAAATAATCTTCCTTATGACATAATCCAAAAGATCACCTGGATTTTTTTGAAGACCTTTAGTGATAGGGAACATATTGCATCACAAGGAAGCCATTCTAATTTTCAGTTAAACTCTAATTGTAAGGAAATGTTTCCTTTGGTCAAGTCTAAATTTGTCTCTCATTCTTTTGCCCTCTGAGGTCAAATGGAACAATTCTAATCTTCCAAGTGACACCCCCTCCACGTAGCTGAAAAAAAATTAACATACTGCCTTTTAAATTCTCTTTCCTAGACTAAACATCCCCTAAGTAGTCAAGCTCTTCAATATTCTTGATACAATACACAAGATAAGATCTGACTAGGAGAGTACAGTGGAATTTCTATTTGCTTAATGCTGAATGAATTAACTTTATATTAAAGTGCCCTGGTATCTCCCTCCTTCCTTCCTTGTACTAAAGAAGATATCATTTAACAAAAGATACCTATGTATGTATAAAACCATGTCTTGCTTGTTTCTGTTTATCAGTTTTCTCCAGAGGTGGAATACACAGATTATTCTTCAAATACTATTTCTTTGCTGTATAGAATGTTTTCTTGGTTCTGCTCATTTCGCTCTAAATAATTTTATGTAAGTCCATTAAAAAAATTTAACTAGTTCATCATTTCAGTAGTATTGCATCACAATCATATGCTACAACTTATTTAGCCATTTTCCAATTTTTGGGCATCCCCTCAAATTCCAGTTCTTTGACACCACAAAGAAAACTGCTATAAAACATTTTAGAACATATAGACTGTTTTCCCTAATCACAAATCCCAATCCCAAAAATTAGAAATAAACCTAAAAGTATTGCTGGGTCAAAAGGTTTCATAACTCTTTGGGCATAATTCCAGATTATTTTCCAAATTGGTTGGATCAGTTCACAGTTCCACCAAAAGTGGACACTATACATCTTAAATAATAGCCTAAGAGTTCATCATGTTACTCATCTGCCATATGCACTAAGTCCACTAAAATACTTCTATATTTGTTTGATGCATTGTTGTCTAGGCTTGCCTCTACTATCTTATACTTGTGAAAGTGATTTTCTTTAAACCAAGTGTAAGACTTTTTTTTTTTTTAAACCCTTACCTTCCATCTTGGAGTCAATACCGTGTATTGGCTCCAAGGCGAAAGAATGGTAAGGGCTAGACAATGGGGGTCAAGTGACTTGCCCAGGGTCACACAGCTGGGAAGTGTCTGAGGTTGGATTTGAACCTAGGACCTCCCGTCTCTAGGCCTGGCTCTCAATCCACTGAGCTACCCTGCTGCCCCCTAAGTGTGAGACTTTTTAATTATCTCTATTAAAATTTATTATTTGATTCAACCCAATGTTCTTGCTTGTCAAAGTCTTTTTGAATCCTGATTCTATCATCCTATGAGGATTTGAAGTATCTTGCCCAGCTTGGCATGTGATATGTACATTTTTCAGATGTGCTTTTATCAAAGCTTTTGATAAAAATGCTAATCTGTATATGTCCAAGTATCTATACTTGGAATTCTCCACAAACTTTCTTTCAAAAGATACGTCCAAGTGTGATATTGGAAATTTGGGGTCCTTGATCTTAGTATCGAGGTCGCTGGTATAAACTTCCTATGGACGTTTAGGGGACTTGAAAACTGCATTTCCCATGATTCCGCTTGTGTAATACAGGTGGGCAGGAAGTGTGATTACATAGTCAGAGGTATAAAGGCTCAGAACTTGATTGGTACACCCTCTTTCCTAGGTACATGGTTCTTTTTAATTATCAATTTGGCTGTTAATAAAACCCTAATATCTTTAAATATATCCATCTATATTTTATTTGTAACACAAGAGAGTATTTTCCCCCATATTTCTCTGTATCTCACTTTCCTCATTTGTGTAATATGAGTTAGCATTTTTCCGACTTTAAATTCTATCCTTTCTCTGCAGTGTACAAAATGATCTGTATTGGGCATCTTGTGGCAGCAGGGTGGGCAGGGTCAGAATTGACTGAGAGGAGACTACACTGACCAGGTGACTTGTAACTGTGATATATAAATTTGTCAGATGTGCTTTTATCAAAGATTTTGATAAAAATGCTAACCTGTATATGTCCAAGCACTTCTACTTGGAATTCTCCACAAACTTCTTTCAAAAGGTACCTCCAAGAGTGATGAACCAGATAAATTTGGAAGATCATGATTTCGAGGTTTAATTAGTCACCAGCATTGTAAGCCAATAAATTGCTACTTATCTATGTAGGTATTTTTAAAAGGTTTTTCTCAATATTTTAAGATATTTAAGAGAAAAGTTAACTTTATAATGTTTTCTAGTTTTTAAAATTGCAAATGTAGTTCAGTTACGAGTTTAGGATTATGGGTTAAATAAACTTTTTGGTTTCCAGCAGTTTCCAATGGAAAATGTATCCTAGATACCAATTTTACAGACGAATGCCATGACCATATGTATTGTATACAAACAACTCATGCCATACTATAGGAGGATGATTTGAAACTAGGGATATGTAAGGTAGAAAGGTGAATATTCAGTGGGGAACAATAGCTGTTCTCAAATACTTGAAGTGCTGCCATGTGAAAAACACCTGAATTCTACTTTGTGTAACACCAGGAGGGAGAGCTAGTACAAATGGGTCAAGTTGCAGGGATGGGACTTATGATTCACTATGGATTGTCCTTAATGCGCAAAACATCAATAGCTTAAAAGTGCACTGAGAATTATGGGACATCTGGTATGAAGGCAACACTGTATATGTTGAAAAACTTCATCTATACCAGCGTTATAACATGAAAGACTTGGATATTTTACAAATAACAATGAAACATTCTAAGTGACCTGAAACTGTACCAAATATAGTAGTAATAACTTAAGATAAAACTTGTATGCGACACATATATATCACCAAAATGGCAAAAACTACTTTTAATTACAGTCTTGCCCAGAGCTATCCATGAGAGACATTGTAGACAGGGAGCTGATCTTTGATTCCGTTAGAAAGACCTTGGTTCAAGTATTATGTCTGCCTCTGGTGGCTGGGTGATCCTGGGCAACTCACTTAACTCTTCAGTTCCCTAACGCAGTCACTCAAATATTTAGGGTCTAGTCACTATGCTAAGTGATGGGGATACAAGGAAAATTATAATTTGTGGGGCAAGTCCCCATCTTTTTTAAATAGTATTACTTCATTAGGAATTCCCCGTATCAACGAAACCCTCAATTTGTTCTCCTCCTACCCCTGTTCAACACAAACCAAAATACCTTCCCACAACAGGGGAGAGAGGTCTTGCCATCAGGGATAGCCAAAAGGCATGTTCTAAATCAGGAGTCGGCAACCTTTTTGGCTGTGAGATCCATAAATGCCACATTTTTTAAAATGTAAGTTTGTGAGAGCCATACAGTGCTCACAGTGCCACTCCTGTAACAGTGCCTGAAAAAAAAAAATTGACTTTATGGCTCCTGCAGAAAGAGCCAGATATGGCTCAAGAGCCATTCGTTGCTGACCCCTGGTCTAAATCATCTGCAGATCAATTTATAGATATCAATTATAGTGATACTTTGCTTACAAATCTAAAGGATTCAAGCTCTGGAGTCTACTGCAAATGAAGAGTGACTACCTTGAGAGATTATTCAAAATCTGTCAGAAGGAAACCTAGGAATTGTCCCACCTGTTCCTATCACCCAGCATCAAAGGATTTTGATTATTTACACAGCAGTAAAGTTACCACAAAATGGTAGCACATTCACCTGTATAATAGGGATTTCCACTTATTTCATATGGTTGTGAAGGAAGCGTTTTAAAAACTGCCAAGTACTATAAAAACATGAATTACTATTATTATTCATGCCTAGTTGTTCACTGGGAAAATACCTCAAGATCTTTTTGTTAATAAATCAACAGAATAAAATCAGATAGGAACTACATTTTAATCTGACTTGCACCACACTCTGAAGTGTTGTGGGCTGCATGCAGCCCATAGGCATTACATTTAACACTTCTAGAAGACTTTCTGCCATTTAATGTTAAGGTCTTTCATTGAATTGTCCTGCTTTGGGCAGAACCAAGGGGAAAAAAAGGGAAAAAAAGATTATATTCTCCTGCCTCCCTAAGGAGTTACCATAATGACAGAAGAAAAAATGTAGAAGAGACAAAATCTAGACATCTACTTTTCCCCTCTTCCTTTTCAGAAGGATCAAGTCTCAACAGTGTGGTCCAAGGAATGGTGATATAACAAATCTTTGCATTCACAATGGGATCCTTATGCAAAGTGGAGAAAATGAGCCAGAGGAGCAGCAGGAACACCAGAGCCATAGTACATGCATGCTTTTCAGTACAGTCACAGAATTCTCTAGTCTTGAGGGGCTAATGATGAGTAGGGGCAGCTCTAGGAACATCAGGGTAATAGCAGAGATGCTTCTGGTACCATCAATCATACTCTACCACAAATTAGGGTCATCGGTAGTGAAATGGCTAAGAAGTCATAAGCCTCTTGTATGGAACCTGTTTTGGGACCTAAATTGATGGTATGTCTTTCTCTGTAGGATGACCTATTTGGTACTCCTCTTCTTTCTGCTGAAACCAATTAGGAGAATGATACTGTTGAGGAATTCTTCTGTATGGAGGTCCTAAGGTCCTCCCATTCTTCTCACCTTAATCCATTTTACTGGAGGTGAATAAATTTGGATAAAATGTCTAATTGTATTCAGCTGATGAGGAACTGACAGATGGATAGCAATTCCAGTTAACAAAGGAAGATTCACACATTTATAGAGTTTTATACAACATTAGGATATTATAGGTGACAGAAGGAACCTATTTAAGTGAGGCTTCTTAACCCTCTTAGCTGGGAAGTTGAATAAAAAGGACCACATCTGAGGTAATTTTGGGGAGAATGAGTTAACCTTGGAGGTCTCAGGAGTTACCAAAGATCAGATTTGTTTAGTGGGGATATTTTCTCTGTGGTTAATCTCATAAAATATCCTGATTGAGCAAGAAATCCTTAAGGCAGTGAAGGCTGCTTTCAAGATATAATCAATGGATTTTTCTAATTTTTAATAAATGCAAACAGGGTCTATCTCTTTTGATATAAACCCGTTTACATAAACTTCCGGCTGTAGGAAGTATAACAAGCTCTAGTCTTCAGAAATCTCCTACACTGCTTAGGAATGAAATCTTGCAAAGTCTTAGTGTTGGCTCTTCTGTTGATTCAGGTATGATAGATCAGTATCATTTCTGAATGCAGTATCTGGCTTAGGATCTAGCACTGCTATTTCCAGTTCTCATTTACCTCTACAGTCTTCTGGTCATATGCAACAAGTAGATTTGTCTTCTTCAGCCCCATCATCCTCAACTGCTGTGGCTATAACTCATCTTAAGACTCTTCTGTAGGACTAGCTCCATTGCATATGAATAGCAATAGCTTAAATCCAAATACAGCAATGGCAACTCTTACAGGCCATTCAGAAGACAGTCAAGCAGATCCAGATCTCAGAGACAATAACTGCAGCCTTGTTGGCAGCAGAAGCTCATCTAGAGGAAGTCTCTCACCACACTGGGCTGTATGGCAGTTTACAGAATCTCCAGGATTTTTTTTAATACCTTGTTTTTATTTTAAAGAAGACACAACAATGAAGAATTCAATACAATATATTGGGCTTTTATTAAAAAGCTGCTCTGTTCTAAGCACTGTGCTGAATTAGGTCAAAAACAAAATAGTCCTTGCCCTCAAGGACTTCTTGGGGAAGCTGGGAGAAAAGAAGACAATTTAAGCTTAGATTGCCATCAGCTTGCCCAACAATATCTCCAAATCACAATGTAAGAAACTTATATACATAACACTAAAACAAAAAATGTATTTAAAACACTGAACAAAACTTATTCCCAATACATTAATGCAACTGAATGCGTTTCCAAATCAGCTACATACATCATTCAATCCATCTGCCAACTTTGGCTTTCTACGTTGTTGACATTCAGAGACCAATAGAGAGGAGTTATTTCTTTTGCTCATGTAGAATGTGGCTATCTCAATGTGGTTTTCAGGAAGGCAAGAATAGACATCTCCATCATCTCCTCTCCCACCCTTTTCCAAGGAAAACTTTAATTCCTACCAAAAAGGGAATCAGGAAGTTGGAGCCTGAGGCTGGTCTCATCTCCTCAGAGAGACATAGGGAGTACTAGGCTAGAATTATATTTATCTGTTTCTTTTAATATTGTTAGTCTAGACAGTGGTTCCCAAACTTTTTTGGCCTACCGCCCCCTTTCCAGAAAAAAATATTACTCATCCCCCTGGAAATTAATTTAAAAAAAATTTTAATAGCAATTAATAGGAAAGATAAATGCACCTGTGGCCATCACCCCTCCCCCGGGATCACTGTAGCACCCACCAGGGGGTGGTAGCACCCACTTTGGGAATCACTGGTCTAGAATGAATTTTTGAGCAGTATAACTCCTGAAAAGATGGGGTGAAATAATTTTTTAGTCCAAAACAAGTTAGAAGACCAGCATGAAGGATTTAGTACACCAGGGTATAAATGGAACACAAAGCAGCTCACCAGGGCAGGTCTCACTGCAGCAATGGGTCCTGGGCACAGTTGAGGGAGCAGCAAAAACTTTCAGAGCCCTCAGCCATAGATGGTAAGGGGAGTTGGACAATAGCTCAGAAAGAGATTACAGGAGTCTCTTTGTTGGCTCTGGGTGCAAGATTCTTGTTGCACTGCCCATATGCACATTCTGGAACCAGCCCTTAGATTTGTTCTCAGGGTGATGAGGAGCACTAGTGTATACCAGAACTTGTAGCCAAAGGGGAGCAGGGAACCCTGGTCACAGTTCTGAGTGGAAAAAGAGTACTTGTGACTACTCACAGACCAGGGCCCAGGCCAGAAGAGTGTTAAACACACCTATCCTTACATCATGCCACCTTGGAAGAATTGAAAGCAGATAGATCCTGAGAGTCAGTTCTGAAGGCAGCTGCACAAAGGACCTGAAGCTTGGAACAGTGCTCCCTTCATTTCAGTTACAGAGCCCAACTTTAAACAGTTTTCTAAATTAAAAGGAAATAAAAAGACTGGAAAATGAGCAAACAATAACAACAAAAAAATAAACAACATAGAAAGATATTTTTGTGACACTGAAGACCAAAACTCAAACTCGAAAGAAGACTATAATAGAATAGACCATAGTAGAATATAATATAAGACTATAGTAGAATACTACTGTATCCAAGGCTTCAAGAAAAATTTGAATTGCTCCCAATCCAAAAACATTTAATAGAGGAGCTCAAAAAGGATTTTAAAAAATCAATTAAGAGAAATCGAAGAATATTTGGGAGGAGAAATGAGAGTGACACAGAAAAATCATGAAAAAAAGAATTAATAGCTTGGTAAAGGAGTCAAAAAAATTAATATCTTAAAAAATCAGAATAAGTCAATTAGTAAAAGAGGTACTAAAATCCAGTAAAGAGAAGAATTTCTTATAAAGCAGAATTGGCCAAATGGAAAAAGATATACAAAAATGCACTAAATAGAAGAACTCCCTAAAAGATAGAATTGGCCCTGTGGGGAAAGAGATATACAAATTCACTGAGGAAAAGAACTCTTTACAAAGTAGAATGGAAATAGAAAAGGCCAAATGGAAAAGGAAGTACAAAAGCTCACTGGAGAAAACCATGCCTTAAAAACAGAAGACAGCAAGAAAAAAATCAAAGTCAAAAGAATGAAAAAATCAAAAGAAAATGTGAAATTTCTTCTTGGAAAAACAACTGACCTGGAAAACAACTCCAAAAGAGATACTTTAAGAATTATTGGGCTACCTGAAAGCCATGATCAAAAAAAGAACTTAGACATCATCTTTCACAAAATTATCAAGGAAAACTGCCCTGATATTCTAAAACCAGAAGGTGAAAAAGAAATTAAAAGAATTCATCAATCATCTCCTGAAAGATATCCCAGAAGGATAACTCCCAGGAATATGATAGCCAAACTCCAGGTCAATGAGAAAATAGTGCAAACAGCCAAAAAGAAACAATTCAAATATCATGGAGCCACAGTCAGGATAACAGAAGATTTAGCAGCTTCTACATTAAAGGATTAGAGGGCTTGGAATAGCATATTCCAGAGGGCAAAGGAACTAGAACTTCAACCAAGAATTACTTACCATGCAATACTGAGCATATTACTTCAGGGAGAAAAAATGGGTATTCAATGAAACAGGGAACTTTCAAACATTTTTGATGAAAAGGCCAGAGCTAAATAGAAAATTTAACTGAAATACAAGACTCAAGAGAAGCATAAAAAGAAATAACAAGCAGGATGAGCTCAGAAAAACCTGGAAAGACTTACCCAAACTGAAGCAGAATGAAATAAGCAGAACCAGGAGAACATTCTACATTGTGACAGAAATACTGTACAATAAACAACTCTGAATAACTTGGCTTTTTTCAGCAATAAAATGATTCAAAATTATCCAAAAAGACTAATGATAAAAAAATACCATTTGTTTCCAGAGAAAAAGAACTGATAGAATCTGAATCCAAGCCAAGGAAACCTTTTTCATTTTCTTAAAATTTTTTAAATTTTAGTTTCCTTTCACAAAATGATTAATATGGAAAATCATTTTATCTGATTACACATGTAAAATACATATAAGATTGCTTATCATTTCACTAGGGTTGAGGAGGGTTGGGAAAGGGGGAAAAGAGAGAATTTAAAACTCACTCTTCTTTGAAAAATGTTGGAAACTTTTTACATGTAATTGGGGGGAAATAAATGTGAAAAAATTAAAAATGGAAAAGAAAAGGAACGTACATAGTATTGATTCTAAGAAGGAAGGTAAGGTTTTTTTAAAATAATAAATTGCTCAATTTTAAATTATTCTGGGTAGTTCCAGTTACTTTTCTTCTACTATAAACATAATTTTAAAAATCTGTGACATCAAGCTTAGATATCTCAAAACAAATTTCCTGATTATGTAACAAGCATTCCTTCAAGTGGAGTTTACAACTTGACCTGCATGAAAATATTTTTCTCCCATTTTCTCAATAGGTCTAAAGATATCAGGCATAAGAGATCTGTGAAAGGGAAAATAAGAGGAGGTAGTAAAAGGACAAGAGATAGCTTGAGGGATCTAATACTAGATTTTCCCTAACTGCCAAAAAATAAAAACAAACAACAAAAACTAAGTTATTCTAGTTCAGATTCCTATCAATAGTTAAACTTTCCCTATAAGGTTTTCTTTCCCCTAGTTGTTGTGTCTAACTGGCCTCAAACTGTATAAAGAATTTGAGGAGATGATTCAAGGGGATAGAGAGTCAGCCCTAGAGAAAGAAGTGCTGGGTTCAAATCTATCCTCAGACACATCCTAGTTGTGTGATCCTGGGAGAGTCACTTAACCCCCATTGCCTAGCCTTTACCTCTTTTCTGCCTTGCAACCTATACACAGTATTGATTTTAAAAGAGAAGGCAAGAGTTAAAAAAAAAGAATGTCCCAGTACTTTGCAGAACATCAAAGACATTTGAGTTCTAGGAGGCTGATATGGGCAATAAATCTTACTGAGTAGGTACTGGAGTCCTTGTCTTCCCTATCTTGCCCAGGAATTTCTAGTCATCCTGTTAATTATGCCAAATTGTTAGGGGAATTTCTTAATTCTGAGGTCCCTGGATCCTCTCAGAGAGCAATTCCTCCCAGGTTAGGGCATTTACCTGGAGATCAATAAATCAGGAGACAGGCATAGAAGATAAGTTTGATTATCATCAACTGATGGGGAATTGCCAGAGAGACAGCCAAGCCAGGGAATAAAGAAAGATACAACACTTTTATGATTTTACATAGCCTTAGTACTACATTTCAGGTGGCAAAAGGAGATCATCATTGAGACTATATAGCTTAATTAGAAAGTTGAATAATAGGGACAGGCCATCAAGTTATTCTGTAGAGAATGTGTTATCAGAGTTGAAGTTAATTCTAGTAGAGATGTTTTCTCTATAGTTAATCTCATCAAAATAACCTGGTTGGGCAAGAAATTTCGGAGATAAAAGAAACTTTCCTTCAAGACAGAATCAGTGGACTATTGTTGAAAAAAATACAGACTGAAGGTCTCTATTTACACAGCTCTGGAGACCTGTTTCTTTTATTCCTAAGGTTTTTTCTAAGATAATATTTTCCTAAAACTCAGAATCTATTTCCTCCACAATACAAAATATTTACCCCTGGAATCTCAAACCAAGGTAAGCTGGTGCCACTTATGTACACTTTCAAAACTTTTCTTGCCAAGTTCTGGGCAGTATGGCGGATAAAGAACCTAATTTAAAGCCAGGAAGACCTGGGTCTTAATCTCCATTCAGATACTTATTAGCTGTGTGACCCTGGGCAAGTCATCCATCTTCACTGGGCTTCAATTTCCTCATTTGCAATATGAGGGAGTTAGACTTCATGGCCTCTAAGGTTCTTTTCAAGTCTCTATATATTTTGATATTTTCCTGAGATGATAGGAAAATCCTGGTCTCTACTAAATAGTTCTGATCACCACACCTTTGTCCCTAAATTTTTAATAAGAGCCACTGACAATACTTGTACTCTTTCAGTAAGGTAGTGTTAACTTGGAAATAACACAGAACTACTAAAGTAGTCAGAAAAACTTTGTCTTTAATCAGTGAAGAGTTAGGGTTCAGTATTCGGTAACCACACAGAGTCAAGTTCCTAAAAACCACACAAAGCCAAGTTCCTAAAAACCACACAAAGCCAAGGGCTCTGGGACTCTGGGAATCCTATCTCTGGGAGAATGCACTGAGCTAGATGATTCTCCAGAGTGACTTGGGAGTTTGTTTTTTTTTTAATTTTTAAATTTTTAAAAATTTTAATTTTGAATATTTTCCCATAATTACATGTTTCATGTTTTTTCCCTCTCCCCAAACCCCCCTATACCCGCTTAGCTGATGCATAATTCTACTGGATTTTACATGTATCATTGATTAAGACCTAATTCCATATTATTGATAGTTGGACTAGAGTTATCGTTTAGTGTCTACGTCCCCAATAATATCCCCATCAGCCCATGTGTTCAAGCAGTTGTTTTTCTTCTGTGTTTCTCCTCCCACAGTTCTTCCTCTGAATGTGGCTAGTTTTCTTTCTCATAAATCCCTCAGCCTTGCTCTAGATTCGCATTGATGCTAGAAGAGAAGTCGGCTATGTTCGGTTGTACCACAATGTATCAGTCTCTGTGTACAATGTTCTCCTGGATCTGCTCCTTTCACTGCATCAATTCCTGGAGGTCTTTCCAGTTCACATGGAATTCTCTAGTTCTTTATTCCTTTGAGCACAATAGTATTCCATCAACAACAGATATCACAATTTGTCCAGCCATTCCCCAATTGAAGGACATTCCCTCATTTTCCAATTTTTTGCCACCACAAAGAGCGTGGCTATAAATATTTTTGTTCAAGTCTTTTCCCTTATTATATCTTTGGGGTATAAACCAAGCAGTGCTATAGCTGGATCAAAAGGCAGATAGTCTTTTAAAGCCCTTTGGGCATAGTTCCAAATTGCCATCCAGAAAGGTTGGATCAGTTCACAACTCCACTAGCGATGCATTAATGTCCCAATTTTGCCACATCCCCTCCAACATTCATTACTCTCCCCTGCTGTTACTTTAGCCAATCTGCTAGGTGTGAGGTGATACCTCAGAGTTGTTTTGATTTGCATTTCTCTAATTATTAGAGATTTAGAACACTTCTCATGTGCTTATTGCTAGTTTTGATTTATCTGAGAATTGCCTATTCATGTCCCTTGCCCATTTATCAATTGGGGGGTGGCTTGATTTTTTGTACAATTGATTTAGCTCCTTGTATATTTGAGTAATTTGGGAGTCTTTTATACCCTCTGGAGAACTTGGTACAGCAAGCGTGCACAGACAAGCTGCAAGCAAGCTGCAAAGAGGTTGTAGCCAGCAGCTAGGCATCTGGGAGAGATCAACTACTATCTATACAAAATGAAAAGGTCAAGCCAAAAACTAGGCTTCCTGAGAGAGGGCTTTAATACAATGGGAGAAGCTACTAAGACAAATAAGGGTACTCAGTCTTTGACTTTGCCTTCCAGTCCCACCCAAACTGGAGCCACCAAACATTTCAAGTCTGTAGTTCTGTCCAAAACAGGGGTACCTGGTAGTTGAGTTCCCAAGGGGAAGGGGCAAACTTAGAACTTGCAGAAAACCAAGTTGACAGTAGAAGAACAGACTTACCATGATTAGCATTAATAATTAGTTAAAATTGGAAGCTATCAGAAAGCAAGCTAAGGTGAGCTCATCCCCAACCCAACTCTTCCCCCACCTCATGCTGAACATAGTGCCCATCTCACTGATATCCAAGGTCATGGTTCTCTCTTAAAAGTGGTAAGGGACTTTTCGCCTTGGTCCCAACTCTTAAATGAATTGAATGCTTCATGGGATTTCTCCAAGGTATGTTTTATGGTACTTGGGTCCACTGCAAAAATTCCTGGTTTTAATTTTGGTTGTATCCATAACCCATCTTTCCTTCTCTTACCTCTGTCCAGTGTTCTCTTACCTCTGGCTGTTTATCTATAACTAAATCCCTCTGTATATCTACCTAGTTGTTATTTAGCCTCTTCTGACTCTTCATCATCCCATTTGGGTTTTCTTAGTAAAGAAACTAGACTGGTTTTTAATTTCTTTCTCCAGCTCACTTTACAGATGAGAAAATAGAGGCAAACAAGGTGAAGTAACTTTGCCTAGGGAAACATAACCAGTAAGTGTATGAGGCCAGATTTGAACTCAGGAAGATGAGTCTTCCTGATTTCAGGTCTGGAGGCACTCTGTCCATGGCTCCATCAAGTTGCCCATCTACTAACTACTCCACCTACTGATATCTTTTTGTTCCTCTTCAAGCTACAGTTCAGATACCACCTTTTCTAAGAAACTTTTTTTGATAACCTCTAGCTAGACGTGATTCTTTAAATTTTTTCATTTTTCTCCATTTGGCGATTCCTATCCACTTATCACAATATAACTTGTATTTATAGTCATTTGTATGCATATTTTAACAACAATGGAATGCAAGCTTCTCCTCATTCTAAGCCCAGATCCTACCATGGTGCATCGCACACAGCATTTTCTTTAAAAAGTTCTACTGATTAATGAAAAAAAAAATGTGAAAGAATGTGGCCTAGGAGTATCAGATCTTAAACTGTATTATAAAACAGTAATCATCAAAACAATGGCTAAGAAATCAATGGAATAGATTAGTTGCATGATATACAAGGGTAAACAATCTAGTGTTTAATAAACCCAAAGAGCCCAACTTTTGACATAAGAACTCACTATTTAACAAAAACTGCTGGGAAAACTGGAAAAGAATGGTGGAAACTAGATTTAGACCAATATCTCACACCCTATACCAAGTTAAGGCCAAAATTGGAATGTGAGTTAGATATAAAGAGTAAAACCATAACTAAGTTAGGGGAACATAGAATAGTTTACCTGTCAGATCTATGGAGAAGGAAAGAATTTATGACCAAACAAGAGATAGCATTATAAGATGTAAAATAAATAATTCTGATTATAATAAATTAAGACTTTTGTACAAACAAGATAAGAATGGAAGCAACAAACTAATTTCCCAAATTTATAGAGACCTAAGTCAAATTTATAAGAATACAAGTCATTCCCCGCTTGACAAATGGTCAAAGGAAATGAACAAGCAATTTTCAGATGAAGAAATCAAAACTATTAATAATTATACAAAATATTTTAAATCACTCTTGATTAGAAAAATATAAATTAAAACAACTCTGAGATGCCACCTCATACCTAGTGGATTGGCCAATATGACAGTAAAGGAAAGTGATAAATATTGGAGGCGATGTGGCATAATTGGGACACGAATGCTTTGTTGGTGGAGTTGTGAAATGATCCAACCATTCTGGAGAGCAATTTGGAACTATGCCCAAAGGGCCATAAAATTGAGCTTGTCCTTTGATCCTTTAAAAAAAAACATTACTGAGCCTATATGCCAAAGAGATAATAAAAAGGGGGAAAGGACCTACTTATACAAAAAGTATTTATAACAGTTCTTTTTGTGATGGCAAAGCATTTTAAAATTGAGGGGTCCATCAGTTGGGGAATGGCTGAACAAATAAATTGTGGTATATGTTGGGGATGGAATACTATTATGCTAAGAAATGATAAACAACCTGATTTTAGAAAAGACTGGAAATATTTACACGAACTGATGGAGAGTGAAATAAACAGAACTGGGAGAACAGTGGGCACAGTAATAGCAATATTGTATGATGATCAACTGTGAAAACTTGGCTACTCTCAGCAATGCAATGATCTGGGGCAATTCTGAAGGACTCATGATGGGAAATACTATGGAACTCCAGAGAAACAACTGTTGGAGTCAGATGGAAGTGTATCAAAGCATACTATTTGTCACATCATCGTATTTGTTGTTTTTTTTGGAGGGGGTTCTGCTTTTGTATGAATGTGCCTTTACAATAATGACCAGTATAGAAGTTTGTTTTGAATAATAAAATATGTATGGCCTAGATCAAATTGCTTACCATCTCCAAGTAGGATGAGGGAAGGGAGGAAAGGATATTGTTTGGAATTTTTAATTTTGGAAAATATATGTTGAAAATTATTTTTACATGTAATTGGGAAAATAAAGTATCTTTGAATAAAAAAAGTGCCATCCTCTCTATGCTGCTTATAGAATTAAAAAAGTAATTGGTGCCACAAACTTATGCTATTCAATAGTTGAAAACTGACAATGTATATGAGAGTTGAATCACTCAGCCATTCAATCAACTTTTAATGTGCTCCCCAAACTTTCTGGCCACTGAACTTAATGCAAGGTAGAGAATACATGACAAAATGTATAACTAAGAACAAACAAGGTAGCCCAACTAAAAAGATAATGAACTCTATACTATATAAAAGTAAAGAGAGGAATTCCCTACATTGGCCATATCATGAATCTTTCAAAATAGCAAATGAGATTTAACATATATCTTCATTCATGAAGGAGAAATGCCCTAACTTGTCTTTACCTAATCTAGGAAAACTTCCTGGAAAAGGGGATCCCTGACTCGGGCTCAGAAACAATAATATAAATGTAATAAAACCTGTAACTTTTGGTATGGATGACTTGTTAATGAAGACATCTAGCCAAGCCAGTAGGATGTACATGCAAAAATGCAAAGTAAGTTAGCAGCTGACCCTGACAAAGAGGCCACTGATGGAAACATAGAGATGGAAAAAGATTTCGAAAACACATTTCAGAGCTTAATCATTTCTGATATGCTAAGCACAGTGCAAAGAAATACAAAAACAGTAAAAAATCACCTCGAGAAGATTTTTAGAAGGGGCAAATGTACCTAAAATCATAGGCTGTGGAAAAAAACGCTATTCATTTAGTGGCATAGATTGTAGCATACTTCTTTATATTTACACCAACTAACACTTTCAGATCTAACATATATAATAATGAAGCTTCTATGATCTTGGATCATTCCTTCTTTCTAATTTCTTCCTTCCTCTTTGTCCCTTTCTTTTCCTTCCCCTTAGGTGGACAACCCTTTTTTATTTTCTTTTTTACATCTTTCATAACTTTATTTTCCTCATCTTATTTTTTGTCCTTCATTTTAAAAGGACCAATGATATCATGGGGTAAGGGGCTGTTAAATAGCTCACATGTCTGGATGTTATTTGATTTTATTATTTAAACATTAAACTATAAAGTAGGGATTTTGTTTATTTTTTTCTGTTGTGTCAGACTTTGTGAGCCGATTTGGGATTTTCTTGACAAAGATTCTGGAGTAGTTTGCCATTTCCTTTTCCAACTCATTTTACAGATGAGGAAACTGAAGCTAACAGGGTTAAATTACTTGCCCAGTGTCACTGAGCTACTAAGAGGTCAAATTTGAACTCAGAAAGATGAGTCTTCCTAATTCCAGGCCTGGCACTCTTTCCATTATTACACCTAGCTTCCCTAAAGTACAGATAGTAATATCTAAAATTACCTTTTGTAACAAGAAATAAAAGTGTGTTGTAAACTACAATACACTATAGAAATGCCAAGTATGTATTCAGATGGTATTATCAATTATGCAGCAAAATAACAGTTTTATGGGAGAAAAGAGTTGACTTTGGAGGCAAAGGGTGTGCAGGTTTCAAATTAATCAATTTAATGAAATCAATGTTTTCTATTTTACATCTCATAATGTTCTTTCTATCTTCTGTGGTCCTAAATTCTGCCCTTATTAGTAGGTCTGGCAAGTAAACTATTTTGTGCTCCCCTAATTTGTTTATGGTGTCACTATTTATTTCTAAATCATGTATCCATTTTGACTTTATCTTTTGGTATATGGTGTGAGGTATTGGTCCATGCCTTGTTTCTACCATACTGTTTTCTAGTTTTCCCAGCTTATTTTTTGTTGAATAGTGAGTTCTTCATCCAAAAGTCTGGATTTTCTTTCTTCCTTTCTTTCTTTCTTCCTTCCTTTCTTTCTTTCTTTCTTTCTTTCTTTCTTTCTTTCTTT
>NC_058130.1:80393684-80427051 GCF_016433145.1 Gracilinanus agilis | reverse complement strand
CTTCCTTCCTTCCTTCCTTCCTTCCTTCCTTCCTTCCTTCCTTCCTTCCTTCCTTCCTTCCTTCCTTCCTTCCTTCCTCCCTCCCTCCCTCCCTCCTCCTTCTCCTTCTCCCCCTCCTCCTCCTCCTTTTCCCCTCCTCCTGTTATTGCTATCGCTAACATTCCCAATTCAATTTTGAATAGTAGTGGTGATAATGGGCATTTTTGCTTCACTCTTGATCTTACTGGGAAGATTTCTAGATTATCCCCGTTACAGATAGTGCTATTTATCATTTTAAGGAATGTTCCATTTATTCCAATATTCTCTAGAATTTTTTTATAAGAATGGGTGTTGTATTTTGCCAAAAATAATTTTCTTGGGGGCAGCTGGGTTGCTCAGTGGATTGAGAGCCAGGCCTAGAGACGGGAGGTCCTAGGTTCAAGTCTGGCCTCAGATACTTCCCAGCTGTGTGACCCTGGGCAAGTCACTTGACCCCCATTGCCTACCCTTACCACTCTTCTGCCTTGGAGCCAATACACAGAATTGACTCCAAGATGGAAGGTAAGGGTTTGAAAAAAAAGAAGAATTTTCTTCATCTATTGAGATAATCATATGATTTTCTGTTGGTTTCCTTATTGATATGATCAATTATATTGTTGGTTTTCTTACTATTGAACCATCCCCAAAATCCTGGTATAAAATCTACTAGATCCTTGTATTATGATGGTGAGCCTATGGCATGAGTGCTAAAGATGGCATGCAGAGCCCTCTCTGTGGGCATGTGTACCATAGCCCTCCAGAGCTAGTTACTAGAAAGGCAGAGAGACTCTGTCAGAACTGTTCCCTTCCCCCTTTCCATCACACCTCTAGGTCCCTCTGCCTAGCAGCCCAATGGAAGCACTTACTCCCTTCTTTGACTGGAATACCTGGACCACTCCTGTCTGGGGAGTGTGGGGGGTGCCATTTGATCTGGAGAGGGCAGGGAGCAGCAGCACTCCATCTCTGGTGGGGGACATAGCATGCAGTCTCTAAAAGGTTTGCCATCACTGTCCTACTATATGGTGTCTCATTTTAAAATGTTTTTTTGTAAACAATATACTATCTGGTTTTGAGTTTTGATCATTTTGTATTCCATTTCTGTTTTATGAGTGCGATCATCCCATTCACATTCCAAGTTATAATTATTAGTTGCATATCTCCCTCCATTCTACTTTTCCTAAATATTTGTCCTTCTCCCCCTTTTCTTTTTACTGAATCCCTCCTCAGAAGTCTAATTTTCTTCTGGCCACTACCTCCCTAATCAGCACCCATTCTAAGAGTCTCTTCTTTATCCTCTCCTTTAGCTCACCTAGTTCTAAATCAACCTGCCTTTCTATAGGAACCTCCCTTCTCCCCTTCCCAATTACCTCCTAATTCTTTTTCTATTTTCCCTTCTCCCTTATCTTATCCCCTAGCCCTCTTTTCTCTTAATCTATCCACTCATCTAAGAGCGACTCCCTTGTCCTATCCCCTCATCCTCCCATTTCTCTGTAAGTTAAGATGACTTTTTTGCCCTCCTTCATCCAGATCTGGTAAGATCTAGCACTATCTGTCCTCTATCTGACCCCTTTTCCAATCAACTTTTAAAGAAAAATTTATGTAGAGGAGAAAGAAAAGAATGACCCACAAATCCCTGGTTACTTTAAGGCCATTTCTGGAAAGACCACTGCAGGATGGATAGATGGAAGAAGGACAGCAAGATGGGACTAGGTTAGTGAGTTCATATGGAATGTGGAGTAGAAGGGAAATGCATATGGCTATTAGCTTTCTATTTTAACTCTAATCTTGCTAGCTAGATATTAAACTCAATTATTTCTGTCCTGTTGCTGAAGGAATAAAAGTGCTTACTTTCTAAATTATAGCATCCTACACTGAATTCCTAATTGTTCTGCTTTTGTTATAGTCTTGAAGATCACAATCCCTCCCTCAATGGTTTTTGGTCCGTGGTCTTTGGAAACTTATTTAGATTAAAAAAAAATTTTTTTTTTAAGCCAGTGTGGTGATAGGTCCACTTGAACTGATTCTCACATGACAAAAAAATAAAATGCATTCCTGTGTCTGTACTTAAAATCTTTCTGGTTTGTCAGAAACTTCAAAGGCCTATCAATATTTTCTTGGCAAAACCTTTTAGAACCCAGGACAAAATTCATACTACAATGAAGCATCAAACTAGGACTTAAATTGTGTTACAGAGAAAAGACAACTGACTCTGGAGACAGAAAACCTGAGTTCCAATCCTCCCACTGATACATGACCTGTTTGGTCTTAGATATCACTTAACTTCCTCCTGGCTTAATTTTCTCATGTGTAAAATGAGGGGGCTGAACTAGTTGCTTAGCCCAGAACCTGGCACATAGGTACTTAATAAATGTTTATTTATTGATTGATAGTTGGCTTCTAACTCCTTTCTAGCTCTATGAGTCTATGATTCTAATTTGGCACACACAAAATAATGAAAATCAAGCAGTAAAAAGCTTTAAGTGTTGAATTCAGTCTATGGGCAACAATCATGAAAGCTTATGATTAGGAATCACACAGGATAAAAAGGCATGGATGAGCTGAGATTTGCAGGAGGTGGAGGGAGCATCCATATTGTATAACTCCAACCAGATAGCAGTATAGTTACTGAATGTCAAACCTCCCTCCTGACTGCATCTCTAGCTGCCTACAGAACAAGTCCATTGGATACCTTATAGTAAGAGCATCTCAAACTCAACATTTTCCAACCTGGACATGTTTCATTCCTTCCCTCCCCTCTATTCCTCAAGCTTGGACTTCTTATGATTTCACTGTTTGCCAATGGTAACAATATTCACCAAGACTCCCACACAAAAGCATACAATACAGAGAGTATGGATCAGGTTTACTGACATATCTTAAGAGAATACTTCCATTTCCCCTCTGGGGAAATCTTTGAGCTTCAGTTTCCTTATCTTTTGAACTGGGATAAAATCCCTTGACCTCTATTTCAGGGTTGTTCTAAAGAAAATACATTGTAAATTTTAAAGCTCTCTTTAGAACCTTTAGACTTAGAGTATAACAAAAATGAATACTATGGAAATAGGTATCAAGTGATATTACATGTATAACCCAGTGGAATTGTTTGTCAGCTCCAGGAGGGGGGAGGGAGAGAACATGAATCATGTAACCATAGAAAAATATTTAAAACAAACAAACAAATAAATAACTTAAAATAAATAAATAAATAAATAGAACCTTTAGAGTAAAGGTCAAAGAAAATACTCTTGCAGAATAAATCATCCTATGCTCCCATATGTCAAACCTTGGTTTCTTTGACTCTTCCCTTTCCCTCCTCCCAATTAGCCTCCAAGATCTAGTCAATTCTGCTTCTTTGAATATATCTGTTCCTTTCTAGTCTCACTGACAGTGTAGCAGTACAGCCTAGCCCTTCACTATAACCTACTCATAATCTTGCTGCAGGTCTTCTCCCCATTCTCCACTTCTTCTTCACCACCCTTCCCAAGATCAGACTTTTTTTCTTTCTACATGCATCTATGGACATAGGATTTATACATTTACATCAAGCTTCAAAATTTATGTTTATTCCTTATGACAACACTTAAAGACAGATCCCAGAATCGTTATCTCATAATTATTGGTTTGGGATTCATTTAGCATTCCATAGCTACTCAGTATTAGATGTAGGATTTGACCTCCTGATTTTCAATCAGAAGGCATGCATCCTTTCTCCTATCATATAATATGTTGCCCGTGCATTCCCCTTTTGTACTGTTCCTTATTACCTATCAAATCCACTTCAAATTTCTTGCCAACACATTCAAAACTATCCCCAAAATGATGCCACCTGGCCTTTTCAGATTCTTATATTGCTCTCTTCCATTACTCTCTGTTCGAGTAAAATTAGATTTTTCATTTTAGCAGACATTTATTAAGTTCTTACTATGCAGAAAGTTCTATATTATATACGGGTTCCCACACTTTCCAACTACTCTGTCTTTGCTCAAGCCTTTGTGCCTGGAATGGCATATCCCACTCCTGCTGTTCATCTGTTTGTTTTTTTTTTAATTACTTTTAAAACAACTATAATTTCTCCTTCTCTATGAGGCTTTCAATGATCATTCTCCCACTTGGTCATGACTTTTCTCCTCCCTTGATTTAACCTCACTTAGTTTAGGACTTTGGCCTCCCTAATTTTGTTTATTTTGTTTTATACCTATTTGTATATGTTCCATACCCAATTAACTTTATTGGGCTTCTGTTTCCTCATTTGTAAAGTGAAGGAAGTTTGGCTAGGTGACCTTTAAAATCCTTGAAAGTTCTAAATCTATGATTCTATCATACATTTTAGATTGTTGGCTGCATGAAAACAAAGATCGCACCCAATAAACATTGTATCTCCTCAGTTTATCTGTTGTCCAATAAAGTACTTCATTAATGTTTAATGATCTCTAGTTCAGGAGGGGAGGAGAAAGAGAGAGAGATACCTGGGGATAATGATGTAACCAACAAACATTTTTTTAAAAAAGGAAAAGATTAATGTTTAATGCTTATCAAAAGCAATGTAATTCTTCCCATAAATTCAATATACTTTGTATTTGCATGATGCCGTGCTATTTTCAAAGAACTTTTGTCTAGATTATCTCCATACACTTCTCTGAGCTCTAGGAGATCTTGGAGTTACAGACATAGGTTCAAAGTCCTTCCTTGATAGAGTATGAAATGCAAGACCCTGGGAAAGTCATTTGCATCAGTAGACTGGAGTTTCCACAGTAGGGACTTTCTATCGGAGATCCAGATTCTTATACTGGTCCATAATTTTATTTTTTTTTCTCTTATAATGGCCAATACTAGTCACTAATAGCTTTAAATGGTGGTTTTTGATTATCTCCAAGTAATCTCACAACGAGGAGGGGAAATGTATTTAAGTACTCCACATAACGTAACAGGATAATATTAGCTGTTGTTTAATCATTGAGAACTTGTTTTAGAGCATGGGAAATCTGAATAACAGTGTTACACATGAACATGAACCCATTTGTTTCTATGATGTGACAATCCGTCAGGTGTCAGTATAGATACTTAATTTCACAAATTTGTAAAGCACTTTGAGAATCTTAAAAGGTCTATATAAATGCTATTATTGTGATATATTTTGTAGGCAGGGAGCACATATTCTTATTAGACATGATTTTTAATTTTATTTTCTGAGTAGTAATTCATGTTAAAGTATCAACATTTCTTCACTCCAGGGCCTGGCAGTCCTATTCCTATAGAGATGTTTACTTGGATAAGTTAAGAAGAGAAAAATAAATACAAAACAGGAATGGGAAAACCAGTTTGGGGAGGCTAGCTTATTCTCTCCCGAGAACCTGGGCCAGCCAGGTAGCAGAGACAGGTAACTCGCCTCCTCGCCCTCCACTAGCCCCTTTGAACATCTGCTCTAATTATCCTGGGAAGAAAGGACGAAGTTGTGCGGGGCTTGGGGAAGGAAAGACAGAGAGCCCTCTTCCCAGATTCGGACCCAGGGGGCAAGTAGACAAGTGAGCAGCGGCTAAAGCGCCAAGGGAAAAGCTGGAGCATCTGAGTCACTTCCCCGCGAAGTACGTGAGAAACTCTAGGCTAAAAAATTGTTTTTTGTGGGGAGGGCGGGAGTAGGAGTGGCTGTTTTCGGGAGGTCGAGGGGGAGGGGGGTAAGGCGGAGCGAACGCCTGGGCACGCCCCGCCTGCCCTCTCTGTTCTCGCCCTCTTTGTGCCTTGAGCTCCGCCCTCTGCGCCCAGTTGAGAAAATGAACTTCTCCTCCTTCTCCGGGAAATGGGCTAAGGCGGAGCATCCTGCTGGGTTTCCCTTTGGCTGCTAGATAAAAACCGGGCAAGTCCCGGCGGTGATTCAGTCGTCCCAGAGGCGGTGAGGAGTCCTTGTCTCCTCAGGCCAGACTGCCCAGGCGCTTTCCCCTGCCTTCCCCATCTCTATTCCGCAGCTCACTAACGCGCACTCATCACCGCGCTCAGGTGCTAGGTTCCACCCAGCAGCTACAACAGGTGAGTCAGACTCTGCGAGGATGTCCCGGGACAACGGACAGGAGAGGAAACTCGGCGCTCCCTACTCTCTCCTTGCCTTTCCTAACCTGTCACGCTCCGTAGCCCAAATCTATGCTTTTGCACTGGTTGATTGATCCCTGGATCTGGAATGCTCTCGCTCCTTACACAGCCTCCTGGCTTCCTTTAAGATTCAGTTTACATCTCACCCATCCTCTGCAGGAGAGCTTTTCCTCCGCGCGCTCGCTGTCCCCCCCCTCCCCCTTTTTATCCCAACTCCCACTGCCTTCTCTTTGAGTTCATCTTTTTTCTTCATTTTTTTTTCTTCATATGTTTAATACGCACCTGGTTTTCATGTTATCTCATTCAGTATATGATGTAAACTTCTGGTGTCTGGGATTGCTTTTGGTTCTTTTGTAACTTACCTACTTTACACTATCTGGAACTTAGCAACGTTTTAACACTTGTTTGTTGACTGATCAACTACCTCCTAAAGCCAAAGGGGGGAACCATCTGACCATGGGAAAAAACCGAAAGAAGGGAACTTGACCATCATAAAAACTCTTAAGTTTGTGTAGTTTTTCCTCATTAAACCTCCTTAGATAGGTTATTCTCTTTATTTTAAGTATTGCGATATAGAGAGGCCATGGGATCATAAGTTTAGAATGGGATGGGAGCGAAGAGGCCATATGGTCCCAGACCTTGTCTTTGTACAAATAAAGTTACTGAGGCCCGCGGAGGTGGTCTTTTGTCCGCTCCACACGTGATTAAGTGAGAAAGGAGGGATTTGTACTCCTGTTTTTTGCCTCCAATCAATGAACGTTTCCTTTCTTCACATTGCTTCGAAGTCATAACGTAAAACTATCCGCAAGAGACAGATTCAATTATTACTTAGGGCCAGAGTGGCAAAATTGGCTTAAAACCTTTGAGCCGACTGGCAGCAGGACGTTGGCTCCTCTTGTTTCCCAAATGAGGTTTTCTTCTGCTTAATAGACATAGAAAATGAATGGGATGTTTGCTTTCCATTGAAATTAATTTCTTTAGGAGAGCATAGACTAGGGATGAGTGACAAGCTTTTTATACCCTAGATGCTTAGGATATTCCTGATCCCTAATGACAAAATAGATTGCAGTAAGTACTTTTCCTCAATCAGTAAGCATTTATTCAGTACCTATTATGTGTTAAGCATTTTGCTAGCAGTTGGGTATAGGAAGACAAAAATAAAACTGTCCCTGTCCTCAAAAAGCTTACATTTTTTGGAGGAAGAGAACCATGTATGGATGTAAGTCTAATGTAAAAGAAATGCACCTCTTTTCTATATACCTTTTGGTGATAAACATGAGGAATTCATTCTGAGGGTTTCCGGAAAGGCTTTATCAGATAAAAGTGGAGCTCGCCCCGAATCTTGAAGGAAACTAAGAATTACAAAGGCAGAGAAAGGTAAAGAGAGGGAGTGCCTGGGGATAGTAATAGTGGTAGAAATAGTCAGGAGAGTAGTAAGAATTATTGCTTGTAAGAGCAGAATCATGGCTGCTAAATGGTTAAAATTAATGAAGTAATACCACAAAGTGCTGAGATTTTCAAGGGAAAAAATGCTCTTTGACCCTGTGATGAAAGCACGTGTAGGAGCTCTCTTCCTATACATTCTCATATTGTATGTTTCTATTTTCTATTTTTGTTTTTTCTTCATATTGCATGATTCTTAGTCATGTCTTTCTGTAGATTCTTCATAGGGGAGCCTTCCATTTGGTTGAGAGACTAAATCATTCTTTTACTATTTTGGAGGATTCCAATGTACTCATGGGGTTGATTTCTTCCCCCTTGCCATAATCAAATTCTTTAAATATTAATGCATCAATATAATCAAATAGATCTACTTTACAACTATTTAACCTTAAATACATGAATATGGATCAATTAAATATTGTAACTTTAATCACTCCCTGTAGTTGGCCGATAGGATGCTGTCTATTATCATTTAGTTGTTGGTAGCATTCCCTCTTTTTTGGGTTTTGCTTTGCACTGTTTATGACTGGCTGGGTACATATGGTCATGGGAGCAAAATGCATTTTAACTGATCATCTGTGGGTGTTACTTTCACCAGCACCCCACTTACCCCATCCTTCCTTAGAACTGAACCCATCTTGAAGCTCAACATACCTAGAATGTAACTAATTTTCTTCCCTAAACCTAATCTTCCTCCAAACTACTCTACTTCTCATGAGGGTACCACCAATGATACAGTTACTCAGATTCACAATTTCAGAATCATCCTTTACTCTTTCCTTTTGTCAAATTAATTAAATCTCATAAATGCTACTTATCTTAAGATTGCCAAATATCTTAAGATTTCATAATGTGGCAATTTCTGCTAACCAAGACAAATCAAAACCACCCTATGAGAAGTCATACCAGATTTCTCCATCTGGTGGTGGCTAATTCAGTGCTCTCTATTTAGTTAAGGCTAGATTGTGTGAATTCTCTACTACTTTTTTTGTACCTAAAGCCTCTATTTTGTTGAGACCTACTAAGGTATGGTTTAGCTGATTTAATATTCAGAAACCGGCTGAGAGACTATCTGCTTTGTATGACTCAAAAATACAGAAATTGAGCATTTTAAGGAGTGACTTGTCCAAGTTCTTATAGACCATTAGTAGCAGAGCAGATGCTACACTTTAAAATGATAAATGTCAAAGGATACCAGAGCTAGGTACCAGGTTCAGACAACGTGTGATTTGCTTTTCTTCTCCCATCCTTAATTCTCTTTCTTACTCCCATCTATCTAAGACATTACTAACTAATTATGGCTAAAACTACAGTGGGAAAATGATTATGATTTACAGGAGACAAGGCAGAGCCATGGATCTTCGTTTTAAGAGACAAACTTTACCTGCTTTTCTTTTGGGGAGAATCACAGTTCTCATAGTAATTATTGGGAAAGAAGAAAATAAGAGAAGTTTTTTTCAATAAGAATTTGAGCTATAAGTTTATTAATATTTGAAATGGGCGATGTTGCCCGGTTCATAAATAGGAAAGTTGCAGTTCAGCCAAAGGACGTAATGAAAAATTATACTAAATAGCCTAAAATGTACTATCAAAGAACTGTAGGACTAGAAATGGACATGGGTCAGTCAAGATATCTGAGGGATGGCCAATTAATATGTTGTATACATAATTGGAATCCACTTACTGTGGTAGAAAGACCTTCTGTAGAGCATTTACTAGAGCACTTGGGACTAAGGTTTCACAGAAAGCACACATGGGTTGTGATCTTCGCTAATAAAGGCCATAGAATGCCTCCTCTAGGAAAGGCTTTAGAGATAATCCAAGGCCATTTATATCCCCTATATTATTATATATAGGTAATGTTTGTTCACTTAGCAGTATTTAGGCTCTAAATATTAAATTTTAGAGCATAAATGCATTCAGTTAATAGTACCTTTGACATTTTTTCTTTGTAGCATTTTTTTAGTCTTAGAACTTGGAGGACACCCCAGTTCTTCATATAGCATATTCATTTTCCATCTTTTTTTTCCTGTTTTTTATGAATTTCATGATATCTTTTTGGTTTTATATGAAAGTCCATCTTCTGTGAACACTTAAATACTCCTCAAAGTATCAAAATATATTCATGAAAAATTTATAGTTTCTGAGTTCTACTTTAAAGACATCTTAGTAAATGTGTACATTTGAGGAGTTTTCATTTTAATGTGTAGTGGTCATTTATGTAGCCTCTGCACAGAATAACTGCAAATTTCCTCTTAAATGTTTGCTAATTAGTTCTTTTGTGCTGTTGAAAGTGAATTTTTGGAAGAACATAATTGACTTATTTTGCCCTTTATTTGGTTACAAACATTTTCTTCCCTTCCTGAATGATTCTTTGTTACTGAATGTCTCCTTCTGAACTTCTTCCTCTAATCTCTTTTAAGGTGATAAAATGAAAACTTGAATAATTCCAGGAATTCTCCCCCTCTTTATTCAATGTAATTAGGCTGACTGTAGGAGGTGCTTAACATATGTTGATTAACTTACTGGCTTAGAAGTTTACTATTTCTTTTTGTCTATGTAAATGACTATGCTAAAGGTATATTTTTGGGGGAATAAGTTCTCTTCCTCTTTTGATTATAATACCTGCTCTACCTGCTTTTCTCCAAAACTGCTTTGTAGAGAGAATATTTATTTCATCTGTCAATTGTGAGATATCCTTCATGTACTAATATTGTGTGTCATGCTTTTGAGTGGATTGAATAAACTACATTTACCTGTCTGACCTGAACATTCTTGCTACAGTTCTCCCCCTCTCTCTACTTCCCTCTCCCTCTTTCTCTGTCCCTCTCTCCTCTCTCTTTCCCCTCTTCCTCCTCCTCCTTTCCTCTCCCACTCCTCCCCCCTTTCCCTCATTCTTGACTTATCTTTCCCTCTCCCTTCCCCCTACCCTCCTCTTTCTCATTCCTGGTTTATCTCTCTCTACCCCTCCCCCCTCTCCTCTTGGTTTACTTTAAGTTCTTAATTAATGTTTGTGGATTGATTTGAACCCTTTAAGTGAATTCCCAATTCTCAACCTTTTATGATTTTTCTCCTCAGGGTCCAACTTGAAGCTAAAGAATGGCTACTCAGGAAAATTCTTCCAGGTAAGATTCCAAACTGGGTGTTGTGTTTTCTTCCCTCATTTAACATGCCAATCACCAGATTCCATGTGTCATAGAGAGAGCTGGCATCTGATCTAGGAAGAATTGGACTCAAGGTCCACTTCTTGATACCACTAGTTGGTTGATTCTAGACAATCAATGCTTTAGGCAACTAATTCTTAGGACTAGGTTTCAGTGGGAGAGGAAAATTCCTCAGTATCAGTGAAATCACAGGTCTATTCTCTACTCTACCCTATCATCACAGTAAGTAATTACAAATATAGGCCTAACACAGGCCTTGTTTAAATTATGTCAGTATTCCAGTAGTTTTCCTCAAACCCCAGGTTTAAGCAGGGCATGAGACAGTTTTCACATCCATCTTGCCCCTTCATCTTTTGTCAGGATGACAGGTTCATTGAATGCCAACCCTGATAATTATGTTAGCTATTATTAATCTGCTGCAGCAGATCATGAGCCCTTCTGTTTTTTCATACTTTTTCACCAAACTAATCTTATTAAGAATTACTATTTTTCTTCCCAGCTAGTTTTTCTAATCTGGCTCTGAATCTTTGATTCTTCCTTTATTTCAGTGGCATTACTAATAGTTCTTTCTTCCCATGACTTTTCCCCTTTTTTTTGGGTTATTATATAACCCAGAAGAATAAAGTGCTAGTTGGAGAAATGAATTCCTCTTCTGACTCTTTTGCCAAGTCATTGTCACTATTATTAAGTCCTTTTCTACAGAATAAGGGTAAAGACTACTTTCAGGGCTATCTTTCCTTAATCATTTAAAGTGAATTAAACTAATGTCTTAATCATTTATTTTCAAATCATATATTATGGTTGTGATTTGGAAAGAAAGTTGGATTTGGAGATGGGTTTTAGGTTTGCCTTTGCCATTATTTATTATCTTTGGGTAAGGTATTTAACCACTTTGGGGCTTCACAATTTCATCCTTTAAAATGAGGGGTTGAACTAGATGATGTTTAGGACCCCATGTACAGTTCTGAATCTGATTCTTTGATCTTGATATAGCCATATTATGGATTCTTATTTTCTAATACAAAGATTCATGATTGTAATATGAAATTTAGGGCAATATTTTGAATTAGTTGCTAAAATTCTTTGTGTATGTTGTGTTTGTGATTAAGGAAGAATCTCAGATTAGAGTTGTCAAAAATCAGGAAAGATGTTAAGAGACCAATGAACATTTAGTTTACTCTTTCTCCTGCCCTCCCCCCCCCATTTTAAGCCATTCTTGTCCACTTAACTATATATTAAAAAAATGCCTATTTGTTCAATTAATAATATTTAATATTTTTCTTTGTAATATCCTTTTTAGTTTTAGTTATAGAGTTTGTGTTGTATTTGAATTTTTAATCCTTTATTTTTAAATAACCTTTTTTAATAATCATTTATAAAGATGATTTTATATACCCTCACCTTCCCTACCTTTTTCCCCCACTATGTCTTCATTGTGACAGAAAAATAATAGTTAAGTGAAACCAAATGACACAGTGATGATATTTGATAGTTTATGGTCCACTCCATAACTGTAATCTTTTTATTGTATAGTTCACTACTTTTCTACCAAAAGGAAGAAAGGAGTGACTCCTCATCTTAAGTAATTACAATTGCTCAATGAATTTAGCTTCTACGACTTTCTGTACTTCAAAAAGAAGGAAATGCTGGTAGCTTGATGACTCAGGGAACTGAGAGCCAGGCCTAGAGATGGAAGGTCCTAGGTTCAAATGTGGCCTCAGACACTTCCTTGTAGTGTAACCCCGGACAAGTCACTTTACCCCCATTGCCTAGCCCTTCCTGCTCTTTTGCCTTAAAACCCAATACACATTGATTTTAAGATAGAAAGTAAGGGTTTAAAAAAAAAAAGGAAGGAAAAAGGCTCTTTTCAAAATGTTTACCAATTAATCAATTCACACCCAATCACTTGCTGTCTTTTCAATTATACCTTCACAACCTATCATGCCTTTGAACACTTCTTTCCACTTATAAAGCTAATACTCTAGAATTAGTTCTCACCTCATCTGAATTATTGCAACCATCTTTGAATTTGACTCTATTTGCAATCTTTTCCATCTAATCCATTCTCTCTGTAGCAGCTAAAGTAATCTTTCTAAAGTACAAGTCTTAACTGTCTTACTGCTACTTGAGAACCTTCAAGAGTTCCTTTTTTACCTATAAGATTAAATAGAAAAATTCCTTGGCTTTGCCTTTAAAACTTTCAGTCTAGGTTTATTGCAAGTTCTTCCACTTTTACACATTCTGTGTTCCAGCAAAAAATGGCCCATGTTCTCTGAATTTTAACATTCCATCTCTTGTCTCTGACTTTGCATAGTTTATCCTTCTTTGGAATGAGATCTCTCTTTTCCTTTATCTCTCAGTAGTCCATTCTTCAAGCCTCAGCTTATCCTGCCACCTCCTACTGTCTTACCCTATATGATCCTTTTAGGTGTTGGTGTGCTTCTCCTTTGTCAAATGGACATTCACTAACATTTATTTGCTTATGTTATTTTTCCCCAGTAGAACATAAATTCCTTGAGAACAAGGTTTATCACTGATGCTTGAAAGATACTCAATAAATACTTGTTGAATTGGCCTGGATTAATTTGTGGCACTCATCTGAAAATGTGTTTGATATGGATATTGTGTGCCAAAATTTTCATTTGTTCATGCCCATATAGGGCCTGAGAGAACAAGAAATTTATTGACTTAAATGATGTTCTGAGTTTAACACAGTCACTAAATTATATTTAAGCAATCATAATTTGCTCTTTTAAAAAAAATTCTTGCTTCTGTCCTGGGATCAATACTAAATATCAATTTTAAGGTATGAGTGGCAAAGGCTAGGCAATTGGAGTTAAGTGCTTTGCCCAGGGAGTGTCTGAGGCCAGATTTGGAACCCTGCACCTCCCATCTGTAGGACTGGCTTTATATCCACTTGAGTCACCTAGCTACCCTGAACTATTTGCTCTTCAGGAAGCTTCTCTCTTCTCAGAGATGTGACTGTATTGTTAACAGTATTAACTTTGAACTTGTTTTACATGTATTAAATTATTCTTAGAATTTATTAGTCACAGGTAGGTGGCCAAAAGTAGAAAAACTGCTCAGAAAGTAAAGATTCATCTAAGGACTGAGTCCCTGGGATCATGTGGTTAAAGAAGAAAGAGCAGATGTTTCTCTTTCATTCTGGAGGAGTGACCTCATGTCATTATGACCAATGACCTTTTCAAGGATTCTTTGAGTGTCCTCTTTATTTTTATTATAAGATAGGAGATTTGGGAGTGGGAAAAGGGTGTTTGGATGATATCAAGGTTTAAGATTAAGCATATAATGAAAAAAGGTTTTTGAATTTTGTCTTTGTGCCATTCTACCCCCTATTCACCCCTATCTACCCCCATCTACCCCTATCTACACACAAGCAACTCTTCATATTCACAAGAATAATCACTTTGACTCACTTTGACTCAGATCCAATTTCCTGGAACTTTCCAGGACTTCATTGACCTGACTTTTGTAGGGCTTGTGGTGTAACACTGGGTAAACACTAAACAATGCACTCTGTTTCAGTTTAGAAACCATTAGAAAAAAATGAGTCAGCTTTCTAGTGAGAGAGATTTAAAACATGGGAGGTTCCCTGAGAAGATGTTTAAACTTCTTTGAATTTAGTTGGGTCACTATAATTCTAGAGATGTGACACTGCTGACACTGTATTGTTATAGTATTAAAAATCCTTGTGAGAAGAAGAGCATTGCCAGCAACAACAACCACAAATATTTATTAATGCTTGCTATATGACACTGGATGGAGAGCCTACGTTAAACTCAAGCACACTCAAAATCTCTTAACCTCCTAGAGTTCTAAGGCAACTCTAAAACAGAAAGTGCTACCTTTTTCTGGTAAAAGGTAAAAGTTTTCCTCATTTGGGAGCTCTCTCTACTAATGAAATCCTGAGGCCAGTCCCATCTCTGTCCCCTCTGATATATAGGAACAACATGATACAGGCTCTCGATATACCAAGAGAAAAAGCATGGTGTCCCTGCTCTTAAAGGACTTGCAGCCTTGTTAGACAGACAGGGTGTGTACTTTAAAAACTAGACTAATGCTATAGGAATGGAATAGGGGTATTTTTCTAGGACTGAGGTTGTTGAGAAGAAGACTTTATGTAGGTGGCAGTGCTTGATCTGGGCATTGAAGGATGGATAAAGTTGAGTCAAAACTGAGAAGAGTAGTAATGGAGAGATTGCATCCAATGTAGCACATGGTTAGGAACAAAGAGGTGGGGCAGGATGGCAGCCCCTCTTGCAGTTACTTTTAGATGTTTTGAAACCAGACCTATAGCAGGATATTAGGACATAAGTTTAAAAATAGGAAGTTAGAGGAAATAAAGAATTTAGCTAAGAAGTTATAAGAAAGAGAGATAGAATTTGAAATAATCTAAGTAATAGTTGAAACTATAAGAGTAGACACTTTTGATTAAAAGAATAAAGGAAGAAAAACGAAAGCTTGGTGTATACCCATATTTATTTGTCTCTTGAAATTTTATTCTTGTTTCTTACTTTCTCTTTTTTTTTTTTTTTTTGCCTTTCTCTGCTCATGATTATCTTACTACCCAACTACTTCAATAATGTCCTGTGCTCTTCTCTCCCAATGCTTTATTCTATCCATAATCATAGAAGGAACTTTAAGGGGAGTATCTTGTTCAACCTCTTCATTTTCTAGAGGAGGCCCAGGAAGGCAGCAGCTAAGGAAGCAGCAGAGCCAGGACTGAGAATCTTCAACATTTTTTCTTTGCTCATTTAAAAAACTTTTATTCTCATCCCTTAAAGCAATGAGTACATATGCTCTCCTTGTCCTCCCTCCCTCCATTTCATTTTAAATCCACCTTTCTTTTCACTGTGCTACCTTGAGAAGGCAAAGAAACAAAAAGTAGGATAATGTGGAGGGCCCTAAGTGGGCTGGCATTGATGCCTTTTCTGTATAGTACAACATGTATCTCCTGGAAATTTGTTTCTCTGATTTGGATATGTCATCATTTTCACTGAACTTCAGGCTTCAGAATGGTGATGTGGCTGAGACCATTATTCATACCATGACAAATATAAACCAATAGACTGTCATTGAACTCTGGGCATTACTGATTGCCCTACACTGTTCTAGTAGCTGACCATGCTAGTAGCATCAATTTAAAATATAAACTTGAGGAGGACTGTTTTGAAGGGGGGAGATGAGGGAGAAAAAGAGAGAAATGAGTTGAAAGATAGAGAAGAAAAATGGTTAAAATGTTAGGGATCAAGCAGGGAGAAAAGTCATATCCAGCCCTTTGGTAAACTAAAGATGGCACGCATCCTTGGTCCCCATCCACTGACCTTGCCCAGGTCTACAAGAACCCAATAAAGCATAAAGTTACTGAACCTCTTAAGACCATGTGAAGGATACCTTCCCTTGCCTTCCTTTGCCTTACCACTGAATCATCTGTCAGTTGAGTGGAAAAGGTTAGATTCCATCTCCTAAAGAAAGTGAGCAAAGTTGGGAGACCATTACCTAATCTACCAAAGAACATTAATCTGGAGGGTATCCCCCTTTCCTCCAGTCCAAAGACAAAACAGCCAGCTAAGAAAGGTGATTGGAAGTGAAAGACTTACATTCTGGGTTGTTACTCCTGAACTGATGAGTTCACATATCTAATTATAATCCAAACCCTCACCTCTTCCCCTCCCTCTACTATGTCCATTTAAGAGTGCCAATGAAATAACTACATGCTTCTTGCTGGACCAGTCCTTGGTCAGTTTGAATGATCCAATGCTCAAATCTGTTGTAATGCTCATCCCTCATCCCCAAATCCTACAGCCTAAACTTAGTAGGTATACAAACCTAAAATCATCATAATTTCCAGTGGAACCCATCCTCTAAACTTTATAACTAGATTTTGCTATATTTACTGAGGACATATCAATTATGCCCATATTCCAGGCCTGCCTTCTACACCCCAATAACTTCTCTGAATGATGTAGGTTTTAAAAAAAATTAAACCTTTTTTCTCTGTATTCTATTTTATAACAGTGAACACTTAATTCACATTTCAAACCCAAATATCTCAAAAATGAAAGAAGATGTCCTCTATCATTTCAATCTTGGGACTAAAACTCATGATTTGCCAACCATGTTTGGAGATGTGAAGGTAAACATACATTTAATTCTAAAAATGTAATGCATTAGGCTTCTTGCATGTAGTGTTAATCTGACTTACATTTTGTGATGTGTGCTGATAAGGATTCAATTATAAAGTCTCATTTTAAGTATTTCAAGGGGGTTGGTTATTAAAAATGTTTTAAATTTATTTCATAGATGCTTCTTTACAAATATATACATATACAAATGTATAAACTGGAATGAAAGAAACATTAGGTTTTAAAAAATTGTACATGTGACTTATGTATGTTTTAACACAGCAGTATCCATATCACTTTTTTTAACCAATTCTGTTTTTAAGCATTTGTTGCTATTTTTAATATCACAATAATTATTAGTATATATTGTCCTCTTACTCTTCCCATATTTCTAGGGATTATTCATAATTATTTATTGTTGTACATTCATATTCCTGACATTCATAAGCTGTACCATGGCTATTTTTTTCCCAACTATATGGTGCTGGTTATTTTAAGGAAACCAGTTCTTAGTGTTATATAATCATCTGTTTTGTGTTTTAGGCTGAATATACTTATAAATTATTATTCAGAACTTTTGGGAAAGGACATTAACTATTTCAATGAGAGTGAATAGTCTTGGGTTGTCTTTGGTAGTCTCGTTCTATCAGTGTGGGACAGTCTTTCATGGAACTGTTTTTTTTTTTTTTTTTTTTTTTTTTTTTGCTAATTCCATTTTTGTTTTTAAATTTTTCTCTTGTTGAAGTTTTTCTCTTTTAACATTCTATTTATTTTGCTGTCCTCTCACACTTCCCCCCCCTCCCCCCAATTTGTTATCTCAGCAGTGTCTGACATGGTCCATAGAGTTTTTCTGGCAAAGATATTGGAGTGGCTTGCCATTTCCTTTCCCTGTGTTACCATTTTACAAGATGAGGAACCATGGCTAATGAGGGTTAAGTGACTTCTTCCTTAGGGTCAGAGCTATATTAAAGTGGTCTCTAAGAGTGAGTGATTTAAACTCTGATCTTCTTAACTCCAGGCTTAGGACTTTATCCATTGTACCACCTAGCTGCCTGCTTCTCATGTTTTAGATTCACAATTTTCTTTTCGTTATTGAACTTTAGTCAAGATTCACTGTTTAAAAAAAAAAAACTGGTTTTCCCACTGCAGTTTATCAATGCTTTGAAGGGTAGAAGTTTTACTGTTGAGAAATAAACTTTTCCCAAAAGCTTTGAATAGATGATTTAGGAAAAGCAAGCAATTGTAACAACTATGTATATATTTTATATATATTTCAAAGAGAGATGATTTTAAGATTTTTTTAGTGGTACTTATTATGTTGAAAATATATGAACTCTTGAATATAGGCTCCATTTCCCCCTAAACCTAGCACTCTGATCTTGTGTAAAACTACTTATTTAGGTCTATAATTGTTATTTTTCTGCCTCTGCATATGTATATACTTTTCAAAATAGATCTTATTTTAGGGGTACAGTCTATATTAGGATAATCAATAATGAATGACAAATCTGTGGAATACTTGATAATTATGTGGTTATATCATCTTGTTAGTTCGTGTGTGTTGGAGGAAGTCCTTCCCGGATGAAAGCTTTTATTAGCTTCATAGCTGAAGAACTGGGACTTGCCAAACCTGGCATGGACTATCCTAACCTTTGTGAAGGAACTGACCGCTTTGCCATGTATAAGATTGGACCTGTACTAGCAGTTAGTGTAAGTACCATATCATTTGTCAATAAACTTGATTAATGCCACAATTTCTAATTTACAGAAATGGAATTACTCTTAATACAGACTATGGAGTCCAGAAATGGATGCAACTGGGGTTGGGAATTTGTCTCCCCTTTTGGCTGTTCATTAAATTGTAAATGAGTGAATGGGGGTGGCCCTACTGGAGTTGGGAATTTCAAAGTCTCTCCTTTTGGCTATTCATTAAATTGTAAATGAAGAGAGTAGGGTGCAATTGGAGTTGGGAATTTCAAAGTGTCCCCTTTTGGCTATTCATTAAATTGTAAATGAGATAGTTGGATTGCCACCTGAGTTGGGAATTTCTAAGTTTCCAGGCTATTCATGAAATTGTAAATGAGATAGTCCCTGGGATTGGAATTTCTAAAGTTTCTCCCTTTGGAAGTCTTCCCCCCTCTTCCCTTTACTTTATAAGAATAGGCTGATTGTGAAGTAAATTAGTTTTAAGTAGCTGGTGTGGAAGACCTCTACTATTTTGAGTGGATGGGAAGGGGCCCTCTACTGGATTTTTGGGTGGATTAGAAGATGAGCAGGATACAATTGCCTCCCCTGAGACTGTAACCCATATCAGTGAGTTTTAAGATTATGTGGAATGTTAGTATTTATTACAAATCTTTCCACAAATACAAGTATTAAATTATTCTTTGTTCTCAGCTTGATATCTTGGATTCTTTTTATCTCCCTTCAGTCCCAAGACCTTTCAGTTGTTGAATTACCATTAAATGTCATACTTTCTGATAGATATGGAAACTTGAGATACAAAAAAATGAGTGATTTGTTCAATATCACTTGGGTATTATACTAGTCATAGAACATTAATGCAACAATTTTTCATCCAGTTCTCTTAACTGAGTGATTTTGAGTTTTTTAACATTATCAAAAATCACTTAAGACTATCATGTGATCATTTAAAAAGTTTAGATGATGAGTCAGGCCTAGAGACAGGAGGTCCTAGGTTCAAACCCGGCTTCAGCCACTTCCCAGCTGTGTGACCCTGGGCAAGTCACTTGACCCCCATTGCCCACCCTTACCAATCTTCCACCTATGAGACAATACACCGAAGTACAAGGGTTAAAAAAAAAAAAAGAAGAAAAAAAAAAGTTTAGATGATGTGGAAGCAAGAGAAATCTACCCCATTTCTCATTTTTTAAATTAATGTTCAGATAATATAAGAGTATCACAGAGGCAGCATAATGTAGTGGATCAAGCAATTGTATTTGACCTAGCTTCAATCTTGCCTCTGATACTTTACTTCAATAGTCATGGGCAAGTCACTGAATTCTGGATCTCAGATTCCCCATCTATAAAATGAGGGGATTATTTTGTATTTCAGTAAGTCTTAATCAATTTACTGCATATTACTTAGCTTAGTGTGCGAACTCCAATTCTGAATACTAACTACCTTATAGCTAGCTAAGCCATATTGTTACTGTTAACTCATACCCTTTAAGAAACTCAAGGACAAGTAACTTTACCCTCTTCTAAAATCTATAACCATCAAGAAAATAAGAGTATTAATTATTCCACTTTCCTGAGTGCTTTCTATCCACAAAGTTCTAATTAGATGAAGAATCAATAGCATCCCCCCTCAGAAAGTATCAGCCAAACTGGAAGATTCCTATTCTCTCTTAAAGTTCCAGCCATAAGACCATAAGAGGATGTCGAACCAGATATTAGGCTACCTGGTGACTGTCTAACATAACTTAGAGCTAGCAACCTTGGCACCAACTGATCAGAAATGGGACATATCTATATTGCCCAAGATTGTATAGGTTGATCAGTTCTTTATTGCCTATCTAAAGAGCTGTCTGACTGTCAGATGCATTCTTGGCTATTGGAGAGCCATGGACCTCATTTGTTGGCAGTTGCAGAGGATTTGGAACACTGCCTCAGTTTCTCTTTATTGCAGATTTTTATTTGGACAGGTTGGACTTGCTGACTTATAAAGTTTCTTACAGCTCTAAATCTGAAAATATTTATGAACCTATGATTCTAATGTATAAGTAAGGTGACATACCCTATTTACAAATCCTGACTTTCTACTTCAACCATCTTAAGCAAAGCTTCTAAACTGCAAATAAGTGTCTAAAAGCCTCTAAGGGTTTCAGAGTTGCAGATTCTCACAAAGTCAAAGAACTTTACTCCACGAAAGATGTGTGAAGTTATGATATAGAGCATGGATTAAAAATAATAACCTGCAAGAGTAAAATATGAAGAACTAAAATCACAGTTGCATTGAGGCCATTGTGTATGGTATTTTTGTTTTTTTGAAGAAAATTGTTAGATTAGAACACAGAAAAATGGATGTTTGTGGTCCTGATTCATAGTCATCAGGTAAAGGATAAACTAATGTTACTTATTCTCTGTTTTTAAGAGGAAAGAGATAAAAGTTAAATGTTTTAGGAAGATTTACACAAAGTTTTTCAGATGATACCAATGTTGGTACTAAAAAAAAAAAAGTAGGTTTCAAGCACCTGGCACATTTGTTTGTATGGAACACTTTGATTTCCAATCACTGCCAGGCAAATGAGGTTATTGTAATGCCATAGTCACCAATTAAGTAGAATTTTTTATTATGTATAACTTCACCAAGAGATGATATATGAGAATGCAAAAGGCAAAGAATGTTGTTTTGTGTAATAAGGCAAAGAATTTTTTATTCTAAAGTAGTACATTGGTTAGGATATGTACAATTTGAAATCCTGTTCAAGATAACATGCTCTATTTTTAATAATCTGTTTATACTTTTTTTTCAGCATGGTATGGGTGTTCCTTCCATTGGAATCATGTTACATGAACTTTTCAAGTTACTGTATCATGCCAAGTGTTCTGATGTTACCATCTTTCGCATTGGCACATCTGGTGGAATAGGTATCTTTATACTTAATTTTTCTGTTAGCTTTGTTTCAAATATGGTGAAATCTATCAATGGATTATTTATTTGCATTTTTAAATCTCCTTGTATAATATAGATTTGAGGGGTTTGGAACGTTTGTCTAGACCAAATCCAAACGTTATTGAAAGTACGTCTTTTAAAAAGTTTAGAGCATGGCGATGAGACCTGGGCTTGGAGCAACATCATGTTTGTAGGTGCCTGATATGCTTGGCTTTATTTTTGAGAACTTTTTAGGGCCAAATACAACCATCCAGATCTGCTCTTTCGGTAGTTAAGCATAGCCTACCAGCTCTATCCTTGTGGGAACTAGTGTAACTGATTTCCCCAGCTTTTTAAAATGTTCTAGCCAAGTTCTCAAACCTTGCTTGTTTTTATGTCTCCTAATGATTATATTGTTTAGACTATTACCTTAAGTTAGAGTTAATGCGATAATTTGCATTTCTTTGAGCCCTTTCCTAGTGCTTTGCTTAGCACTTCCTTTGGTTTTGAATGAGTTAATGTGATATTTGCATTTCTATGAGCTGTCTTTCAAAGTGCTTTGCATAACACTTCCTGTGGTTTTTAATTCCCCAAATTTGAGCACAATCAGTCTGAAAGGGAGCCTACTAGTACATAGGTTTCTGCATGTGGATTAAGAGAAATACATTCAGTGTTCATCAATATGCTATCCATGAAATGAAGGAGGAATATGTTGCATTTACAAGCATAATATTCAACTCTATTATTAAAACATAGCTAATTTTTATCTTAATTGAGCAATGAACCACAGTCTCTGTCAGTTACTAAAACTATTTCCATTCAGTGAATCTATTCTTAAATGTGGCAGGTTGTGAGTTAAGACAAAAACTTATTTATTGTGAAGGCCAGCAAAGATGGATGTCCATAAGCAGCTGATTTAAAAACTTGAATTCTTTCTGCTTGAGGCTCTTTACAAAATTCAAAGCTGAACTGCTATCATTTGAATAAGTGTGAAGACAAACCTAAAGCTTCACTTTTAACAGTTTATAACATTCTTGGCATTTGACTTGTTTCTGTTAGTTAAGGAAAGGCAAAAGGCAAACACTTTGGGTTGCATTAGATTTTTCAGCATCACAAAACAAATACACAAAAATAAAATACTGGAAGAGGAAAAAAGGATTTTACCACATGAATCCTAATCTAGTTTGAATGGCATTTATTAGATTTTAATTAAAGAGAACTTAAGTTAATTTGATCCTGAGCCTTTCTTTCCATCCTTGATAAAAATTTCAAGAATTGACCAATGGACAATTAAAACACCTAGACTATGTTACATACATATCTTTTTTTTTTTTAATTTTTTTTTATTTTATACCTTTAACTTCTGTGTATTGGCTCCTAGGTGGAAGAGTGGTAAGGGTAGGCAATGGGGGTCAAGTGACTTGCCCAAGGTCACACAGCTGGGAAGTGTCTGAGGCCAGACTTGAACCTAGGACCTCCAGTCTCTAGGCCTGCATACATATCTTTTGAATGAAATTCAGACAGGTTTTGGATTTTTGTTAAAATATTTAGTGTCTACTGTATGTAAACTGCTAACACCTGGCTTACTTTCCAGATTATCCAGTTTCATTGAATTATATTTCATAAACTCATAGAACCATAGAAACTTAGCATTAGAAATTTCCCACATAATTTAGGAATGGGCTAATAATCTTCCCCAAACCCCATTATTTTCCAAATAAGAAAAATGACCAAGAGAAGAGAAATGACTTTTATAATTTATGGTCAAATGTATTTTCTTATACTGATTAAAGGGAAAGCTTTTATATACTAGATTTTTTCAGTACACATCTAAGTGCTAGACTTTAAGGATACATAATGAAAGTCCCTGTTCTCAAGGAATTTATTTTTTGTTAGAAACAACATGCACATATTTAAGTGATTGTAAAATACATACTAAAAATTTGAAGGAAGGCCACTGTCAATCGGGCCATATGTTATATGTGTGTGTATGTGTATGTTTTGATGGGCTTTTCATAGAGGAGGAAATTCCTTTAAGAGGTGGAAGTGAGGATACCAGGTGATTTTGGGGAAGAATATATTAACCTTGGTGTTAACCTTGAATGAGTTAACCCAGGCATCTTAGGAGACACCAAAGATCAAGTTTATTCCAGTGGGATAATTTTTCTGTTATATTTAATCAAAATATTCTGGTGGAACAAGAAATCTCTTAAGGTAGTGGAGGCTTCCTTTAAGATTGAATCTGTCATTTTTATTCAGCCTGAAGGTTTTTATTTACATGACTGTTCTGGGAAGATGTTCCTTTAAAATCATTGTACATAGGTTTATCAACATTTTACACATATTAATAAAATATTTTAGAAACTATTTATAGATAACAGTCTAATACACTTCTTCTGTTGCAGCGTTAACTTCATTGGTGAGTTTTAACAAATAAGGCATAGTAATTCAATACACCCAAAGGTGCCAAAGCTAGTGTTTTATATTCTATAGGCAATATGATGGTCCCTTACTAGCTGTAGAATGAATCTAGTTCCTTCCCTATTACTGGTAGGCTGGATGTCTGGTCCATTATTCTTCCCACTATGAATGAAGGGGAAAATACTTGTGAAAGGGAAATTACAGACAGGTCTTTGACTTTAGTGCAGGGGTAGGGGTGAAAACCTTGATTTAAAAATCTTGCTGTATTTGTCAAGTATAGATGATAAGACTATTTATTCCCTTCTTTTAGGTCTAGAACCTGGTTCAGTGGTGCTAACTAAACAAGCTGTGGATTCTTGCTTCAAACCTGAATTTGAGCAGTTTGTTTTGGGGAAACGAGTAGTGCGATGTACGGATCTCTGTGCTGACCTAATTCAGGAATTATTGACATGTGCCAAGGAAATGAATGAGTTTAATACTGTTGTGGGAAATACCATGTGTACCTTAGATTTCTATGAAGGTAAGGTTACTGATTGCTTAATTGGAATTAAACAGATCAGAAAATAACACATCTACTAAAGGGCTCATAAATCCTTAATATACATCCTAGGTCAAGGGCGGCTGGATGGTGCTTTCTGCTCATATACTGAGAAGGATAAGTTCGAGTATTTACAGGCTGCTCACGATGCTGGAATCAGAAACATTGAGATGGAATCAACTATCTTTGCAGCCATGTGCAATGCCATTGGCATCCCAGGTATGTTTCTGCTCTTGTCAATGTACCCATATTAAAGTTACAATGGAATTTTCAGTTGGATGTGACAATGAAAGTTTATGACAAATACAAAGCATCTGGAAACAAAATTAAAAATGAAGTCAAATATGGCAAATCCTATATTTTTACATAAATCTCTTATGCAAAATGCAACAAACTGGTTATGTTCTTTTAAACACATTTGCATGTTGGTTATTTGGACTTCAATTCATTTCCCCATTAAGAAAAAGTTTTTATACGCAGCATTTGGATTGTTGAAGTTCTGTTCAGATTTAAGTCAAAAGTAGACTCTTGTATATGTAAACCTAAGATAATTCTGATCAGTTTTGGTTTGTATCAGAAAGTCTTGTAGCTTTTTGGCTAATGTTAATTGTACTTTGACCCTAAAATGTACTTGGGACTTTGAATGAATCAAATTTCACAGAATCATAGGCCCCATACAATTTAAATTTTATTGAGCCATTCAAATGATCCAGATTTTTCACTTTCTGGGTGAGGAAAATGAGGTCATCCAAGCAGAATTGACTTTGTGTGTGTGTGTGTGTGTGTGTGTGTGTGTGTGTGTGTGTGTGTGTTTGGGGGACTTTATCCAGTTACATGTAGAAATGATTTTTGACAATGGTTTTCTGACATTTTAGAATTCAGATTTTCTCCCTCTTCCCCTCTGATATAGGGTGAAAAAACAAAACAAAAAACTTAACCCTGTGTTGAGATTAGAAGGAAGGGAAAAAGGACAAGCATTTCAAGCATTTATTGAGTGTCTACTATGTGCTAGGTACTGCACTATGCGCTTTCTTTATAAATGATAGCCTTCTTTTTTTTCTGAAGAGCACCAGTGACATCATGGCCTGATGTCTTGACTCACAGATGAACTGGATTTAAGTGAGGCAGTTGCACAAAATCATTCTCCTTCCAGAGTTACCCAAGTCTAGTGGAAAGACAAAAGTCAGGATGACTGACAGTGGTTCAGGTTGAGGTGGAAGACCTTGACACCTTTCGTGTCTGACCAAGCATATGCCACAGTGCCAGATTCAGCTGCCTTCATGACCACTGGGACAGATTGTTCTCATTTGCTTATTCTAACGGGGAAAAGTCTTCACCTGCTTGGGTTAGTCATCCCCTTGGATTCCCAATGGATTTAAAGCCTGTTGGTCACCCTCAGCCTGGTTTAGCCTGTCTTTTGAGCCAGTTTTACTGGGGTGAGGCCACTGTGCATGCTGGTTTCTTACAGCCATTGGTCAAAGCTGGATGAAGGGTAGACACCAAAAGTAGATGAGAAATCTGGAAAAGGATTTGGCAAGTCCTCATACCAGAGGTGCCACTCCACCCTATACACCTCTTTACAAATATAACCTTATTGGCTGCTCCTAGAAACCTTGTGAGGTAGGTAGGTGCTTTTATTTTACATTTGAGGAAACTTGGCCAAAGAATCACTCAGCAAGCATTTGCTGGCACTGTCCATTGTGCCACCCAGTGGCCACAGATTGCATATCATTTACTTTCAGAAATTATTTGCTGAAATATTTCCCCTAACCCCTTTTCCTGCTCCCATTTGAACCCTTTTCTATGGCTGTTGAAAAAGATTAGGGGCAAAGTAAGGCAGGTGTGGTGGAAGCTGTACCTGCTTTGATATGAAGCAAGATGTAGGCAGAAAGATCACAAAGTAGCAAATAAAGAGGATATTCAGGTTTGAATCTCCTGCCCCTTAATTTGTATGACTTTGGGCAATAACTTAACCTTTCTGAACCTCGGTTCTCATCTGTAAAATACTGGAGATGTCTTCTAAAGTCTCTTCTACCATGGAATCTCAGTTTCTGTGATCCCCAGCATTCTCTTTACTCACTGCTGCCAATTCCGGGCTTCATTCTGGTTCTGAATAGGCAGCTTTAGATTTTTCCATTAGAATCTTTCAGAATCAACTAGCTTCTAAAACACTGGAAAGTCATGATTGTGGGATTTTACATTTCAAAGAAAACAAGAATAAAGTCTCTTATTATGCTATTTCTTTTGCATGTCAGATTCAGAAAATAATATTAAGCTGTTTCCATTTTTCTATGCACCCTAGGAATATTCTTTCTTTAACGGAATAGCTGTGTCCTAACTTTTATCATAAAGTCTTTTTGATAAAATGAATTCCATTTTCCTGTGACTTCCATTGTAATGATTAGAGATGAGTTCCACCTGAAAAATATTGATCAGCAGGCTGAAAACATTTTAGTTACTTTGAGGGAAAACAATAACTTTCTATTAAAATATTTAATGACATAATAGAGATAGTAAGAATGTGCTATACTTGGAATAAGGCATTGAGAGGGAATTACAGCAAAGGACCAGAAATTCAGGCATTATGATTCTGCACCTCTCCCATAATATTCCCTTTGAAAGTAACAGCAGCTGAAGGTTTTTTTTTAAACCCATACTTTCTGTCTTCATTATAAACTCTTTTTAAAGGCTTACCTTGCATCATAGATTCAATACTGCGTATTGGTTCCAAGGCAGAAGAATGATGAGGGCTAGGCAATGGGAATTCAGTGACTTGCCTAAGGTTACACAGCTAAGAAGTATATGAGGTTAGATTTGAACTCCAGTCTCACTGACTTGACTAGACCTGGCACTATCCACCTAATTGAAAGTTTTAAGTTAAGTTTTTACTGGCCTTAAATCACTATTACCTCCAACTTTAGAGGCAGAATAATTATTTTTCTTGAATTAAATTCTCTTTTCCTTGGAAATCTACATCCAGCATCTGTCTACACTAGAGTGCAAATAGGAGATTATCTGTCATATTAATGTCTACCAGTGATCAACAAGTTATTATAATGTGATGGTGCTGACCATTCTTCCCCTAGCCTAGTGCTTTGTTTATTTAGCTGAAGAGAGAAGTCTGCTCAGGGATATCAGTAGATTAAAAACAATCGTCACCTTGGAAAGTGCTGATTGTTCTATAGACTTTTGGATTTTAAATGGAGGATCAAGGGGCTTAAGCTGGCTATGGGATCAGGGATAAAATGGTGGTAAAGAAAATCTAAATTCTTTTTTTTTTTTAGATTTGAAAATTTTATTTTTTTAGAAAAATTTTCCATGGTTACATGATTCTTGTTTTTATTTTGCCCTTCACCCCTTCCCCCCATATCCAATGCAAGAAAACCTAAATTCTGTAAGCCTTTTGGATGCTGCTTTTCAAAATGATTTTTTAAAATTAGATGAATTTCTGAAAAATAAAGGAAGTCAGTAAAGGAAGATTTTACATATTCTTGTTTGCCACAGTTATAAGTAGAATTTACTATTTTTCACACCAGGAAGACATTTTAAGTATTCTAAATAATGTTTTTCTTCCCCTTTTCCCTTTCTTTACCATGTCATTGTTTTATATAATACACAGGAAAGAAATTGGACAAGGAGGCAGCTGTTTTAAATGAGGAAGGTTCTTAAAGCTGGGGTCCAAAATTTCTAAAAATTATTTTTGATAACTTCATTTCAGTAAAATTGTTTTAAATTAATTTGAAAACATTCAGAGAAGGGGCCCTTAAGCTCCACCACACTGCTAGAGGAAGGGTGGTCCCTGATATAAAAATGGTTAAGAACTGCAGATATAAATATGTTCTTTGCAACATTGACCAACCAGTTCAGTTACCTTCCATATATCCATTAATGCTCTCTTAATGACTATTTTCCTGACTATTTTCCCCCCTGTTCTTGTTTCCTCCCCATTGACAAATATGACTTTTAAACTCTTACCTTCTATCTTAGAATCAATACTGTGTATTGGTTCTAAGACAGAATGGAGGCAAGGACTAGGCAATGGGGGTAAAGTGACTTGCCCTAGGGTCATGGGTAGGAAGTGTTTGAACCCAGGACCTCCCATCTCTGAACCTGGCTCTCAATTCACCGAGCCATGTAGCTGCCCCTGGAAATAAGACTTTTGAAAGACTTTAGCAGAATACAGTTTTTAGGTGATCCTTATTTAAATGAGAATCTTGAAAGACACTCATAAAAACTCTAGTATTATGTTCGTATCATTTATAGAATGAATGTGTGATTGAGGTGAGGGATGGTGAAGACTGAAAACTAAAATATAAGAGAATATCATGTCAGTTAAATAAAGCACACGCTTAATTTTGTAGTTAGCTCACAGGACTTTAAAACGAATACCATGTTTGTTTTCTTTTTACCTTTTACATCTTGTTCTCTATGAATTTGAAGGGGATTAGACTAGATGATTGTCTCTAAGGTCTCTTCCCAGCTCTTAAAATGCTGTGGTTCTAAGGGTGAAAATTAAAGAGGAAAATGTCTTCCTTATGTTTTAAACCTTATTTTTATCATTCACATTTAAAATAGACTATGGAAGAAAATACTTGAGTTCAGAATAGTATCTTTTAAAGACATTCCATTTTCAATGTTTTGACATCCACTTACTTATAGCAAGGAAGCATTTGCTTAAAGTTTATTTTATACTGAGAAGAGAGAAAGGGAGAGAATAATAGTGTAAAGGATGGGGGAGGTAACAGACTCCTGGCATCTTCTCAGGGGCTCTTTGAGGATCTTCTCAAACGCAAACCCCAGGCACTCTGACTTGTCCATATATTTATTCTGCAGGGGTTCTTTCTAAACACCACCCTCAGTGATTGCTCAATTTCCCTGAAAATTTTGGTGCCATTTGGTAACAAAGTAGATAATGGTCCCCCTCATATGTTATTTTATTTCATTTGATTTTTGAATTAAGTCAGAGAACAACCTTTTGATTTAATGTGTTCTTTTTTTTCCACTTGCAGCTGCTGTTGTGTGTGTTACTCTTCTGAATCGTCTCAAGGGAGATCAGATTACCAGCCCCCATGACGTGCTTGTAGAGTACCAACAAAGACCACAGAAGTTGGTAGCATCTTTCATTAAGAAACGTCTAGGAAAAGCATGAAAACCCCCTTTTTTTTTAATTCAGTTTAAGAAAATCCTCTATAATCTTTGCAATTAAAATAGAGGATCCCAGTTGTATTCTTTGTTAAGTTTTATAAACTAATAACACATAAATTTAATTTGTTTATCATTTATGACTATTGTGGTCCTTCTGCAAAAATTAAGAGGATGCTATACCCTTTTCCTAGGAGAAGAATCCTTACCCATCAAAGGTCTGTATAGGATACTGTTAAGGAATAAAGCAAAATTTCATTTACTCTATCCACTAGAGGGTGCCATGGGCATCAGATGTTTTTAGGCTCTTCTGGGCAATAGGCTATCACTCACTGACTTCTTCATTAGGCTAGTAGGGTTCTGATGCCATGTCTAGGTATATTTGTTGTATACATGTGCTTGCACTCATGCCAATAATTTCTCTGATTTATATACTCTCACCTACTTAACCACTCACTCCTTCCCTTCATAGTTAGTTATTGAAAAAAGCTTCAGTAAGGTCATTACTCAAATAAATTATTTAATTGGAATAGATGAAAGATAATAAAAGCTGAATTATTTCTTGAACAGATTGTATATGCCATTCAATCCCTGGACCCAGCTACATCTAGAGGCAAAACCATTTGCTAGGTTCGAGTTAGCATTGCTCTCATCTCCTAGGCTAGGAAGTTCTATATTTTTATTTTTAGACTTCCTGTCTCCCTGTGAAAAGGATGAAGATACATACTGTTAACTCATGATTAGTTTAGAAAGTGCCGTAGAAAGTGTAATGATTTTCTGGATTGCAGCTGCATACAAAAACGAAAAAGCAGGATGTTGGATTTAAGGTCTTGGAAACAGCATTTTCCAAGATTTGAAACATCTCTCAGCTTTGATGTTCCTGAAATGGAATGCTTATAAAGTGCCGTAGAGGCTAATACCCTTATGATCTTAACTGAAATATAATGCCCAGAGCATCAAGGTGGCAAGAATGGCCCAGATCCTTTATGTCCCGATTACTTTCTAATCTTAGATCAACACATCTTAGAAATATTTTTCTTAGGAAGAGTTGAAGCTTTAAAAGCATTAGAGCCTTGTGTCAAGGAGATTCATGTTGCTGAGATCCAACAAATGGATTTTATCTAACTTGTAATTTTGTTCTTCAAGAAGGAGTTGGGATACTTTTAATATTAGAATGTTGAATGTACATAAGTCTGGAGATGGGAGGTCCTGGGTTCAAATATGGCTTCAAACATATTAGCTGTGTGATCTTAGGCAAATCACTTTATGCCAATTGCCAAGCCCTTACCCATTCTTCTGCCTTGCAGCCAATACTTGGTATTGATTCTAAGACAAAAATTAAAATTAAAATGTAGAGTATCAGAGCTATCTCATTTTTTCAGTTTTTTAGCTATCAAAACCACTGGTTTTAAAGTGTTAAAACTGAAAGAATATATATATATATTTTTTTCCCCAAGTACTGTGCAAGGTGGGGAAAGACTAAAAATATTATAGCAAATAAAATGAGTAAATATTTATAAACCTGGTGGGAATCTTTAACCATAGGATGAGCAACTTAATTTTTCTGAAAGAATTTTGAATGACCTGGTCGAAAGACAATTGAGGTTGTAGTCAGAAATTTCAATTTTTAATTTTGATTCTGGGATTTGCTGCTTTTTTCATCATAAAAGGATTACTTAAGCTTTAGATATATTGTTGTCAATATTTAATAAGCAACTTCAATAATATACTGATCAGAGAACTATGTAGAGCCCATAAAAGTTTTGGTAACAAAGTTATTGCCTTCTCAGATGTTATACTCAATTAAGAGGAAATTATGGATACAAATAATTATATTTTTAAAAATCCATAAAATATTCTTAAAATGAGCTCACTATAGGGCTGTGAGGATAAAATGAGACCATACCATAGATTTAGAATTGGAAGAACTCTTGAATCCAGGAAAAAACAGATCTAGAGAGGTTTTTAAGAGATTTGCCCAAGATTAGAATCTAGATCCTTTATCCCTAGATCTACTGCTATATGTAAAGAGTTAACTGAGAAACAAAAGTACTCCAGAAATGGAAATTGTAAAAGTTATTTTTCCTCATTTGCGAAGCAATGGGATGCACTTTTAAAATCCTGAAACAAGAGGGCAGCTGGGTGGCTCAGTGGATTGAAAGCCAGACCTCTGGTCAAGAGATCCTAAGTTCAAAATGTGGCCTCAGAGATAAGCAAAGAAGGAGTCCTACCAAATTTCTTTTACGACACAAATATGGTACTGATTCCAAAGCCAGGGAGTTAAAAAAACAGAGAAAGAAAACTACAGACCAATCTCCCTAATGAACATAGATGCAAAAATCTTAAATAGAATACTAGCAAAGAGACTCCAGCAAGTAATTAAGAAGATCATTCACCATGATCAGGTGGGATTTATACCAGGAATGCAAGGTTGGTTCAACATTAGGAAAACCATCCACATAAATGACCATATCAACAGTCTAACTAACAAAAATCACATGATCATCTCAATAGATGCTGAAAAAGCCTTTGACAAAATACAGCATCCATTCCTATTGAAAACACTGAAAAGTATAGGAATAGAAGGACCTTTCCTAAAAATAATAAACAGTATATACCTAAAACCATCAACAAACATATGCAATGGGGATAAATTAGAAGCCTTCCCAATAAGATCAGGAGTAGAACAAGGAATGCCCATTATCACCTCTATTATTCAACATAGTACTAGAAACACTAGCAGTTGCAATTAGAGAAAAAGAAATCGAAGGTATCAAAATAGGCAAGGAGGAGACTAAGCTATCACTCTTTGCAAATGATATGATGGTCTACTTAAAAAATCCTACAGAATCAACTAAGAAGCTTGTAGAAATAATCAACAACTTTAGCAAAGTTGCAGGATACAAAATAAATGCACATAAATCATCAGCATTTCTATACATTTCCAACACACTAGAGCAGAAAGAAGTAGAAAGAGAAACACCATTTAAAATCACCCTAGACAATATAAAATAATTAGGAATCTATCTACCAAAACAAACACAGCAATTATATGAAAACAACTACAAAACACTTTCCAAACAAATGAAACTGGATCTAAACAATTGGAAAGCCATTGATTGCTCATGGGTAGGATGAGCTAACATAATAAAAATGACAATTCTAACCAAATTAATTTACCTATTTAGCACCATACCTATCAAACTACCAAAATACTTCTTTACTGAATTAGAAAAAACTATAACAAATTTCATTTGGAATAACAAAAGATCAAGAATATCAAGGGAAATAATGAAAAAAAATGTGAAGGAAGGGGGCCTAGCAGTACCAGATATTAAACTATACTATAAAGCAGCAGTCATCAAAACAATATGGTACTGGCTAAGAGACAGAGAGGAGGATCAATGGAATAGACTTGGGGTAAATGACATCAGCAAGACAGTGTATGATAAACGCAAAGAGCCCAACTTTTGGGACATGAATCCACTATTTGACAAAAACTGCTGGGAAATTTGGAAAACTATGGGAGAGATTAGGTCTAGATCAACATCTCACACCCTACACCAAGATAAATTTAGAATGGGTGAATGACTTGAATATAAAGAGGGAAACTATAAACAAGTTAAGTGAACACAGAATAGTTTACTTGTCAGATCTGTGGGAAAGGAAAGACTTTAAAACCAAGCAAGAGTTAGAGAAAATTACAAAATGTAAATTAAATGGTTTTGATTATATTAAACTAAAAAGTTTTTGTACAAACAAAAACAATGTAGTCAAAATCAGAAGGGAAACAACA
>NC_058130.1:80309406-80378686 GCF_016433145.1 Gracilinanus agilis | reverse complement strand
CTCCAGTTTATTATTCCTTTTAGCACAATAGTATTCCATCACCCGCATATACCACAGTTTGTTCAGCCATTCCCCAATTGAAGGACATACCCTCCTTTTCCAATTTGTTGCCACCACAAAAAGCGCAGCTATAAATATTTTCGTACAAGTCTGTTTATCTATGATCTCTTTGGGGGTACAAACCCAACAATGGTATGGCTGGATCAAAGGGCAGGCAGTCTTTTATAGCCCTTTGAGCCTGATTCCAAATTGTCAGCCAGAATGGCTGGATCAGTTCACAGCTCCACCAGCAATGCATTAATGTCCCAATTTTGCCACATCCCCTCCAACATTCATTACTCTCCCCTTCTTTCATTTTAGCCAATCTGCTAGGTGTGAGGTGATACCTCAGAGTTGTTTTGATTTACATTTCTCTAATTATTAGAGATTTGGAACACTTTCTCATGCACCATTACATTAGATTTTACCACAGTGTGTCAGTCTCTGTGTACAATGTTCTTCTGGCTCTGCTCCTTTTGCTCTGCATCAATTCCTGGAGGTCTTTCCAATTCACATGGAATTTCTCCAGTTTATTATTCCTTTGAGCACAATAGTATTCTATCACCAGCAGATACCATAATTTGTTCAGCCATTCCCCAATTGAAGGGCATACCCTCGTTTTCCAGCTTTTTGCCACCACAAAAATAGCAGCTATAAATATTTTTGTACAAGTCTGTTTATCTATGATCTCTTTGGGGTACAAACCCAGCAATGCTATGACTTGATCAAGGGCAGGCAGTCTTTTAGAGCTCTTTGGGCTGTTACGATTAAAAATGATAAAGACTGATGTAATAAGAGAAATTAGTAGTTTAATTAAGGCCATGCTGATAGGGATAACATCATTAGACCACGCGCCTGTAAGAATTCACATTGCCTCAGCCATTTTTACCCTTCGTATCTTCCCTCCCCTGGTAGCTAAGAGACTTCCTCCTGACCCAGGAGTCTTATCCCCACTCTTACATTATCATACTTCCTGTTTCCCATGAGGAATCATGGGAAATGTAGTTTCAAAGTCCCCACGTGTCCATAGGAAATATATAACATGCTTTTAAATGGCATCTTCCCAATTCCAAATATACAGGGCATAGTTCCAAATTGCCTTCCAGAATGGTTGGATCAGTTCACAACTCCACCAGCAATGCATTAATGTCCCAGTTTTGCCACATCCCCTCCAACATTCATTACTCTCCCCCCCTTCTCTCATTTTAGCCAATCTGCTAGGTGTGAGGTGATACCTCAGGGTTGTTTTGATTTGCATTTCTCTAATTATTAGAGATTTAGAACACTTTCTCATGTGCTTATTGACAGTTTTGATTTCTTTATCTGAGAGAGAGAGAGAGATGAAGTTTGAACTTCATTGTGTGGGAACTCCTTTCATTAATGTGGATTACAACTCTTTTATAACATAAGACAAAAATCAGGTAGAGGGAGTTCCCACTCTATAAAAGAACTGATTCTTGAAATACTTATGCATATTTTTTCTTAGGGTCATCTGTCACTAAATATATAAAAATGCAACAGAAACATGGGAAATACCTTACAGAAAAACACATTCAGTCAACTTTGTTGAAGAATACCTAATCAATGTAAGCCTCAAAGCCTCCTCCCTCAAACTGGGGAGCAAACTATTGAAAGTGTTGATACATTTGATCCTCTTCTCTTCATATGTTAATTTTTTAAATTAAAAAAATAAACCATTACCTTTTGTCTTAGAATCAATACTAAAAATTGGTTCCAAGGCAGAAGAGCAATAGGAGCTAGTGACTTGTCCAGTGTCACAAAGCTAGGAAAATGTTGAGGCTAGATTTAAACCCAGGTCCTCCTGTCTCTAGGTCTGGATTTCTATCTGACTGCCTTTCTTTGCTCCATATCTATGGAACTTCCCTAATAGCTGATTCTTATTTAGGGATTTAGCTTTCCCATTTCAAGCAAATCATTCCCTTTCCTTTGAGGGTCAAGATTTGCTTTTTATTTATTTTAATTTTAATTTTGAATATTTTACCATAGTTACATGTTTCATGTTCTTTCCCTCTCCCCCAAACCTCCCTAACCCCCCTTAGCTGATGTACAATTCCACTGGGTTTTACATGTATCACTGATTAATATTATTGATAGTTTGACTAGAGTTTTTGTTTAGTGTCTACATCCCCAATAATATCCCCATCAGCCCATATATTCAAGCAGTTGTTTTTCTTGTGTGTTTCTCCTCCCACAGTTCTTCCTCTGAATGTGGCTAGTTTTCTTTTTTCATAAGTCCCTCAGAATTGTCCTAGATCATTGCATTGCTGCTAGTAGAGAAAGACTTGCTTTTTAAAGCCCATTGTGGCAAAAAGATATATCAAGAAAATGGAAAATAAAAATAAAATGCATACTTTGTTCTCTTATAGCCAGCTTGTGATTTTATTTCTAGAGGTACCCATATCCCCAATACATTGTTAGGCATGTATTATACATAAATTCTCATCTCTCCTTTGCCCAATTATTCTAAATTAACTTTTGAGCCCCCAGGTTCAGTCTGAACCAAAATTTTTATTCCCCTCAAAAAAGCAGCACCATCTCTCTTGTGCTATCTTTATTTCTCAGCCTTATAACATATATATATATGTATATATATATATATATGCACACACATACATAGACTAACATTTTTGTTGGTCAATAGAATTTTGTGATAGGTAAATAAAACCTAAATGGAAAATGACAGGTAAGGAACAAATTTACACACATAGCTAACTGTAAGAGGGGCAGAAGATTTTGCTAGAAGGTAGAAGGGGTCATGAGATCAGACGTGGCCCATTAGCAAGTTCTCCACAGCATGGAGCAATGTAAGAGCAATAGTACTAGGAATGCATAACTTTAATAAAAGCAAATAACTTAACCTTTTTTGGTGTCTATTTCTTCCCCTACAAAATGAAAAGGTTGGATTTGATGAAATTTGAGATCCCTTTTAGCTTTAAATCTGTGTTCCTGTAATTTTATCATCTATATTTGGTTATTCCCATCCTGAAACATTGATCTAGTGTAAAGCCCTGAAATGATTAAGATTGATTCTGTATTATTTACTAATTGATCCTATTTATAATTAATTGATTTGCCCTGTAACTGCTTTAGTCATGGGTCTCTGTTTCTGAACTTGCTTTATAGACCACAGGAGGGAAGAAGCTGGCCCATTATTAACAAACTTCCAATCATGTTGCTACCCTCATCTTAGTTACGTAACCAATCATGTTATCCTCAGTCCCGTGATGCCATCTACCCTGTTCTGTTCTTTGTTCTGTACTCTCCAAAAACTATAAAAAGGGAACCGTCCTTTATTGGCTTATGTAATAACATCATTGCTTGGGTATTCTATGATAGGTCTTACAACTCAGTGTTGGAAAACTATTTATCTTTCTTTTGTACTATTTACATTTTCTTTTAGTTCTTGCTGGCTTCATTCTTAAACGATGTGTTCCAAATAGCTTAAACTGATATTAAAATTAAACTGCACTCTAATAATTGTGAAGTGCTTTGTAAATTGGCAAATAAAAAAAACCACTAATTGTTTATCTGGAGTTTACTCTACCAGATGAAGCCTGTGGCTCTAGCATTTAAACAGCTCATTTTGTTGTAAAATTATTCTGATTTAGAATGCTACAGTTGGCCTATGGCTCATTCTTTCAATTGGCAATTGGGATAATAAAGAAATTTCAAATGCTAAATACATTTAGTGCTTGTCTTTCATTATTTTATCTAGCTTTCTTTTCCTTACACATATTTAGTACTTTTTCCCTAATCTCCACATGGTTTTAATTGTACAAAGATATGAACTGTGTCGTAAGATGGCCTGGTATAGAATATGGATCTGGGGATTTGTGGTTGACCAAATCATTTCTTCATGAACTAGTCATTGATAGGACCCCAACCCATGGCAGCCTTTCTATAATTGATACAAGTCTACTACGTAGAAGGTCATGGACTTTGGTCAAACTCTAAATAATAAGAAGAGAACAATTGAGGCATTGCTCCAGAATGGGCTGGAAATTTGCCTGGTGCAAGTGAAATTTAGAGGGTTCTGAATGCAGTGATTTTCCTTTAGAGAAATTGTCATGGTCTGGCAAGACCAAGAACTGTGAAGTTAAGGGAGGTTGGGTCTGGGTCTCCTCTGTCTTGTTCCAGCCCTGACTAGCCTACTCCCTTAGTGTTGCCTGTGCTGTTTTTCCCTACTTCCTTGTACTAAAGCCCTTTGGAAGTTGCTGAAATAACATATTTCTTATAATCCTTATTTATTTTAGTCCTAATGAGCTTCAAAGATTATATTAATATAACAAATATATGTTTTAGTAAAACAAAAACTGAGCTAGATAATGTTGGTACTTTAATGTACTATAAAAAATGGAAAAATATAATCAGAGGAGTCAAGCAAATGCTTAGTAATTTATAAGAGAAAAGCCAATATTTAGGCTAGCAATATTCAGTAATCAAACATGAAATGATAGGAAGATTAAACAAATGAGTGGGTGACATTTTTCACATTTAAACAGAATTAAAAAAGAATGTCAACTATTGAAGATAAATGGGAGCTAGCTGGACTGATAAGAACTCTATGAATGAAATAAAAACATTCATTTGATTCCTGAGAAATGATAACAGGGCTCTTTTTGATAGAATAACATATAATGATTCTGTTGTCAAGCAGAATTACCTAGGTTGATGTTTTAAAGTGAGATATGGCTGCAATAAAAATCCTTTTTCAGGATAGGCAAAAGATAATAAATTGAGATGCTGAATCCCAATTGTAACATCCTATTAGATTCTGGGCAGTCAGTCTTAAAAAAAAACAATCAAGAGATAAGGACTAATGCTCAGAGTTCAGTTAAACATCTAAAACTTCATTTTTTCTCCCCTACATATATATAAGTACTTGTCTGCAAATCTAAACCAATCCTTGATGCATTAGAAAAGCCATTTTAGCCTCAGAAATCCCCACCCAATCCTTTTCTTTTTTGGTATGAACCAGTGATTTCACACTTAATATTTTTCATTGTTTTAATATCTTTTAAATAAAACATTCACAAGTTAGAGTTTTTCTACACCTGTTGCCAAATTTCCTCTTTTCTTTGGGACTTTTGTGGGGTGCTGCTGAGAGAGACACAGACAGGAATTAGGGGAATTGAGACTGCAAACTTGGAGTTAGATGTGCTTCCAGTTTTCTCACTTTTAAATGCAATGCTAAACTCATTGTCCTATATAGATAATACTAAAAAGAGGGGTTAGGTTCTAGGTCACCCCAAAACAAACATATGCAATCCATAACATAAACAAAATAATGCATAGATACACATCTTGTGATTTAGGGCAAGTCATTTAATCTCACTAGGTTCCTGTTCATCAACCATAAAATGAGAATATAGGATCAAATGGCATTGGTGGTCACTTCCACATCTCAATCTATTATCCTAGAATTACTTAATTCAGCCAGTCCAGGTTAGGCTCCTCTGAATGAGCAAAAAAAAGAGGATGGTCTGGTTACATAGTAGTTGTTAGGGATAGCTGAGGACAGGTCATGTGCTTCATTAGTGTCCTTGGATGTCAAGAAAATGTGGAGAATATACTCATGTACCACTGGTAGCAAATTTATGAAAGGACACCGAAAAGAGATGATTGAGATGAATGAGTTATAAGCTCTACAGCTTAAAGTTTTATTTATTTAGTTATTCATCTATTTATTTATTTGTTTTATTTTTTCCATAGCTTACATGATTCATGTTTTCTCCCTCTCCTCTCCCCTTCCCCCTCCCACAGTTGACAAGTAATTCCACTGGGTTATACATAAATATATTATCACTCAAATCCATTTCCATATTATTCATTTTTGTAAAAGAGCAAGCCTTTAAAATCAAAACCCCAAATCACATACTCATATAAACAAGTGATGAATCACATGTTTTCTTCTGGATTTTTACTCCCACAATTCTTTCTTTAGATGTGGAGAGCATTCTTTCTCTTAAGTCCCATAGATTGTCCTGTATCATTGCATTGCTATTAGTGTGAACTCTATAGTTTGAAAGGGATATACACACCAGTAGGTTCACAGGTCAATTCCATTGAAATATCTGGGAGTATTTGAATACTCTGGGTTAGATAGAGAAACTGATAGCGTATAATGATAAATAAGATAGAGTCCTTGTCCTCATTAAAGAACAGAGAGAGAATGCACATTTTAAAAACTTCTACAGACAAGACTGTGATAAGTTGTGCACCTTCTCTAGATGTTCATCCTTCATTTTTGAGGAGGATCAATGACATCACAGGGTGAGGTCTTGATGTGCATAAATGAATTTAAGTGAGACAGAGTTGCATAAAGTCATCAGCTTCATTGAAGTTCAGTGGCAAGACAAAAGTCAGGATAACTGGGATGTAATGGATGATTCTGGTATCTTTGATATCTGCCCCAGCTCTAAGTGTTTTACAATGCTTACTTTAGCTGCCTTCATTGCCATTGGAACAAATTTATTTTCATCCACTCATTCTTCACATGCTTGGTGTTTGACAGTTTTGAGATTGGTCAGCTACTCTCAACCTGGTTAGTCTGCCTGTTGAGATTGGTTTACCAGGGTGTGGCTACAACTTCTTGGAATCACAGGTGAGAGATGGGTGAAAGGTGGACACCAAAGATGGATAAGCAGCCCTGAAGAGGGCTCAGCAAGCCCTCCCAACAGAAGTGTTAGTCCTTCTTGAATACTTCATACATCCTCCTCCTCTAGTACATAACATTGTGCTCTGTACATAATAGGAACTCAATAAATGATTATTGATTGAATGAAAATGTTAAAGGAGATTGGTAGTATTTATTAAATGCCTATTCCATGCTAGGCACTGTGCTAGGATCTGGGGATAAAGGAAAAAAATTGTTTCACAGTTCTTGCATTCAAGAAATTTACGACCTAACTGGAAGACATACACACACACGTGTGTGTGCATGCACACATTAAACTAAAGACTAAAGAATTTAAAATTGGAAGCATTTTAATCCTTTTACCATGGGACAACCCTTCAAATACTTGAATATAGCTATGAGATCTTTTTCAAATCTTCCATACTGTTTTGGTCAAGTAGGACAGAAATAAGAGCCATGGGTGGAAGTTGCAGAGAATCAAATTTAGGCTTGAAGAAAGAATAATTTTCCCTGCTGGTGGAGTTGTGACCTGATCCAACCATTCTGGATGGCAATTTGGAACTATGCTCAAAGGGCTATAAAAGAATGCCTGCCCTTTGATCCAGCCATACCATTGTTAGATCTGTACCCCAAAGAGATCATAGATAAAGAGACTTGTATGATAATATTTATAGCTGCGCTTTTTGTGGTGGCAAAAACCTGGAAAATGAGGGTATGCCCTTCTATTGGGGAATGGCTGAACAAAATGTGGTATATGCTGGTGATGGAATACTATTGTGCTCAAAGGAATAATAAACTGGAGGAATTCCATGTGAACTGGAAAGATCTCCAGGAATTGATGCAGAACAAAAGGAGCAGAGCCAGAAGAACATTGTACACAGAGACCAATACACTGTGGTAAAATCGAATGTAATGGACTTCTGTACTGGCAGCAATACAATGACCCAGGATGATTCTGAAGGACTTATGGTAAAGAACACTACCCACATTCAGATGAAGAACTGCAGGAGAGGAAACACAGAAGAAAAGCAACTGCTTGAACACATGGGTAGATGTGGACATGATTGGGGATGTAGACTCGAAACTACCACACCAATGTAACTATCAACAATTTGGAAATAGGTCTTGATCAATGACACATGTTAAAACCAGTGGAAATGTACATCAGCTATGTGGGGGGGAGGAAATGAGGGGGGTGAAGGGGAAAGTAAGAGCATAAATCATGTAACCATGTTAACTTTTCTAAAAAATAAATATTAATAAATGTTAAAAAAAGAAAAGCAAGAAAAAAGAATAATTTTTCTAAAGATTGCTTTTGACCCAGATCTAAGATTTAATAGGAATAAAAATAGCCATGTTTGGGTTAAAAAATCAATTTTGCAGATATTGTATAGGGGAAGGGGGTTGGTAATGGTTAGTAGATCATCTGAAAAAAGATCTGGAGGTTTTTTATGGATTATAAACTCATTATAAGGGTAGCTAGGCAGTGAAATGGTTAGAGTGCTGGCGTGGAGTCAGGAAGACTCATCTTCCTGAGTTCAAATATGACCTTAGACACACACTAACTGGGTGCGTATGACCCCGGAAAAGTCACTTAACCCTGTTTGCCTCAGTTCTTTATCTGTAAAAAGAACTGGAGAAGGAAATAACAAGACACTTCAATATTTTTGCCACAAAAATCCCAAGTATGGTCACAAAAAGTTGGACGTGGTGGAAATAACTGAACAATAAACTCATGATGTCAGGGCAGCTTGTTGGCTCAGTGGATTGAGAACCAAGCCTAGAGATGGGAGGTCCTAGGTTCAAATCTGGCCTCAGACACTTCCCAGCTGTGTAACCCTGGGCAAGTCACTTAACCCCCATTGCCCACCCTTACCACTCTTCCACCTAGGAGACAATACATAGAAGTTAAGGGTTTAAAAATAAAAAAATAAAATAACCCCCATTGCCTAGCCCTTACCACTCTTTTGCCTTGGAACCAATAAACAATATTGATTCTAAGGTGGAAGGTAAGGGTTTTAAAAAAAATAAACTCATGATGTCAATAGTTCTATATGGCAACCTAACAAATGGATACAATAGTAGGTTGAATTAAGAGCAAAATAGTGTTTAAGAATAGGGAGGTAAAAGTCTCTCCCTGGACTCTTCTCTAGTAAGACTACATTTAGAATTGTAACAATGAAAATATATGTAATATATAATAATTAAAATGCCACACATAATATTTAGAAATTGGTTTTGTTAAATAATATTAATTAAAAAATTGTTGTGGTCACTATAAAATTAACTCTTAAGTCATGAGGATGATAGCTTTTAATAATTTAATTTAATATAAATAAAGTATAAGAAAGAAATAAGGAGGGAAGGAAGTAAGTAGAAAATTATTTCCTAGCCTACCACTCTAAAGTCTGATCCTTAGAATTTTAGTTCTCTCCTGATAAGGTTCTGATCTCCACATGAAAGTCTGGTAGTCTCTTCAGAGCAGGAGTCTTATCAGTCCAGGAGGGTGTCTTCCACCAGAGCCACCAACGCTGAATGGAGTAGAAGAATCAATCCCAGAAAACTGATGCCCAAAATCTTAATTTCCTCTACAGCAGCGATTCCCAAAATGGGTGCCACTGCCCCCTGGTGGGCAGTGATCCAGGAGGGCGGTGATGGCCACAAGTGCATTTCTCTTTCCTATTAATTGCTATTAAAATTAAAACAAAACTAATTTCCAGGGGGCTAAGTAATATTTTTTCTGGAAAGGGGGCGGTAGGCCAAAAAACTTTGGGAACCACTGCTCTACAGTATCATTTTTTATAGTCCTTTTTTCCACACCACTTCCTGTGTCTCTGAGCTGGTCCATCACATCTCAGGAACCAAAGTCTCTCTGACCTGGGCTGGTAGCCCTTAGTTCCGAGTCATGTTCCTAGGGCTCTTAACCTGTGACCTCTGTTTCGAGGGTTCCAGTTAAGCTAATGGGATGGGTCAGAGGAGAAGAAAGTTCATGACCTTGGGTTTTAGGGAAGCCCTGGTTAAATAGGAGAATATCCAAAGTGGGGGGGCACTGGAATAGTAGGAGGCTCATGATGTACCAGGGTGAATTAAAAGTACTATAATATTTAGCTTAGAGAAGATCTGGCTTGGAGAAGTAGTGGCAGAGGACAATATAGAGGAGGAAGGGAACAAAATGTACATCTTTAAACATTTAAGGAGCTTTAATGTGGAAGAAGGATTAAATCTGCCCAAATCTACCTGAAAAGTAAGAACTAGGGATAGAAACTACAGAAGCAGATATCAGCCCAATGTTAAAAAACAAACAAACCGGACAAACAAAAAACGTCCAACAATGTGCTTTCCAAAAGTGGAATAGGCTTTTTAGAAAAATAGGGCTCTTTATTATTATGAGTTTTCAAGAAAGACTCTATTGATAGTTATTGAGAATGTTTTAGAGAGAATTCTTGCTCAGGTACATGTTGGGCTAGAAGGTTCTTGGCATATTTTCCTGTTCAGAAATTCTGAGGTTTTTGGGAAATTTTGTTTAGTAGGGTCCTTGTTAATAATATTGCTAGTGAGGGGTCTCATGATATACAAGGACAAGGATTAATTAAAAGTACTGGAATATTTAGCTTAGAGAAGATTTAGCTTGGAGAATAGGATATACCATCCCTGATAAATGCTCATCCCACTTGTACATCTTGGTTCTAGTTCTTTGCTTTGGAGCCACTGGCTCTTCTCCTAATCCCAAACTAATTTCTCTTTTACCTGCTAGCTCTTCAACTATTTGAATTTAGCTTTCATGTTTTCCCTAAATTTTCTCTTTTAGCTAAACTTCCCTAATTGATCCAGGATTCTCTTATATTACATACTTTTGAGTTTTTTTTCACCATTCTGATGAGCTTCCTTATTCTAGCCTACATATGCAGTGGAATTGTTTGTCAGCTCCAGGAGGGGGAAGGGAAGAGGTGGTGGGGAGTCATGAATCATGTAACCATGGAAAAATATTCTAACTAAAAAAAAAAGAAAAGATATATAAGTGCTCAGTGACACTTTCATTTATGCTCATCATACTTCAAACTTCCTGTAGTTATTAGATCCAAGACTAAATCTCAAGTTTTCATGTCAATAGACCATCATGCAGAGTAACTGAACAATTATCAAATTCTACAGATTTCATTGGAGTGCTTAGGGGGTCAATTTCACACAGAGTTAAAAATGAAAAAAAAGGGTAGTTACGAAGATATTAGGTTATCAATATTAATGTGCTTTATAACTACATGCTGTCAATTGATTTAGACCTAGAAGAAACCTCAGAGATAATCAGTGATAGTGAACCTTTTAGAGACTGAGTGCCCAAATTACAACCCTCACTTACATCCTTAACCTAGATAGAGGAGGGAGGAAGCACTCCCTTTGGGCAGTTGGGCAGAGGAATAGGTGATGTGAGAAATGTCCTCAGACACAGTAGAGAGGGGGAGGAGAGCAGCCCCCTCTGGCACACATGCCATATGTTCACCAACATGGATTTAGGCTAACCCCCTCATTTTGCAAATAAGGAAACTGAAGTCTAGGAAGGTAACAGTGACTGGTGTAAAGTTACATTGATACTTAGTGACATAATTGAGAATTAATTCAATCTTCATAGAAGTTACAGTCAAGCTAACCCTTCCCTATACTCGGCTTTCATAGGGTTTTTTTGGAACTTAAATTTAGGCTTTTATATTTGTCCCCATTAGATCTAGCTCATAGAAGCCTGCAGACTTCTCTTTTCATCCTAATTTTGTCAACCAATGATTTAGCTGTTTTCAGCTTTGGTGCACATGCAAACTTGAGAAACATTTCTCCCTCTCCCCCCAACTTTATCCTAGTCATTGAAAAAATGATAATTAAGATAAAAATGAGTGCAGAGCCTTGTGATATGTCACCAGAAAATATCTACCCTTCTCTTTCAGGGTTTTGCAATTTATTCATCAATACTCACGTTTGATGTGTTTGATGGAGTTGATGAAGGCTTCAGCCTTAGATCTTCCCTCCCCTCAGTCCAAGTAAAGTGTGATTTCCAATATATAGAAACATGTTTTTGGTTTTACATAATACAGAGCTTAGGGTGGTAGAAAAGGCAGATGGTTCAAACATTTCTTAGGATCAGTTTTTTTTTTTAATAACATACCCTTTTGGCAATTTGGTATCTCTCTTCTCAGAATGATGTTTTTAAATGTAAAAAATAAGATACATAGGATTAAAAAAGGAAACCAATTATATTGAAATATAGTTATCCAAAATATGTAAAAAAATGCCTAGACTCTGGTTTAAGTCAATTATATTGAAATAATTATTGAAGTATATCAATATATAATATAAATGTATTTTTTTAAAAAACTAAACAAGTGCATGGACTCCAGGTTAAGCCAATTATAATGAAATAAGTCATTGAAATCTATATTTAAAAAAGCCAAGTGCATGAACCCCAAGTTAAGAACCCTTAGGGTCCTGAAACATTTCTAGGAACTTTACTTCCATAGACTTCATCTAAGGCAGAATTTTGACCAACATCCTGTTTTCTTTCTCTCAACCCCTAGATGGCAACCTGAGACCTTGAAGAGGCCCTTGGCTCCTTGTGCAGTTTCTAAATTCCAGGATGTTTCTGGAAGTCCTTTCAAGTGTTTCTCACTTACCCAATGAATGCTGGAAAGAGTCATTTGATCCCTTTAAAGAACTTGGGCTTTTGGAGCAAGGTGAATAGGATATCTTAGTGGATTGAAGATGAAGGGTTTCTTCATCAATATCTCTTTTCCAGTCCAGGGTTTGAGGTGGAGGAGTTAAAGCCTGGAATTTCCCAGCAAATCCATTGAATAACAAAGGAGAAATTCTTTTCTTTTCCTGTCTTCCTCCATCCCTTCATGCTCCCTTTTTGCTACTCTTTGCCATCCTTTTTTTGTTTGCCTTTCCAGTTATTCTTTCTCTCTTTTCACAAAGCAACAATTCACTACGGTACAAAGAAGTCTCATGGGGCAAAAAGTAGGATGAAGACCATTCTGCTGCTTCCCACTGGGACTACTTCCCACTTTACACTCTGGACAAGTAGTATTTTGGGGTGCTAGCACTGTATTAAATAAATATCAGACTATAAGGCCTGTAATTTGGTGATTTTTTTTCAATATAGTGCTGGCAAATAGTAAGTACTTATTTTAGCTTGCTATTGTGAAACTTTGATTACAGATTAAAAGAATAAATTAGGATTAATTGGGAATTAAAAGATTTCTAAATCAACAGGGAACAGAGAAATTTACTTATAATTAGATAAATAATTTGCAGAAAATAATTTTCTGGGTATCTGAGGATCTTTTTTTCTTTTAAGCTAATTATCTTAACCATTTTGGGTAGATGATTTTCTAAAACATATCACACATTTTCTTGAATTTATTGTATCATGGAACACTGTGGAAAGAGCGTTAGATCTGGCTTGCCTTCGCAGTAGGCACATGATCCTGAGCAAGTCACTTAAACTCTCAACAACAGCTTCTTGTTCCTGACCACTTGAGCTCTACTAAGGAAGAGCTGTAAAGCTGATTTTGAGGAAAGCACTGAGCTTAGAATCAGAATGTCTGGAATTCAAATTTGGTTTTAGACATTTACTAGCCTGTTTGACTGTGGGCAAGTTATTAATCTTTTACCTCAGTTTCCTCAAATGTAAAGTGGGGATAAAATGAGAGCAATGGATGTAAGAAAGCACTTAGTGTATCTATTATGTCCCTGGAAATAGTAGATGCTATATAAATGTTTATTTCCTGCTCTGGTGACTAGTAGATCCGAAAATGTGTTGGCTGTCCGTGTCAGGACCATTTAAATCTACCCAAGACTATCCATGCTATGTTGGTTTGGGAAGTAACATACTGAAGACTGATGTTACTTCCCCAAAGTAGTAGTTGTAGTATTGGTGGAAGCAGTAATGAGAAGGATCAGCTGGGTGGGGCTTCAGTGGATAGCAGTAACATGTGGAAGAGGCAATGAGTGGCAGTTTTGGAGGCAAAGAATGGAAAATGACAGCTGTAAAGGCTGAGAGTAGTGGGAGAAGGTAAGAGGTTCAGAGAAGACACCTGCAGACCAGGAGAGGAATAATATGGTAGTAAGGGAGTTTGGGGAGCTTGTCAGTGACTTACAGGAGTCAGAGCCATTAGGAACAATAAGACACAAGTGGTTCCTAGATGACATAGCTATGAGGAATCATGCAGGAGAAGCTTTTATTCTCAGATATGACTCAAGGAGGCATGCCACTAAAACCCAAACTTTCTTCATCTTTGAATATGAGTTTTCTAGGGATTTCTTCTCCCTGGTGGTGTTTCAGTCTGTGAGAAATCATATTCATTTGGTGTGGGGTGGGAGGGCTCAGAGAGATTTTATGGAATACTTTCTCTAGTATTTTCTTCATTATTCTGTTCTCACTAAATATTATTTTTGATTTATGGTTCCTGTCTGGTATGTTGGTTGAATAGATACTAGATGAGGGTTTGAACCACAGCTATTCCTTATTAAAAAGTTTGATTCCAGGTTTAAGTGTGGTTCCCATTACACAGAAAAATGTTTATGGATTTTAGATAACATTCCTTAGGAACATCATTTGTTTTTTTTTTTAATTGAAAAGGATTTTAGGGATCATATTCTCCAAGATTTCTTAATCTTTTATTTTTTTTTTGGTACCATTGATCCCTTTCATAGTATAATGAAGTTCAATGAATAACTAACTCCTCAGAATGATATTATTATTATTTTTAAAAATGTTATTTAATTAATTGATTTAGAATATTTTTCCATGGTTACATGATTCATGCTCTTTCCCTCCCCTCCTACCACCCCACTCCAGTAGCCAACGAGCAGTTCCGCTGGGCTTTTACAAAGACCTATTTCCATATTATTAATATTTGCACTATCGTGTTTGTTAATCATATCCCCATTGACCCATGTGGATCGAGCAGTTGTTTTTTCTTCTGTGTTTCTACTCCCATAGTTCAGAATATTATTTTAAAATGCAAAAAATAAGAAAAAATTTGGATTTCAAAGGAAAGTGTTATCAAACTATTTAAAAAAAGTAAGTTCATGAAGCCCACTTTAAGAATCCACGATTTAGCATACCATTTTTCACTTTATTTCCTCTGTGAATTTTTCTCTTGGGTAAGTGGTGTATGCCTTCTTTCATATGAAAACATGTATTGTATGATAGCATATATTCAACTTACATCATAGTAGCTGTCTTCTTTGGGAGGAGCAGGAGTGGTAGGGAGGGAAAGAATGTGAATCACAAAGTGTCAGAAAATGAATATTAAAAATTGTATTTACATGTAATCTGGGGAAAAATGCAAAAAAATAATCCATGATTAAATCCAAGTTCCTTAATTTACAGGTGAGGAAATTGAAATCAAAATACATTTATCGACTTTGTAAAAGTTACATCATTATGAAAATGCAGAGTCTGCAAATGAGAGCATATTTTTGGAATCCAAATGCAGTGTTCTTTCTACTGTATTATGCCTCTTTCCCTTCTTTTGCTGCTTCTTAAGGAATATTCCATTTTTGTACTCTGTAAAGGCAGTATACATTTTATCCTTTACTAAAACAACTTGTTTGGCCATGTAGATAAGCCAGAATGAACCAGTCAAAAACATTTTTCAAAAAGACCCTTTATTTCCACTAACCATTGGTTTCATTTGTATTCCTATGTATTAATGAATTGGTTTTAGCACATTTTTTTCAATCTGACCTATATAGACAAAGCCTGAGATGAATCCTAGTAATTCAAACAGAATCAAAGTTTTCTGAAAAGGTAGCATTTCCTCTCTTTGAGGAAATCAGAACAGTTGTTCAGTGATCAGAATCAACCAATTAAAGTTAAAAAAATAGACTTTTACTGTGGTTTAAACTCTTTTCTGAGAGATAGCATGGTCTAGGCGGTGACAATATTGGGACACAGATAAGAGAACTGGTTATATGAAGATCTATAAATCAGTCAACTGCTTTGTACCTCAGTTTCCTCATTTATGAAATGGGGATCATCATACCTATCATAAGTACCTATCATACCTGATTATGAGAATTGTATAAGATAATTTTTAAAGCTGTATATGTATTAATTATTATTATTTTATTGATGTAAACTGTGAATAAAGAATATTTGGCCATGAGTATGACTTTATTAATGAACTATCTCACCTTTCTTCATACACAGCTATAAAATGCCCCTTTATTTATTAGAGTACACATGTTTAAGTATGCAGAATTACTCATGTCAATGATACGGATATGGAATGAGGTAGAGATCTGTGGATGTTTATACCATCCTTGTCACATTCAATTGCTCAGTGCTGAATTTAGATCCCCTGGTAAATCAAGGAGAAACATATGGTTGTTTCTGATGGGTGCCTAATCCATTATTATGACAGATGGTTTTACTTCTCTCTGTTGAAGAGGAAAGCTCATTGGTGAATATGATCATTACCAGCTTGATGTCTCTCTCCTGAAATGTCAGGCTAATCTACACTTAATTTTGGAGGTGTTTTGAAACTCAGATTAAATCTGATGTTTACTTGCTTCGTAGATCTGGCCCATAATATGAGGAATCTGTGAATATAATTTCGAGGAAATGGTAGTTTGAGATAAATCATAAGAAATAAAGAGTGGTTGATGTAAAACCCAGTAACAGTGACAGTCTAATGTACTTAATACAATTCTTGGACAGTTGGGTTGGAAGATTCTGTTAAAAATGTAATGTGATTCCAGTTGTGCTTGTATTGTAGTGCTCTCCTCCTTTCATGAAGCATTTTTGTTAGTTAAGAGTAATGCAAGTATGTGAGTTAAGTGTTCATCTCTAATGCCAAGATTGCTTAGAATTTCTGACATTTTCGTGCTATGTGTCAATTTGTGTTGGCTGGAAAACCATGTTGACATAAAACCAATGACCTTTTATGTTATTACAATCCTGAAGAACCTTGTCCTAAGAAAGACTAAGAAAGCCTGATGAAAAAAATTGCAAAATCATCTTTAACTGGCTCTAGGACTTTGGATCGACATACTTCTTGTTAACTTGAGAAGTTTTTGCTCCTTTGTCCTCTCCTTTGATCCTCACAAAAATTCTGTTATGGGGAAGGCAAGTAACAAACACATATTAAATGCTTTTTATGTGTCAGGAACTGTACTAGTGCTGGAAAAGTCCCTGCTTTCAAGAAGCTCTCATTCTAATTGGTGATGACAACATTTGAAAGATAGAGCAAAAGGGGCAGAAGTATGGGAGAAAGTGCCTGCAAAGGGTATGGTGGCAAAATATCTCATCAGCATAGCCCAGAGGAGAACTAAGCAGGGTCGATTTATCCTACAAATAGAGACTCTTGAGAGAACTCCCCAAGGAGAGAAGGCTGCTGGCATGGTGAAGAGATGTTCCAGGGTGAGAAGGTCCCGAGTACTAAAGGAATCCCAGAATGAGAAGAAAGCTGAGTCACAGTGGTAAAGGGAATGAAAGGGTGATAAAGCCAGGAAGGGTATGAAAAATAGGCCAAAATGAAGATCCCTACAGGGAACTAATTACTGGGAAAATGTGCTATGGGAAAGGCAAACATAAAACCCATTTTTGAATAAAGAAACTAAGGCTGAAAGTGATTATGGGCTATGTCCAAGTCATAAAGCCAGTGTGTCAGAGCAAGGACTAGAATCTGTCTTTTAACTCCTAATCTAGTATGTTTAGGGGATACTCAATGGAATTTGGACACATCCAGAAATCTGGAAGGGAAAGACTTGAGAAAAGGGGGAAACCAAAGAGGGGTGGAAAGTCTATATTACTGTGCTGGACCAGGCTTGTGAAGAATCTACCAGGGAACTGGAAGAAGACTGAGGTGGGATGGAGAGTGGGATGGGAGGTTGAGGGTGGTGTGGTGTGGGTGGGACTGGGGGTATGTGTGGTCACTGGGATTTTATGTACTAGGCAGAGTGGATCTTGAAAGCAAAGACCATAGGAGCAATATGAGAATTCTTTCTGTGTTTATTCAGAGGTTTCAGTCAGTAGAAGACAACTTTCTGATAGACAGGTAGATTCTGAAAGTTAATTTTAATATACTTGGACCCCTAATAAAGACTTAACCCTTAACAGGCCAATAGTTTCTTTAGGTAGGGACCTGCTGATTTACTGGAACTAAACAAATTCAAAACTCAATATTTTAAAATGTCCTTAATGTGTGAATCTTAATAATATGTAAGAGACAGCAAGAGTAAATGGAAAGAGCTCTGGGTCTGGAGTCAGGGGATCTAGTGTCAAGTCTTAGCTCTGACACTTGCTGAATGACTTAACCAAAGTGTGTGTTACCATTTTGATTAATTTTATATATCTGTAAAATAGGAATCCCAACCCCCAAACAATAACCCTCACAGAATTCATGTGGGGAATTTTCAAAACTTAAATTTTTTATCTTCCAAATTTTACAAAACTCAATAAAGTAAGTATTTCCATATACTAAGAAAAGGAAGATTGCGCATAAATGAAATCACAAATCTCATATATGTTTAGATTATTTTTCTTTATGTCTACATAAAAAAATCCTATCTGCAAGTGTTCCAAATGCTCCCCACCCTCCCTGCATCACAGAAGGTATCATCTGGGAGACCCACATATTCATATAAATTGTCTTACATGCTTTTAACCTTTCAGTTCACTTTCTGGAGTTAACATTCACAGTTTTTTCTTTGAGCATTAATTTTGTAGCTGTGTACAACATTCTCTTAGTTCTACTCATTTCACTGTTCATTATCTTGTATAGTTCTTTCCAAATTAAAAAAAAATTCCAAATTATTGCTTCTTATGGTGCAGTTGTATTCTATCACAATCATATATCAGAATTTGTTTGGCCATTCCCCCACTGATGGGCATCCCCTCAATTTCCAATTCTTTGCTACCACAAAGAGAGCTGCTATAAATATTGTGGAATATATGGGTTCTTCTCCTGTTTCCCTAATCTCTTTGGGAAACAGACCTAGTCCTAAGGGTATACACAATTTTATAACTCTGGGTGTTATTCCAAATTGCTCTTGAAAATGGTTGGATAAACATTTCACAGCTCTACCAACAGTGTATTAGTGTCCCCATTTTTCCACATGTCCTCCATCATTTGTCATTTTAGCCATTCTATTGGGTTTGAGCTAGTATTTCAGAGTTGTTTTGGTTTGCATTTCTCTAATCAGTAGTGATTTAGAGTATTTTTTCATATACCTATTTATAGCTTTGACTTCTTCATTTGAAAATTGCCCATTTATCAATTGGGAGTGATCAAACCTTCAATGTTAGCTGTTATTATTATGTTAACATTGTACTGTCGTGTTACTCTGAATTTTTCAGTTTTTCAGCTGACCTTTGAAAGAAGCTGGAGGTTCTAAGAGTTAGAGGTGAGGAGGGTGTGCTTTCCAGGTCTGGAATAGCCACAGCACATGCAAAGGAACAGGAAGAGGAAGTGGAATAAATGAGGAAAAACAAGGAGGCTAGTTTAGCTGGACCATGGATTTCCTGAAAAGGAGCAACTTTTCAGGCATTCTGTAGTAACTGGAATAATAAATATGGAAAGGTCCATTGCAAAAGGATTTAGATGACAAACGCAGATATTTATGTTTTTTATACTATAAGTAACAAGGATCCACTGGAGTCTGCCACTAGGTGACCAACATGGTTCTATCTGTAGGTACTTTAGGATCATTGATTTAGAGCTGAGAGTCCTTAAAGAATCATCTAGTCTAATTCTTTCATTCTATAGAGGAAAACTCTAAGGCAGGGGTTGGGGTTCATGATTCAATGAAAAAAACAAAAATGGAGATTCACACACAAACTTTCTGACTCTGTATCTAACACTTCTCATTATCTTATGCCATCCATTAAAAAAAGGACTGAAAATTTTAAAACAAAACCTCCAGATTAAAAAAAATAGTGTTTGATTTGATCTCATTAAGCCAAGTTGAAAACATTAACAACAAAGCAGAATGCCAAATCTAGCTAATGACTCTACATTGGCCCACATGGAGGAGGGGGTGGAGAACAACAAACTGGAGTTCTGGGCAAGAGTCCAGACTTGATATTCCACCCCTCTCAATGTTTCTTTTTCATCTCCATCTCATAGAATTCCTAGTTTACCTGAAAACACAGCTTAGGACCTATATTTTATATCAAGTTTTTCCTGATCTTCCTAGTCATTCATACTTGTCCCCGCTTCAAATTATTTTGTATAGGGGGCAGATGGGTGACACAGTGGATAGAGAGCAAGGTCTAGAGATTGGAAGTCCTGACCTCAGATACTTCCTAGCTGTGTGGCCCTGGGCAAGTCCCTTAACCCTCATTGCTCTTTTGCTTTGGAACAATATGCATTCTCAATTTTGAAACAGAAGGTAATGTTTAAAAAAATTAATATATACTTTACTTTACCTATCCTCTTACTTTATTCTATTTAGAATATTAGCTGCTTGGGGGAAGGGTACATTTTATTTGGTAGCTAAGAGGCACAGTGAATAAAATTCTGCGATTTGGAATCAGGAAGATGAGTTCACATTCTAACTCAGGCACTAGTTTTGTGACCCTGGGCAAGTCATTAATCTCTTAGCCTCAGTTTCTTCATCTGTAAAATGAGAATAGCAATAGCACCTCCATACAAGGATCAAGTAAGATACTTGTATAAAGCCCTTGGTAAACCTTAAATATAGTATAAATGCTATTTTTTTTAAACCCTTGTACTTTGGTGTATTGTCTAATAGGTGGAAGATTGGTAAGGGTGGGCAATGGGGGTCAAGTGACTTGCCCAGGGTCACACAGGTGGGAAGTGGCTGAGGCCGGGTTTGAACCTAGGACTTCCTGTCTCTAGGCCTGACTCTCACTCCACTGAGCTACCCAGCTGCCCCTGCTATTATTTTTATTATTTTTTTTCTCCAATAGTGCATAGCAAGTCCCTTGCTTCTATTAGGCACTTAATGTCTATGGAATTTAATCTAATCTTATAGTTCTAGGATGGCATCTTAAAGGTTCCTCTGGACCAGAGGTGTGCTGGAACCAGCTCAAAACACTAGTGAGAGCTGATTGGTGAACATTTATACCTAGGACATTTAATTATAAATAAGTTAATACCCAGGAAATTGGCAAAAGCTACACATTTGGGCTTGAATTATTGCTTTGTGGATTGTCTAGATTTAGGAAAGTGGAGGAGAAAATATTAATAATTGAGGTTAAACTTAAAAGTCTGTCAAGGGTAAAATTATTTTTTTCTTAGAAAGTGATTTGTGAAAAATTTTACCAGCGTACTCTTGCTCAGGGCTCTATAGCATAGAGAGGGCTATATCTATATTGGTGTTCCTCACATAAGATCTGACCTTCTAGGTACTGGGAAGATTCCTTGCTCCCTCCCATCAATAGGGGAAATGCTCAGTTTCTTATTTTCTATATTATACTAGTTATTTCACCAACTTGAATTTTATTTAATATTAGAATTCCACTGTTAATAATTTAATACCATGTTGTATGCTTTTTTTTTTTGCCCAAGGAAGGGAATAGAAGGAAATAAAAAAAAAACACCTGAAAGACAGATGAATATCCATAAATTCAACACCTGATTTGATTGCAAAGAAATTCTACCATTCTCTAGGTCTAGTCTTATCTGAGACTGTTGCATTTGTAACAAGTTCTAACTCCCTTTGTTTAACTCTAGAAGTCTTAAATTTTTGGGTCATCCATTCTCTGGTTGGGAGTGAATGAATATTATATAGGCTATTGTGTTTGCAATGCCATTTTCCCTGGTGAACAAGGATAGGGACCTAGTGGGTGGCACTGAAGTGACTAAAGAAGTCACACATCTGATGCTTTCTTTACAGAATGAATAAGCATATGAATAAATGAATGAATGAAAAGGCATTTACTATGTGCCAAACACTGTGCTAAGAGCTGGGAACACAAAATGAGACAGTCTAGCCCTCAGAGAGCTGACCATATATGCTTAAAGAAACTTAATATAAGACTTTGTCTATGTTCTTTAAAATCTTTTACCCAGATTAATATATGGAGTGGGACCTAGTGATGGGAGATGGGGAAGATATAACATATATACAAATAAGTATAATATAGGAGAGCATGATGGTGGTTATGGATAGAGTGTAATAAAATGGAAAGGTACAATGAATTCAGACTAAGAGGACTTAGATTGAAACCTCAGCTCCTTTACTTAATATTTGTGGGTGTTGGACAAATCTCAACTTTTTCATTTCCTCATCTATTTTAGGTCTTTTCTGAATCTATATTCTTGGTCTTCGATTCTATTCTAGTAAGCTCCTATAGGGGAGGAATTGTATTTTCCCCTTCTTTGTGTCACTAGCAATGAGCATACTACCTGGCGACCTAGTAGGTGAAATTGTGTTTGTATAGATAATAAATAGTCTGTAACAAAAAACAATGCTTGTTGACTGTCTCTATGAAGATCAAGACAAAGAGGAACAAGGGAAGATCATTTTCAACTTGGGGAAGGGGCATTAGGGGAAGTTTCAGGAAGAAAATAAGAGAAGAAGAAGATCTTGACATGAGGAAGAAGTTGAATCCAGGAATGGAATGAACTTGTGTGACATCCAGTTTGGTTGGAATTTAAAAGCATACTAAGGAGAGAGTATGAAATAAATCTGGGAAGGTAGGTTGCATCCAGATGGTGGAGGTCCTAAAATATCAGGCCAAGGTGTTTGCATTTTATCCTACATACTGTCTATTTTATTCCTGGACAGTTTTGCACCGTAAAGCTCCAGCTGGATATTTTTATGTCATGTTTCTGACTTGATGAAATCAAGTCAAAAGTCAGTTTGGAGGATGTAGAAGCAGTTTGGAGGATGTAGATTTTCCAGAAAGGAGTTAATAGAGGAATTTTGTTTCATGAAACTAAATAGCACTCATCAATTGGGGTTTCTTTTAAATGGTTAATGAACTTTCATAGCATTTCTATTTAATTCTTTTGGATAAACGTGTCATTGATAATATTATAAGATAGTATTCATTTGAGTTTTTGAACCCTTTTTCTATCTCTTGACCCTGATAGGAAAAGTTGAAAAAAATATGCTTTTGTATTAGGGCAAGAAGAGCAACCGACTAAGATATTTTGAAAATCATTGAAATTAGCATTACGGTACTTCATTGTTAAGGAAAAGGAAATATATTTTAATTACTTTTTTCTTTTGAAGACTTATAAACCATAATAAATCAAGAAATATTTAGGTCATTGAACATTTTTAAAGTACTAAACACTAATTGATTATTATCCCCCACTTTAATAAATCTCTTTAATGGAGACAAAGAGCAAATTTGGCCTGAGAATCCTGAATAATTTTACAGTATAACTTTTAAAATGCATTACCATAACCTTTTCAAGTGAATCAGTCAAGTGTGTGTGTGTGATAAGCTCATCCATTCAGGTTCACCAATTGCTCATTTAACTAACTATTTGGTTGGTTCTTTGGGACTCTCAGCTCTGATTGAAGCATGCTGTTTTTGAAACTCTTATTATCCAAGCAGAACTAGTCCTTGGAAAATCTGTGAAATAGGTGAAGTTTATTTTCAGCACCTCTATCTATTCTATTTTGCATCCTTTTCCTTCCTCAATATTCCCTATTTTTTCCCCTTCAGGCATCCTTTTTACTCATGTTCTTTTATCTTTCTGCTGTTCCTCCAACTTCCCTTCTCCCACCAAAGCCTACAGCATCAAGACAATATCTGAAATTCATTTTTACTAAGACAAGCAATGACTGATCCCAGCTCACAATTATGTTAACTTTGGATGGTGCACCGGCATTTTAACTGGTTCCAGAAGGCTAAAAAAATAATGATTTATTCACAATTATGTGGTGCTGAACTCTTTTCTTAGAAATAGATTTGATAGCTGCCTTTTGTTTTATTTATCTGTTTAAAATTTTTATTTATTCCTTTACCTTTTTTAAAAGTACCAGAATCATAGGATTAGAGATTTAGAGTCAGAAAGGATCTTGGAAGCTCTTGAGTCCAATCCTTTATTTTTGCAGATGATGAAACCAACTCCTAGGGAGGGAGGTTCTGTGACCTGCCCAGGGTCATACTCAAGATTGGAATAAGCAGATACAGGATTTGAACTTAAGTCTTTCAGATACTAAGCTGAATACACTATACTCTTTGCTGGTAACATACCAAAGACAAACAGTAAAGCAAAAATAACCAATACAGTCTTTGTCTGAACTGTATATAGCATTCATTCTGATAGTCTTCTGAGAAGAGAGGTTTTATTTCTCTGGGACTAAGATGCATTCTTAGTTATCTAATACTTTTCCCACAACAATTTTGTGAGATAAACAATATAAGGAACATTATGCCAGTTAAGGATAAGGAAACTGAAGCTCTTCGAGTTAAGTGATTTGTCAAGGTTGCAGTTAGTAAGTGTCAGAGGTGGGATTTGAACTAAGGTCTATGATGATGCCCAAACTAGCACTCTTCATTGTACCAGCTGCTTCTGTCTTTATGCTAAAAGAATGGAACTTGAAGTCTACAATGTAAGACATCAGTCAGCAGATGGGGGCAGATATTTGATGGACAGTGAATCTTTTCTGCTACCTCATAAATCACAACATGCTCAAATGAGACCGACCCTACTTTCAAGCTTCTTTTTTTTGTGGATGCCCACTTCTTATCACGTACCTGTAGACATACAATGTTGCCCATATCCCTCTTCAGATTTAGGTAAATTAACAATGTCTAGTTCAGATCTGAAATCTTGGTATCTAACTTACATTTATAAAGTAAATTTAGGGAAGTTTACATTCAAGCGGAGCTGATCAACTTTGGGTCTATTTATTAGGAAGAAGCTAGATGGAGAAATATGTAGAGTCAGAAATCCCTGAGTTTGAATCCTGCCTTAGACTCTTAACTAGCTATAGGAGTTTGGGCAAATTATTTAATCTTTCTCAGCTTCATTTTCCTAATCTGTAAAATGATGATAGTAATTGTACTTATTTCATATGGTTGTCGAAAGAATCAGAAGTAATAACTCATGTAAAGCATTTTGCAAACTATAGAGTGCTATGAAATACTGACTAGATCCAGTCTTAACAACCTCATCTCCACAATATCTTTTGCTTAATTTCCTTCCTTTCCACTTGGGCAGACACTACCCTAGTTCAGGTCCTCATTATCTCCTGTTTGGACCACAATCGTCTCCTGTTTTAGCCATCCTGCTTCATCTCTCTACAATACAATCTATCTCCATACAACTGTCAAAGGAATTTTTCTGAAGGTGGAGGTCTTAACAAGTTATCCCCTTTCCTCTCCCCCCCCACACTCAATAAACCCTAGTAGCTCCCTATTGCCTCTAGGATGAAATACAGACCCTTTTGTTTGGCATTTAGAATCCAACCTGGCCTCTTTCTGCCTACCTTTCTAGTCTTCTTATACAATACTCAGTGGCCCAGCCACAATGCCCTCTTGCTCTTCTTCACGCAAGATTTCATCTTTGTTTCTTTGTATTGTTTTCAATATTTGGAATACCCTCTTTCTTTCAAGAATCTTTAGCTTCACCTTTATCTTTCCCAGTCCTTTCTAGATGACAATACTCCTCCCCGAGTTACTCCAAATCATTTTTGGATATATTTTTTATATGCTTGTAAGATGTTCATGTTGCCTTCCCCTTTAGAATGTGAACTGCTTGAAGATAGTTTTATTTTTGCTTTTGAATTCTTAGTGTTTTCTTAGCACAGAGCCAGGCATGTAGAAGGTACTGAATAAATAGAAGAAGTAAGAAAATTAGCTTGGCTATGATAGACACTATCAAGAGATGAAATTCAAAAGTTATTTAGCATTGGGGGGTGGATTGGTGAAAGAAGTGTCCATTGATGGAATGCTTCTGTATGTGTTTGGAACTGTTTCACAAAGTAACATATTTGGATCCTGGGTTCCTTGTCCAGTAACCAAAGTTAGATTTCTTCTATCATTCTGTCATTCAATCATCTTTAAAATCTAGCTCTTAATTCACATATTACTTCCAGCATTTTGCTCCTAGTAGGCCTTTTCTTAGGACCTTATGATACTTAACCTGCTATTTGTATATCATAGCTTTCCTACTTGACTGATTGTCAGCTCCTTCAGGGCAGGGTCTATATAATGTTTTCCTTCCTTCCTTCCTTCCTTCCTTCCTTCCTTCCTTCCTTCTTTTCTCTCTCCCTCCCTCTCTGCCTCGCTCCCTCTCTCCCTCCCTTCCTTCCTTTATTAAGTAATTACTGTGTGTCAGCCAGGTGGCACAGTAATTCAAATCACAGCTAGGTGGCACAGAGTTCAAATCAGGCCTTAGATACTTACTGGTTGTGTGAACCTGGACAAGCCACTTAACCATGATTGCCTTAGTTTCTTCATCTTTAAAATGAGTAAAAGGAGCTGGAGAATGAAATGGTAAACTACTCTAGTATTTTTGCCAAGAAAACCTCAAGTGGAATCATTAAGAGTTGAAGTGACCAAAATGGCTGCATAGTCATAATGATTTGCTAGTCATTATGCTAAATACTGAGGATTCAAAGAAAAAGCAAAAACCTTGAGGATAAGTCAAGGAACTTATCCTCAAGGAGCTTACATTCTAATGAGTGAGAAAATACAAACAAAATAGTTACATATGAGATTCATAAAGGAGGAGATAGTAGTTTTATTTTTGTCTAATTATTCCATTTCCTTAAATGTTTTGATCTTGAATTTGTGATCATCTGGTAAAAGAAGAATCTTTGGTGGATGGTCAACTATGGATTTGGATAGTATCTTGAACTTGGGTGAAGCTAGCATGGAGATTATATTGGAGTTCTAGGTGCAAATCTTAGTTTGGAAATAGCCACTCTCCATCTTCTCCAGGTGTATGGAAATGCAAGCTAGGTAATGGAGAAACTATTGTGTCTGAAGCCATGTGGCTGTGTGTTGCAAATCAGGATGCATGTACTTCCAAACTGGGTGAAAATGAGCAGGTCTTTTTATCTCTTTGAGTACTATTTTACTCATCTTAAAAATGGAAGTGTTCATACTTTGACCACTTTGCAGTGTTGTGAAGAAAGTGTCTTGTAATTCTAAAAGTGATATACAAATGTGAGTTTTTATTATGAGATGGGCTATCTGTGCACTTTTCTGGCAATTGAGAATTACCCTTCTAGAAAAATATAATTGCAGAGTCAGACTAGAACTTGGAGGTCAAATAGTCTGATCCCTTATGTGAGAAAATAGAAGGCTAGAGAAGAAAAGGGACTTCTTAGGTCATACAGATCACTATTTATATGACTAGAATCCAAGTCTTTTGCCTCTTACATCATTTTTATTTTCTTCTATGAATATTCTCAACAGGAATGGGAAAAATGTTAAATTAACACAATAAATAATATTTCTGAGAAAGAAGCAGGAGCTTCAATTATTAGTGAAAAAAAAAGGAAAAGAAAAGGGAAAGAGGAAGGGAAAAGTAAATACTGTGTACTATCATCCTTTGTTATCCGCTTCAGTTGTGTTTGTTCCTAAAAAGTCTAGGCAAGTTCTGTATATGTGCCATGGAATGGAAATACCCTGAAGGCAGCATCATGTAACCCATCCTCTCCTTGTTCATCTTACTGAATAGAAAGGGGAAACATCAGATTTCTCAGGGAAGGCAGCACCAGAAGGAGAAACTCAATCCCAGCTTTTCCTGTCGTCAGAAATATTTCTTGCATCACTACCTTTTGTTAAAATTGACTAATAGCGAGGCATCCCATCCCTTCAGTCAGGTGGACAGGAGCAGGAAATCTTTAAATGCCACTTCCCGAGGGAGAGAGGGAAATTGCTTGACATGGGGGGTCAGTCTCTTCACCAGTTTCAGGCTCTGTTCTGGAAGAACTGGCTCTGTCGTCTGAGGCAACCGGTGAGTTGTTTTTGTAACTATTTTGCAAAGTCTCCCGTGTATTGTCTATTGAAGGAGTACTTGTTGTCCTTCCCTGCCCCGCTTTTTTGCTTCAGAGATTTAGAATTGTCATGTTGTGGAGGGCAAGGAATGATTTTGCTTTACTTTGTATCCCAAGTGATTAACAGTATGTGACACATAGGAAGTGCTTAATAAATGTTTGTTGATTGACCGAATACATATATTTTCTGCTTTTCCATGTTTTGGCCCATGGCCTAGTGATTTAGATTTGGATTTCGATTCTTGTAACTAGCACTCTACTAAAGACTTGTAGAGGAAACTACTTAATAGTTAAAAATCAATAGAAAAATATAACACCCTTATAGGATTAGGTCATTCCTTAGGACTAATGTTTGGACATTTGGGGTAGATATTGGATATATTAACATTAGATTTAAAGGACAAATATATCAAATAAAATGTTAAAGATAAATGACACAAAATAATTAAAGTATTATGGGTATGGAGAGCTGGTAGCTTGTTTGTAAGAACTAAGTGAATATTCATTTCACTATTCAAGGGATTTAACCAAAATTTGGGCAGAAAAAAAATTACTTCCCTATATGGTTTCATTTAAAATTCTTTGGAGACAATTCATCTTTCTAGTCTCCTCAGATTTCTTTAAAAAACAAAACTAAACCCTTACCTTCCATCTTAGAATCAGTAGCATCGGTTTCAAGACAAAATGGTGGTAAGGGTTAGGCAATGGAGGTTGAATGACTTGCCCAAGGTCACAAAGCTAGGAAGTCGCCACATTTGAACCCATGACCTCCTTTCTTTAGGCATGGATCTCAATTCACTGAGCTCTTCTCAAGACTTCTAAAAAGATTCCAAATATTAGAAGTGACTTTTTTCCCTTTTTTTTAGAATTAATATATGATTAATAAAAATAAAAATAATTTGCTACTTTATTGACATAATTTGTTTGTTTCTAACATATCTAAAAGTAAAATTTTGCTACAATGTTTTCTTTCAAATATACTATTTTGCTTTCATCAATATTTATATATGTATTCTTTCAAATCTCATTGACCTGAAAAATTTTATCAGTCCAGAATGTTTTCTATCTGTAGATCAACTATTGTAATTTAAAGAAATGTTGTTTTCCAATCTTCCGCAAACATCCTTGAGTTTTTAAGGTTTTATTGCTGATTTTTTTCTTTGTTATTGGGTGGGAAGTGGAGAATGATCAAAATAACTTGTTTTGGAAAATAAATCAATCTCTAGTACTTGGCATAAATGTTAGTCTGATACAATTGAATGTTTTACAAAAAACAATTAAATGGCCCAAGAAATTAAGAATGAACAAAGTGAGCTCTAAGTAATCTTTGGCTACTGGCAGACAATGGATATGTGGTTATTATTTTGGAAGTTAATTTTTAAAACCATTATTTACCACTTGAAATACATTTCCCCATGTACACACAAGACTGGCCAGTGAAATCTTCTATATTTCATGGGGTGCCCAAATTATTACACAGTGAGTATTAACTTGAATTCTGAGTCCTTGGCACAAGGGCCAAATGTATTTAAGGCAAGCAGAGTATATGGAGGAAGGATGAAATTCACCTTGGCTCTATGTACAGCATAGAAATGGGCAAAACTTGTCTTTGGCATCTTCCCAGCTCCTCTTTTGTGTCTAGATTTTTCAGTCTCCTCCCTTGTCCACATTATGACATCCATATCTATCTTCTCTGCTACAATGTTCCATGCTTCATTGTTGCTCTCCTGTCTCCTCCAAAAGAAGTTTTCTTTTCTTCAGTGAAGATTTTCACTTTAGTATTAGGAGTAAAGTCATCTGATAGAAATGTTGTATACTTAGGAATGAATGACTTAGGAATAAGGATGAAATTAATATTTATTGGCTGAGTTAAATCTCCTCAGAAGTACTTACATTTAAAAACTTAAAATGTTGATTCTTTAATGCAAAATGGATTTCTACTTGATATATTTCTGGTAGAACAACTGTTTGAAGTATAGAAATTCAGAGGGCAGGAAAGATATTATGGGTCAGGTTGGCCTCCTATTGGCATGCCAACCCTGACTAGATATCTCAACTGGCATTAGCTCCTCTAAGATGCCATTGCTTTCTCATAACTTCTTCCATTCCTCCACTTTTGAATTTCCCGGGGTCACTAAGATGTACAAGTTTTGTTTTTTTTTACTATTACTGGGGTGATAGAGGTAGGGAGTCATTCTTAAAGTGTTAAGACCAGAGAGGACAAATGGAGACAAAGGGAATTCTGGGGTCAGTCACAAGTGTATACTGCTTAATTGTAAATAAAGCTTTTTTTTCATAGCTTGTTTCATATATATTCTTTCCTCAATTAAACTGAATACTCAGTTTTTCTAGGGATTGTGTCTCAGATCCCCTAAATGTGCCTCATATAGTGCTGGACACATAACATATACTTAATAAATGGCTGTTAAATTGTTTTCCTCTGTTATCGTATGAATTACATGGCAATCTTATAAGAATATTTCAAATATTTAAAAAAAATATTTTTATTAGCATGCAAAACACACATCCATACTGGCCACTGTCATAAGAGCACATTAATACTTAATCAAAACCCCAAAATTAAACCACAAGTACACAGAGGTGAAAGACGATTCCATGAAATTGAGAGTGAGGAAGAATACTCTACTTTCAAAGGCCACAAATTGAATGTATTAGTGAACAATGATGGAATGAAAGTAATAGGATCATAGAATTAAAGCTGGAAGACAACTCAGAACTCATTTGGTCTCATCTTCTCATTTTATGGTGATTGAAACCAATCTAGGGAAATACAATGACTTGTCTTAGGTATGATGCATAAAAGCAGGGATTTGAACTCAAATCCTTTAGCTCCAACCTATCACTTTTCCCATTAATGCTCTTTATATTCTGTATTCTGGTTTACTCTACCTCAGGTCTTTTCTCCATTCATGTTTCCCCTACTGTGTATTGAGCTTCCTCATTACAGGTAAAATCTTTTGAAAACAATCACTGTAAAAATGAAGGCTCTCACTCCCCTCTAAAAATATATTTTATATCCAAATTGCTGTTGTTTGTCCTTTATTTATGAAGAGGACTGATGACACCCTAATTCATGAAGCATTTTATGGACAAGGTGAAAAGCTGCACATAAGAGCATACTTTTGGTATTTCTTTGACCAAATCCACTTGGAAAGGATTCAAAAGAAACTTACCTTATCTTGAAATCTACTTTACAGTTATTTGTATTACAATGAGATTCCAGTAAGCACACAATAGAACTATTCCAAAACATGAGTCATATATTTTTGAAAATATTTGATAAAGATCCAGTGACTTGAAATAATCTATCTGCTCACTTGAAGTTATATTAGTCCAAAGTGCACATGTAAGTGTCTAAAACTAGGATTCAAAGTTCACTGACCTAGATATAGTTTGCTGATTCCATTTTCTTCTCTTATTTGAACATTAAGAAAATTTTCTTTTTCTTTTATGCTTCTTATCTACAGTCTTCCAAAGATTATTAATAGTAGTTAAGAAATCACATCTACTATAGCCTTCAGTAATTGAATAAGTAGTTCCCTGGGCCTGGTGAGCTGATCTCTTCAAGGAGGGCTACTTGCTTCCTAACAATTTCCCTGATTTATCTTTTGTCTCAATTTCCCATTAACCATTTTGGACTGTTCTAGCCAAACCACAGATGATTTTTCCTTGGCAGAAAAATAGATGCAAAGTAAAATTATGTGGCACTCCTTTTTCTCCTTTGGACATTCTTATCATCACATATAGCCATGACATCTGTTCTATCTTTTCTTTGATTCTCTTCTTTTCTCTCATATAGTAAAAATCCACTTTATTTTTCTTCTAAAACCCTTACCTTCTATCAGAGAATCAGTACTGAGTTTTGTTTCCAAGACAGAACAGTAGTAAGGGTTGGGTAGTTGGAGTTAAATGACTTGTCCAGAGTCACACAGGTAGGAAGTATTTGAGGTCAAATTTGAACCCAGGACCTCCCATCTTCAAGCCTGGCACTCTATTTACAGAGCCACATAACTGTCTCTTAAAACATACTTTTAAAAAATTATCCTTAGCATCCTTTCTAGCCATAACTTATTCTGAACTGTGCTATTGACACTCTTCTCACAGGAACAATCATTCTTTTGTATTTATTCTTCATTTCATGCTCTTGCTTCCATCTTCTGTATATTTCTTTGAGAAATTTGCACTGGTTGATGATTTATTTCCATGTGTATTGATCAACCATTAATAATTTATTAAATATTTTACTATGTGCCAGGCATTGAGTTGGATGATGGGAATGAAAAGAGAAAAAATGAAATAATCATTTTTTAAAAAGATTTTATATTCTGTTGGGCATGACAGCATGTACATAGATAAATACATTCTAAATAAATGCAAAGCAGTTACATATGTGGTAGTTAAGGAAGGAGGGAGTAGCAAATGGTGGTTTAGCAAATGCTACATATGAAAAATGGTTCTTGAGTTATGACAAGAAAGGACTGAAAAATTCTATGAGGTAAGAAGATAAGGGAGAAGTGCATTTCAGGCATGAGACAGACCAGTGCAATGGCATGATGTAGAGATGAGAAATGGAACAAGAAATAAAGAAAATGCCTATTAGGTTGGATTGTAATGTGCAGGAATGAAAGTAATATACAACAAAGACAGAAATAGCTTGGGGTGAGTTTGGGTGAAGTTGGGCTAAGGTGTGAAGGGCTTTAAAAGACCTAAAAAAGAGTTTGTTTTATTGTACAGGTAATGGGGAGCCACTGAAATTTATTGAGTAGGAAAGTCAAATTTTGTTTAAGGAAAATCAGTTTGGCCATTGTATGGATTAGAGTGGGGAGAAACTTGGGACACAGAGATCAGTTAGGAGCCCATTGCAATTGTCCAGGAGAAAAGTATTGAGAGATAGAACTAAAGTGGTGGTAGTGGGAGTTGAGAGAAGAGGTCAGATATCAGAGATATTGCAGAAGTAGAAATGTTAATATTTACCAATAATTGGATATATTGGGTGAGGGAATGAGAAATTAAGCATAATATCAAGATACAAACCTGGGTAGCATGAAGAATGGTGGTGCCCTGACAGAAATAAGAAAGTTTGGAAGACAGATGTGTTTTTTGGGGAAAGATAATGAGTTTGTTTTGAGCATTTTGAATGTGTAATATCTCCTGAACATGCACTTGGAAATATCAAATAAAGAATTGATGACAAAGGGACTGGAGTTAGGAGAAAGATGGGAGCTGAATATATGAATCTGTGAGTCATATACATAGAAATGATACTTAATCTTATGGGACCTAATGAGGTCACTGTTTCTCCCTTTTGTCCTCCTTTAATTTTTTTTTTTGATATTTTCAGAGTTTCTTTTCCTAATATTTGCTCATTTCTCCTGGGCTGACTTCCCATTTAGAATTTTAGTCCATGTGGATTCTATTTTTTGTTTCTTCTGAACCCATGAAAATCTATTCTCCCTAAATCCAGGGTGTGTACTAGACTGTGCCTGGTTTTCCACACCTTTTCTGTCTTTAATTTGATTATGGATGGGTCATGTCTCCCCAAGATTTCTAGCATTTCCTTTTCAGCAACCATTTTCACTTTTATTGGTAAGAATCAGGTCTAGAATATGAGTTGGTCTAATCACCTCCTTTACCTTTAGGGGATGAAGTTATTGTTAAGGAAGTCAAGAAATTATTAGAATTTCAGAGATAGCTACAGCTTACATCTGACTATTTGAACTATACCAAGTCTCTGTGTCAGACTTAACTGTATTCTGAATTCCTCATCGATTGCTTCTTTTTGTCCAGGGGGGGTATATAAACTCTAGGTCCTGGAAAAGGAAACAAAATCATTTTGTTTTTTATGTAAACTTTTTTTCTTGAGCTACTGGAGAAAATTGAGTATTTTGGAAAAGGACACACAAGGATACCTCAGTTTACATCAGAGACTAAAGAAAAGTCTCACCTTTATTATTGTAGATCAAAGTAGTATGGCACAACAGGGAAGATACTATATTTAGAACTAAATAATATGGATTATTATAATATTATCTCTGAAACATATTCACTATTATTTATGGACAAATCACTTTGAGTCAAAAGTTGCGAGGGACTTTAGAGATCTTCTTATCTAATTCCCTTATTTTATAGTTTAGGAAACCAAAGGCCAGTGAGATTATGAGTTGCCTAAGATCACATAGGTAGTAAAGAGCATATTCTGAATGAAAAATGGAGACAGGGATTTTCTAACATTATTATCATATAAATTAATTGAAAAATGATTAATCAGTAAGTATTCTGTGCCTTCAGTTGTGCCCAATAGGCATTTATATGCCCAGGATTATGCTGAATTCTTGTAAAATAATAGCAATAGTAATTCAGTAATTCCTAGATGCATATTCAGTATTCTTAACATAGCACTATGCTCCATCTTACTCCTCACTTTCCTCATATATAAAATGAGGTTGATGATATTTGAAGTATGAATCTTACAATTTTGCAGAGAGAAAAAATCCTCCATAAACCTTAAACATAAATTACTATTGCTATTATTTTCTAAGAATTCAGCATAGTCCTGGGTATACAGAAGGCACACGATACCTATTGATTAATTATTTCTCAATTAATTTATATAATAATAATATTAGAAAAGCCCTGTCTTTATTTTTCATTGATTTGATTGTTATAAAGTTTTTCCCCTGTAGGTTCTCCTTCCCCCAGTTCCTTGATCAACTAGCTCATGTTTTGTAAACTCTAATATCAAAGTCCCTGCTTAAAGGAATTATTTCTGGATATTCTCTCTCCCCCTCCTCCCTGCCCTAATCCTTAGCAAATGTCCATTTTACATTATACAATTATTCTGTTGTCTACATTAGGAACAAGAAATAATTTAGATTCTTTTCAAAAGGACAAATAGCTAGCTTCAAAACCAAAGTGCCTCTACATTCCTTTTAAATTGGCTGACAAAGGTACAAAGGAAAGGTGCAAAGTGAAAAAGCCAGCTTCCTCCCATATATTTTGTTGGCATGGGAATTTCTTTAAAAAGAGAAAATTCTATTGCAAACTTAATTACCACCAACAACTATCCAAATAAAACACAAAAGGATTTTGAGAGACAGTGTGGTCTTGAAGTCAGGAAGAGCTGGGTTCATGTCTTGCCTTTGAAGGGTTTACAGGACTCTGGGAAAGTCATTTAACTCTTTATTGCTCAGGCAAATGCCTAAGAATACCAAGTCCAAAGAAATCGCTCAACTATATTAGGGGAAGAATATTTATCACTGATAATTCCTCACACCAATGAAATCATGAGCCCAGACTTAAAAGAAGTGATTATTAGTAAAATCCTGAAGCCCAAATTATTTGTACTTGGCTTGACAAATATAATATCCGATTTGCATCCATGCCATTTCCCACTTTTTTTCTCCTCTGTTGCTTGCAGATTTGTTTTGCTGGTAGTAATTATAGTCAATAATGTCAACCATGAAAAACCTATTTCTCAAATATGAAGAGTCCTGGTTGAGTTAAAAAGATTATTAAAATGGAAAATAATTAGACATGCATACTGGGGGACATCCAGAATGAAGCCCCCCATCCTCAGCATGAGAGGGGTAGGGACAATTTAAACTTGCAGACCCAAGGCGGTGAATTGGGAAGGAGTTGAGAGTGGATAACTAGACAGTGTTGTCCAGGGACAGATGGGACGCAGTTGTTTCAGGATGTTTGGTAGCAACCACTGACCATGAGGCTCCTTCAGTTAGGGTTTGTGGTGGACAGCTCAGCAAGGTCAGCCAGTCAGCACTGAGAAGGTGTCCAGGAATGAGCAAGACTTCTGGCTCACTGCAGGCTCCTTATTAACTCTTTTCCAGGCTTACTCTGTGTCAGTTGTATCTGCATAGTAAGGAAGATCATGAAAAACAGACATATTAGTTTCAGGAGTATTTCCGCAATTATAATAACAAGTTACTCTAGGTCCAGAACTCTGTCCTCTGCTCCCCTAAGCTACTCAGACATTTACTACCTCTGTGATCTGGGGAGAGCCTTTGTCTGCCTCAGTTTCCTCATCTGTAAAATGAAGATAATAACAGTACCTATCTCCCAGGGTTGTGCAAAAGATTAAATGTGATAATATTTTAAAGTGCTTTCTTAACCTTGAAGTGGCAAATAAATGGTAGTTATTATTATTGTTGTTAGCAGGCATTTTATTTGAATTTAGGTCTTTCTGACTCCAAATTCATAGACACATGCTAACTTTCTATTTCATTATATTGAGAAGTAATTTCTTGGACATATGGGTTGTATTCTGCTTTTGTAGGGAATGCTACCATGAACATTTTTGTACAGTTAGTTTTCCCTCCATTTTTTTATAACATCCTTAGGTATAATTCTAATAGTGGTTTTTCAACATCAAAGAATATGATTTGTTTGTAGCTTTCATTTTGGAATGCCATATTGTTTTCCAATAGATTACACCAATTTCCAGTTTCACCAATAGTTTAATAGTATTCTTGTTTCTCCATGGCTCCATGGGAGACATTTCAAGATTATCAAAAGGTTAGGGGTCTAAAGAATTCATCCATTGTTGCACCTTATGTGTATTTTCTGTGTCCAAAATTGTCTCTTCTTTTCCCAAGAGGCTTTTATTGCTTACTTTTAGCACAGGTTTGTTCATAGGGGTGCCCTTGGGTTGCTGTTGTATAGTTATTCACGTTGAGTCCAGGAAGGTTTAGGTTTTTCAATTACACAAACCTTTCAAAACCCTTCCTGTAGAAGTAACTCCAGAGACACGAAGCAAGTGTGACCTCTGGACATATTATTTTATGAGAATATTGGAGGCTGAGAGCTGTTTATTTGGGAACTAGCTCAGACAGGTGTGTGTATTTATTTTTTCAATCCTAAGTTCCAGCAAGCTTTAGGCTAGCCCTGGCTTGGTATTTTCCATTCTCTACACTCCTTTTCTATTATTTTCTACGCAAAATACATACTGCACCGTTTTGTTACTAGATAATAGCTTGCAATTATATAACTTTGGATACCTTATCTTATTTGATCCTTTCTACTACTCATGGGATAGTTATGATTATCATCCTCATTTTGCAGATGAGGAAACTGAGATTCATTCAGTCACAAAGTTAACACCTGGTCAATCAATTCATGAGAATTTTTGAAGTGCCCACTATATACCAGGCAGGGAAGTTAGGTGGCAGAGTAGATAGAATTCCAGGCCTGGAGCCAGGAATACACTTTCCTGAGTTCAAATATGGCTTCAGACACTTTCTATGTGAACCTGGGTAAGCCACTTAACTCTGTTTGCCTCAGTTTCCTCATCTATAAAATGAGCTGAAGAAGGAAATGGCAAACCATCCCACTATCATTGCTGATAAAACCTCAAATGGAATCACAAAGAGAAGGACTTGACTAAACAAAAAGCAATGAAAAAATATATCAGGCACTCTGCTGGGCATATGAGAAATAAAAATATAAATAACAGTTTCTGACCTCAAGGAGCTAACATTTTATAGGAGACAAAAAACAAATAAATTTATTATAAACATTTATTATAAATCCAAGGTAATTCTGGTAGTTGGGGGGTGCTAGCAACTGGGAAGGGATCAGGAGTAGCATCACATAGAAGGTGGTTGTTGAGTTGAGTTTAAGGGAAACAGGAGATTCTAAGGGGAAAGAGATGAAGAAGGACTATTTTCTAGGTATGGGCAGCTGCCTATGCAAAGGCTGGAGAAAATGGAATGGATATCATGTATGAAGAATATCAAGAAGGTCAGTTTAGTTTGCCTGAACAGTGCATGAAGAAGAGCAGTATGTAACAAGGCTGGAAAAGGAGGTTGGAGTCAAAATGTGAAGACTTAAAAATGATAAACAGAAGAACATGAATTAAGGGTTTGTTGAGCATGTTCGTGATATGGTCAAAACTGTAGGACTATCATTTTGCCAGCTCTGGGGAGAATGGATTGAATAGTGGAAGCTTATTCAAGGTGGGTGCTGATGAAGTCCTGATTGAAGATGGTGGCCATGTGAGAGGAGAGAATGCTAAATGTCTCAGGTGGGATTTGTAGCCAAGTCTTCCTGGCTCCAAGTTTAGTTTTCCAGTTGGTATATGATGCTGCCTCTTAGATGCTTTTTGAATCTTAGAACTTGAGGGTGGTTTAGTGTCCCATTGAGGGTTAACTCCACCCATATAAGCCTCAATAGATTTTTTCCAGGCTATTTTTTCAAGCTCTTTTATCCATTAGGAACTAAAAGAGAAATTCAACGAATAAATATTTTTAATACCTACTTTGTGCTAGGAATTGTGTGAGACAGGATAGAATTACAAAAGTGAGAGTTCTTGCCCTCAGAAGCTAACATATAAAATAGAACAGTCTTTATGTCCCCAGTTAGACAAGGAAATTTGGGTAGTGGAAGGTCCTATTAAGAAGTATTGGAGTGGGGCAGCTAGGTGACTTTTTGGATTGAGAGCCAGGCCCAGAGACAGGAGGTCCTGGGTTCAAATCTGACCTCAAACACTTCCTAGCTGTGTGATCCTGGGAAAGTCACTTAACTGTCATTGCCTAGCCTTACCACTCTTCTGCCTTGGAACCAATATACAGTATTGATTCAAAGAGGGAAGGTAAGAGTTTTAAAAAAAGAAGTATTGGGGGTGGTGTTAGTGATAGGTACAGCTTGACTTTTAATTTCTGGATTTAGTCAAAATATGTGCAGGCTTTCATATTTTACAGGTATACATTCTAAAAGCCATTAAATGTCTTCCTTGACATTTGTTCAGTCTTCCTTCCAGCTTCTCTTCTCAAACTGTCTCCTCTTCCTTCTCTCAATTCATTCCATCTCCAAATCCCCAATTAAATTGCCCCATGGCTGAAGAAATGGAGTACTGGTTGGGAGCAGGGTGGTATAATGGAGGCAGTATGCTTCCTCCACCTAAAAATCAGAGACCATTTTTCTATTTAAACTCAGAAGGTTTTTTTTTTGTTGCTGCTGTTAAATTAAAAAAAATTGGCTTTAACATGTCCTTTGCTTGGTCCTGCCAAAATGGGTGGCTACTGGCAGTTGGAATGCTGTCAAGAAGTCATATTAACAGAACTATTTTTTGTCTTCTGTTTAATATAAAATTCTGTCTAAAGAAAAACAAAAAACAAAACAAAACACAGGGAGTTAAAATGGTTAGGGCTTAACAGTACTTTCCAACTTGAAATGCTTGACTTAACTTCAATGTCTAGATCAATGAGCCAAACTGCCTTTGTGAGTTAGTCAATGAATATATGACATCAGAGGAGATTTATGATTGTGCACAATTTTCATCTGTGCATTTTATGGTTTCTTTAAGATCTCAAATTTCTCAAGTTTGTGTGATTTCATGTTATCCATCTATTCCTGTTACACCTTTTTCTTAAAAGTAACTATTCTATTAGGGAACATTTTGTCATAGTACAATGCATTGCTCAGTGGAGAAACTCTTTGACCCTATCTAATAGGAATGTGATCTGAATACATCCTTCCCCCAATCGCTCTCCCTCTGCCCCGCAAAAAACCCTTGGACTTCCTTAGTTTTCATTTGTGTTGACTGGAATTGGTACAGTCTATATAAATAACCTGATATGAATGCATCTTTTCCTGTGGTAGATTTTCTGTTTTTAATTTAAAAAAATTAAAAAAAAATTCCAGATTACATTTGATACAATTTTTAATATTTGTTTTCCAAAATTTTGCAGTCCATATTCTCTCTTTCCCTCTTACCTCTCCTCCCTTCCCAAGAAGACAGGTAACAAGATATCAGTTATATAACATACATATGAGTTACATATGTACATAAATTATCATATAATACACGTTTCTGGGTTTGTCATGTTTTGAAACAAGAAATTTTGTTTCTATTGCTCACACTAGAGAAAAATTAATGGAGGAAATAAAGTAAAGCATGGTATGTTTCAATATGCATTCAGATTCTGTTCCCTCTAAAGTGGTGGAAATCTTTGTTCATCATGAGTCCCTTGGAGTTGTCCTGGATCCTTGCCTTGTACATAGTAGTAAGTAATTTACAGTTGATCATCAGAATGATTGTTGTCACTGTGTACAACATTCTCCTGGTTCTACTCACTTTGCTTTGTATCACTTCATATAAATTTTTCAGGATTTTTTTGTGATCATCTTGTTTGTCATTTCTTATGGCACAATATTATTCCATTACAAGTACATACCTCAATGTGTTCAGCAATTACCCAGTTGATGGACATCCCTTCAATGTCCAGTTCTTTGTCACCACAAAAGAATTGCTATAAATATTTCTATACAGGTTGGTTCTTTCCCGTTATCTTTAATTTCTTTGGGATACAGCACTAGTAATGGTATCTTGTGGTAGATTTTCAATGAAAAATTCAAACTGGTCATCTCTATTTAAATATATCCTTAAACTATTAAAATTATTTTTCTGAATTAAGGACCCTCTCCCCTATTCAATACCCTGCCCTGGAAGGAGGCATACAGATTGACAATAAGGAGGAAAGAGATATCTGATCATCAGATGCTAGAGCCTCTTTAGAGAATATATCTAGATAGAGGCTTTCCTTCCATTTTGTATTTCAGAAGAACAGCTGTGAAACAACTCACCTGAAGCTCAAAAATATGTTTTGTGCTAATAGTATTTTTACTTGGATGTCATTTTAATAAGAAAGAGTAATTCCTTGCTTCAAAACTATGACCCAGTTTATGCAACTCTTTATGTGGTAGCAAAGAATTGGAACTGGAAGAGATGTCCTTCAATTGGGGAATGGCTGAACAAGTTATGGTACATGATTGTAATGAAATAGTGTTGTACTATAAGAAATGATGGGAAGGATGATTTCAGAAAAACCTCAAAATATCTACATGAACTGTTGCAAAGTAAAGTGAACAGAACCAGGAGAACATTGTACACAGTGACTCCAATAGTATATGATGAACAATTATGAATGACTTAGTATTCATAGTAATTCAGTGATCCAAGATAATCCCTAAGGACTCATAATGAAAAATACCATCAGCCTCCAGAGAAAGAATTGATGGTGTCTGAATATAGACCAAATCATACTATATTTTACTTTCTTCATTTTTTTTAGTTTGAGTTCTTTACCACCAAATTACTAATATGGAAAATTGTTTTAGGTTATTGCACATGTAAAGTTCATATCAGTTTGCTAGCTGTATTAGGAAGAGGGAGGGGAAGAAAGGAAGGAGGGGAGAATTTGGCTCAAAGTTATAAAATAAAGGTTGAAACTGTTTTTACATATACTTGAAAAATGATTAAAAAAAGAATTATAGCTTAAATAGAAAGGGGTAGCACTTGGAATTGGGAGATATGGATTCAGGTCCCAACCCTGATACTAATTTAGCACAAAATTATGGTCAGTTCTTTCTCCTTTCTGAACCTCTGTTTCTTCACATGTAAAATGGAGAAGATCAAATGAAATAATGTACATTAAATGCCTTGAAATGATCTCTCCCTCTCCCTCTTTTTTCCTCTCTCCTTTCTTGCCTCTCACTCTTCCCTCTAACTGCTTCTGTTCCTTTTCTTTTCTCCTTTCTATCTTTCCTTCTTTCCCTCCCTTTATCCCTCATTTTCTTTCCTTCTTCCTTTCCTCTTTCATCTCCCTTCCCCTTTTTTCCTCCCCTTTTCTCTCGGTTTTTCTTCCTTTCCTTCTTCAAGACAACTAGCTAGGTGGCACAGGATCTGGAGTCAGAAATAGCTGAGTTCAAATCCAGCATTAGATATCACTAATTCTATGACCCTGGGCAAGTCATTTAATGTCTATTTGCCTCAGATTCCTGACCTGTAAAATGGAGATAATAATAATAACTCTCCATGGGTTGTTGTGGGGATTAAATGAGATGATATTTATAAAGTAGTATAAATATTAAAGTTCTATATGAATGTTTAATATTATTATATAAAATTGAACTATAATATAGCTGCAAGGTTGCTCAAAGAATCCAGTGTGGTCATTTTGTTTCTACCTGACACATAAGTGTCTTCTCTAGCTTCATGGAAATCAACTATGTTCCACCATGCCATATAGGTGGTATTAACCTTAGATCTTCTTTGACTGATTTACTCATTTTTAATAAAACATGGCACATAACTTCTGTGAGTCTTAGTTTTATCATCTATAAAGTGTGAAAACACCACTTACCTTAACAGGGTTTTTGTGGGCAAACTGCTTCATAAACCTTAATGCTCTAAGTAAAATGAATTAAATTTTCCATCTTTCTTTGAAGAGCTGACAACCCAATCTGGTGCAACCCACATGACAATTAAACAGTGTTGAAAAGGAGCACTATTGAATGGAATATGCTATGAAATTATGTTTATATACCACCAGGATGAGATAATGTTTAACTCTTTAAACAACTGTTTAATATTGGAGTCTGGCTAATATGTTAAAACTGTAACAAAAATGATAAAGGGAAAGAACCAGAAGAATCACACATTTCTAATTTATACAGAAAGGGATTTATATAATGCCCTATGGCAAGAATGTACCATAGCAAAGTAGTTACCAATTCTGTTCTTTCATGAAGAGTATACTAATTATGTTCTTTCACTCAAGTGGAAAGGAAAACAATTTCTCAGAGAATATTCTCAGAAGAGAAACACAACTATAGACACACACACACACACACATACACACACAAGGGGAAAGAGAATAAGAGATTGTGTCTTATCCTTGGAGGTATCTAGCAAATGAAAGCAACTAATGGACTGTTTTTCAAGGTCCAGTATCAGAATCATAACTTTAAACTTTAAAAAGATGGGCCAGTCATTCATTTAGAAGGTCCAACTTGAAGCCTTCAGTATCCCAAGACAGTTCAATGGACACTGAATGGACACTGTAATTGTGATCTTCACCTTTAGCTTGATTCTTCACTGATTCCTTTTTTAAGTCCTTTGTGTAAACAACTCCATTCTCTTTGGATAGAGTATTGAACAATACAGGCCCTATAATACCTCTGGGAAAGTCCTTTTTCCTGAGATCTTGGTTCCTTTTGGCCTCTTGTTGTCCCAAGAAAACACAATTGAATTTCAGTTTCCGCAAAAGTGTATGTATCAAAGGACAAAGGTAACAGATTAATTATATGTTTCGCTTTAACTTCCATGTTATACTAAACTTATTCCAATGTTTTATTCTTCTCTTCACCAAGGAGATTTTGTGACAGGCTCCTCCCTTGGAAAAGTCCCTTGTTATCCCCAAATCACCCAATTATTTGGCACCAAAGCACTTTATACCTTGTGGTTTTCAGGTGAAAGAAAAACCACATATAGCAGAAGAAATGATCAGGATTCACATGCTTATATTTGAGCTTGGGTTCTAAAGTTTTTTTTTAAATTACTAATGAAGTGGAACACTCTTTCATCAATGTTCAAAGTCATTTGTTACTCTACAAAGCTCAGTTCTTTTCTCTTCTGTATGACTTCAACATGATATATTTATGGGGGTATTGAAAATACTCCCCTAACATTCCTGATATCACAATGAGATTGTTTCTTTTGGGGCTAACCCATCATTTTCAGCCATTCATTTGAATCCTGAAATAATATTTGTGGGGTTGTATTAGACATTAACACCTCCATTTCATAGATAAAAAATTGAGACTCTAAGAGATTATGACAACAACCACAATCACTTACCTAGTAAGTATCAGGGTCAGGTCTTGGGCCTACATCTGATTCTGACTCCAAATTTGAGCCGGTTTCTAATATACTATTAATATATTGGAATAAATGAGCTTCTTAGGTTTCTTTTTTCTGTCACAAGAAATGAAGAAAGATTGTTTTAGAGAAATAAATATTACGTTTGCATGACTACATTTACAGAATAAATTTTTTGATATCTAATCAGGTTTATGCTCCAGCTAAAGGCATTTCTATATTAATTAGATTCATAAGGTTTTGCTCCAGTATCACTTCACTCATATATAGCAAGTTGGGTGCTCTGATGGAAGGCCTTCTCACATTCATTCACATTCATTTTATTTATAGACTTCTTTCCTATTTGAATTCTTCGATGAACAGCAAGAGCTACTAAGGCATGAGAGCACTGGGCATATTGCAATGATGGACAGGAGGGAGCAAAGATAGGAAAGGTAGGAGAGTTACAAAAGCCTTAATTTGCCAGATTCACAACTTTGCTAAACCTGGCTCTGGATGAGAGTAATGGAGCCAAGAATGAGGAAAAAATTATGTTGGATACTGAAAGTAATCAAGGAGGGGAAAAAAGCAAACTTCATTTAATCTGGATACGATGTAGAACTTTGGTGTAAGATTCAAGGATAAAGAAGAGATGATATATGAGTATAGTGGAGAGAAAGATGAAAACTACAAAAATTAGTTGAAGAGAATGTCCCTGCTGTGCCTCTGCAGAGAAATATTTTGACAAAAGAAATAAGTAAACAGAAATCGTTCTTTCCAGAAAGTGAAGCAATTGGTTTGAAGCTACTTTTAAGTTTGAAAAAATCTTCTGATGTCATTGAAGTTCTGTCTTCATTTGGAGAATCCCAGAGGAACCATTTAATTTTAAAAGATTTATAAGTTTTATTAAAAAAATAACAAATTCCATTTGGAATAGAGCTTTGCCATCAATTTACTAAGCCAAGGGACATAAATGTCTCCAATTTCAGTATGGTTGTTTATAATTTTTAGCTTTGGTGCTGACAGAATGTTTCCAAAAAGATTAAATGGTCTCTCCTTCTACCAATATTAGGCTAACTCTTAATATAAGATACACATCTTATTTCATATTCCTGTTTTCTTTTAATCTTATGTCTGACCCCAAATCTTTTTGCTCACAAATAGTGAATTATGTTCAAAGAATGAACAAAATAACTTACAAAATACATTTCTGTTCCCTAGATTCTATGACCTTTTTTGTTCTTTTTGATCTCATAGACTTAAAGTAATCCTAGGCAGGATTTTCTGAGCTATCAAAGAGTGCGATATTGGGTTTCAGCACATTGTCAGAGAACTTTTATATTGATGGATTTTCTGGCACAGGATATACTTCCTTATGAATGACTTCAAAGGGGCAATTTCTTTACTCTAATTATAGGAGAGATTGAACCATTATTTCCCACCTGCTTTGTCTTTATAGTTTCAGGTCACACACAGGCAGATGACGAGGTATGGGGTTGATTGGTTGACTTTAGGAGTGTTTCTGTTCAGAAGAGACATGAGAAAGAATTAAAAGAAGTGAAAAGTGGTCAATGTTCTTTCAAGAGTAAAAAAGAAAAAACATCAGGAGATCTGCTCAGTTTCAAAATATCAAAGTCCGAAATAATCATGTTCTCATTTGAATCTAATAGGGAAGTTTGCTTGTGCTCAGATTCCTGGGTTCTTGTTTGTTGTTCATTTCACTCATTTATTAACATTCTTTCTGGAAAAGTATGAGATGAGAGTAAACCTGGAACATTTTCTGGAAGCAAGGAAATAACCCTATGGTATTATGTAAATGCTTTTAAATTGTGCTGTATGTGAGGGAATGGTGTTTTTTGTTTCTTTCAACTATACTACCCATCTATTTAAGTGCTTACTAGATGTAGAGACATTGAACGAGGCAATGGGAAATAGGGGAGGGTTGGAATTCAGTTTAGGAAAAATGATCCCTAGCCTCAATTACCTTCTACTCTAGTGGAGGAAAACAACATATACACACTTAATTATTAAACAAAATAAACATAATAGAGATGCTGTGTTAAGTCTGAGTGGGAGAGAGGAAGCTTCTGGAAGAGCTGATATTTGGACCTACCTTAAAGAGGGGGAGAATTTTAATAGACAGTCAATCAAGAAACATTTATTAAGTTCCTATTATATAGCAGGCAGCTTGCAATTTACTGGGGATTCAAAAACAGAAATGAATTAGACATTGCCCTTAAAGAACTTATTGGCTACTTGGGGAAGATATCATATATAGGTATATATTTGTATAAAGAAAATGATTATAAAACAAATGGAAGGTTATTTATTATTTTTTGAGGGGGAGCAACATTAGTAACTAAGGAAAGACAGAAAAGACTTCATTTAGAGGTCATGCTTGGAGCTGAGCTTTGTTGTAGGAAAATTTGAATTCTAAGAGATAGAGTTTATATTTAGTCCCAGAAGAAAGAGGGAAACATTATCATTTACTAAGGAGGAGAAGGGCATGATCATATCCATGCTTTAGGAAAATCACTTTAGCAGGTGTGTGGAGGAAGAATTGGAAGAAAGGAGAGACATGAAATGGTAAGACCATGTAGGAGGCTGATAAAATAGACTAGCTGATGAAGGCTTGTATTATGGGGGTAGCTTTCTGAACAAAGAGAAGGGAATGAATATATACAAGCTGGGGAAGTAGATTTGTTGATTTAACAATTGATAGACTGTGTGGGGTGAGGGGAGATGAACAATATTGGGGGCCTGATGTAAGTAATAGAATGTTCATAAATTGTGTTTGGGGAATGGTAAGCTTTCTAGTTAGGTTGCAATGTAATACCAGCAAAGGGGAATAGTACATAATAAGGTTGAAAGGGTTGATTGGAAACAGCTTTTGGAGAAATTAGAATGCCAGTCTAAGAAGTCTGAGATATTCTGTAGGACCAGATTCATGTGTATAGACATTTAATCTGTGAAAGGGGGTGAATGGTGGATTGACAGGGGATTTGGGAGAGGAGGTGGAAAAAGTTATTCTAAGGCTCTTGTGATAGTCCAAAGTCTATGATACTGATGGCCTATATTTGGGAGATTGCAAAAGGTGCAAATAGAAAGAATGGATGGGAGAGATTTCAGAGGCTGCTATACTTCATCAGTAAGCTTCAGACCCTTTTAGAGGTTGTTCTTTCTTCCTCTGAAAAGGAGGTCAGTCAGTCAACAAGTATTTATTTAACACCTACTATGTGCTGGGCATTCTGCTAAGCACAGAGGATATAAAGAAAGGATGAAAACAGTTGAGGATTATACTTATGTTGATTTTCTCACACTTTAGGATAAAACTCATTTCATATGTAGTCTCTTAGATTGAAAGCTTCTTGAGGACAGAAACTGTCTTTTGCCTCTTTTTGCATTTTTAATATTTAGCACAGTACCTGGTACATAGTAGGTGCCTAATAAATGTTTATTTATTGATAGTAAAGAATATTCTACTAGTGTCACTGGACTTGTGTAAATAATATCACTTAATAGTTAGGCACTTCAGTGAGACCTAATGTTATTCATCAATAAAATGAGAATTGCCATACTCTATTTTCTTCTCATGGTTTTTGTTAGGATCCAATTAAATAATGTTTATATTTTGTTAGTTTTAAAGTACTACATAAATGTAGGATTGTATTTAATGTTTTATCAGAATATATATTATATAGGGATAAGACTGGACTTGTACTTCCAGTGACTTAGGGAACTCCACGATTAAGAAACTCCCTCTGTCCATGTAGATCAGAAACTTCTTTATAATTTATAGTCTTTCAGAGTTGCTTACATGCCTGAGATGGTAAATGAGCCAGTATGTATCTTGGAGATAGGCCTTGAACACATTTCTAGTACCACGGCCAGCTCCCTATCCACAATGCTGATGTTATCTTTTATTTTTATTGTATAAGCAATCTTATTATTTTTAAAGCTTTTAAAACTGGGTCAGGGGTAAGTTAAGGTGGAAAAAAAGATAAGAAAGGATTTCAGGAATGGCTTATTTGGCACACTTTTCTGGCATCTGACTTCCTTGTACACATTTCATGAAATAGATCTATGGCTTGCCTAAGGCCTTTGGTATGAACACTGTATGATCATTAAAAAAATCTTTAATTTTTTTCAGGTGAAAAATGTTAAGCAATAATGTTGGGATTACAATAGTGCTTTACATTTACAATAGTGCTTTATAGTTTTTCACAGGCCTTCCAGAATTAGGAAACTAGAGATAAGGAGTTTTAGAAATAAGGAAACTGTGACTCAGAAGTAGTAAAGTCAGGTATCACATGCAAATAAGTGGCAAACCTGGGACACAGGATCTGGTCTTTCACCTGAGGTAATCACTCTTTATTTTAGTAGTGCTGGGAAATAAGACTACTACCTGCCTAAAATGTTCTATTATATCAGAATTTTATTATATGTAGTTGTTACACTTCTGATAAAGTAATTAAGGCCATGATATGTTCATTTTTATGTTCTATGAACTATATTATAATGACGGTCCAGCATGGGTTGATAGGAAACATAATAAACTCATTTTACTCAGTGTTTAGTATCCTATTTAGAAAAAAGTTAATCATGTTTTAGACAATTTAGTAACATTTACAGATGTTCTTCCCTCCATCAAGAGTTCAATTCAACAACAAATTCAGTTCAACAAATGCTTTTAAAACACTTGATGTGTGCCATGAGTTATGTATGTACTAGGGGATTCAAAGATAAGAACAAAACAGTTCTTGCCTTCAATGAGCTTATATTGTACTAGTAAGGAATATCTCTTAAATATACAGGTATCTACCCAGAATTTCTCATGCACTGTGAAAAGGATGATATTGTTTGCTACAATACAAGGTTTTTATAATATGAGATGATATTAGGTGTAATAGTGTTCCTTGTAGTTTCTCCCTCTATGTGAAAAAGTCAGTATTTGGACAATGGTTTTAGTTCATCACACATTGCCTTAAATTGTTCATGAGTCTTATTTTTCAGATTCTATGGATTTTGTATGTAAATACTTTTATAGTTTTTCTAGAATATAGAACTTTTTTCTTCTTATTTTATTTTTTAATTTTAATTTTGAATATTTTCCCCTAGTTACACATTTCATGTTCTTTCCCTCTCCCCCAAACCTCCCTAAACCCCCTTAGCCGACACACAATTCCACTGGGTTTTAAGTGTATCATTGATCAAGACCTAATAGAATATAGAGCTTTTTAAAATGTTTCTTATAACAAACATAGAAGTAGCTTTGGTAGTGGACCAAAATGTCAGGAAGACACCCCCTAGCTAGTTAATCACAGGCAAGTCCTTCACCTCTAAGGACTCACCTAAACCACTTCCCAGGACTAAAAGTTGCAAAGAAGTTGATGCCCCGAACTGACGGAGTGGGTTCCTCATCCAAGAGTGTCCTATATAAATGAGAACAGAGGATCAGAGTCTACTTCATACAGAATTGTGATCACCAGAAATATGATCCAGCTAAAGAGAATTGTCATCGTATTTGCATTTCTTCCATGTTTGAAATCTGGCATCTTAGCCAGGCTCATGGATATTTATAACAATCAGTCTTGTTTATTAAAAATTTTGCTTTTTATCTCCTTCACTTTTGGATTAAGTACTAAGTATTGTGCTTAACACATAGTTGGTGTTTAATAAATGTTTGTTGATGGCATTTTACCAAATTATCCTTAATAAGCATTAGTTAAAAAATACAATATTAAGAAAAAGAAGATAAATCAATGTTTGTAAAGTACTTTGTAAACCTTAAAACACCACATAAATTCAATTTGTTATTGTTCCTGTTGCTATTATAATATGGTAGAAAATCACGAATTTACCTTTGTGAGTAACATATTTTCCAAAAACCTCTAACATTCTTATTTACATCTTTTCCCAGGTCCTATCCCTCTCTGAATTTCTTTGGCCATGCACATTATTTCTAATTTTGACTGTGCTTCGCTTCCAGGAACCACCCAGGCACAGAGAAAATTGTAAGTGTAACATTTATTATCCTTTTATTAAAAACAAAACAAAACAAAACAAAACCTCATTTGAGGTCTCATTGGAGCATTTAGGTAACAGTGCATTTTCAGGGGCTATGCCAAATTAGTTTTGGCAGGACTTTGTAAACTGAAAGATTTGGAGTGGAGACGCCTGGTAATGAACTCTATGCCTGTTGCCCACAGATCAGTCTAGTTGGGAGAGTCTCTTTACCAGGTTGGCTACAGGATGATGACTTTTTTAAGTCACCGAAACTCTTAAAGGCTGTCTAGTAAGTTTGAAGGTTTGTGGTCTTGCGTTGGCAGGGGTGGGGGTGGGCAGCAGTACCAACACTGATTAAATCACTAATTCTTGAAGGTTAAAGTTTTGGAAGAAGTATGAAAAGTAAAAATATTAATGAGGATAACAAAAGTATAATCCTTTTATATAGTTCATTTAAACCATTAGGAAAGAAGATAATTGGGAGAAACCCACATGTACAATCAAGATCAGTCCGTGTATAACAAACATAGAATTAATTTAGATGGGACAGTAGAGAATGCATTGCTGTGATAAGGAAACCAGGGTTTCTACTTAGTAAAATTGTTTTCTAAAATAAACTATGTATCAGCTAGTCATTCTACAAAAATTCAAAATTTAAAGAGAATGGATGGCACCAGATTGTTAATGCCAGAGTAGCTTGTATTTTGTCTTAGAGCTGAAGCTTCACAAATAGGGGAGTGACATGGTCAGACTGTTTTTAGGAATATAACTGTGTGATGGATTTGATAGAGGAGTGACTTGAGTACAAATAAAACTGTGTAATTACTTTTTCATTCAAATACTAGAAGACTGGTCATGTCTCTCCAAGTCTACTCTTTTCCAGGCTAACTATTGCTATTTCCTATGGTCCTCTGCTCTGGTCAGACGGAGTACTGTATCCAATTTCTATCATATCCTGATGAGGGTAATTAGAAACTATACCATAAAAAGATGTTGAAGGCATTAAAGGTGTTTAGTCACCATTAAAAAAAAGACTTCCCAGTAAAAGGGTATTTTATATGAATCATAGAGTAATTTCTGTCATTCATATTTTAATTTAAAATATAGACTTATTTATCTTTCAACAGTGGTACATATATAAATATTTGCCTCCAAATTCCAAATGCTAAGTAGGGGCCTTTTATATTTCTAAAAAAACAGAAAGACCTTATTGATATCTTTTGCTTTTATATCACAAAAAATTTTCTATCAAGTTCTTCCTCAACCTTACACTCATTTCATTATAATAACAAAAAAGGTGAAAAAATTTATCCAGACTAATATATCAAAGGTCTGAAATTATCTTTCACTGATATGAATAGCAATCCCTCTAGAATTTAGCAGTTGGTCTTTAATAGCTGGGCAACTAGATGGGCAGTAGAGAGACTACTGGCTTTGGAATCAAGAAGACATCATCCTGAGTTCAAATTGGGCTTCAGACACTTACTTGCTGTGTGACCTTTGGCAAGTCACTTCACCTTGCTTGACTCAGTTCCTTCATATGTAAAATGATCTGTAGAAGAAAATGGCTAACCAATACAGTATCTTTGCTGAGAAAAGCTCAAATGGGGTCATGAAGAATAGAATACAACTGATAACAACATAACTGAAGAAATTCATTACTCTGTGGTCAACTTGGAAATACGCCAGTTTGGACCTAGACAGGCAGAACTTCAGAGGGCAGATATATCATGGTGTCCCATATTTGATGCCCTTCTGGTTTGTTAGAGTACACCCACCATGTTTTTACTTCCTGAGCTTGTCCTCCATTGTTATATCCTTTCAGGATCTAAGGTCATTTTCCTAGTGAAATGAGGTATTCAAAGAATTCTTTAGTATAACATCTGTTACACAATAAATGTTTTCTTTATTGGTGGAGGTGAAGGGTTTGGAGGTAGAGAGAGGGATCAGGGGGAAAATGAACTACCACACAGTGATTGAATACTATAGTGAAAAAATACTGGAGTTAGAGTTAGGAAAAACCTGAGTTCAAATCCCACCCTTTCCACATACATATAGGATGTGTGATTATGGGTAAATTGTTTCCCTTCTTTAGCTTTTGTTTTCTTATCTGTAAAAATGGATCGCAGCACCTTTAACATCAGAAAGCACTATGTAAATGTCTGCTCTTTTTGGGTTCAGCATTTATAAACATGGAAGAGGTGATGTGCTGTAGTGGAGAGATTGTTCTCTTTGAATTCATGAAGACCCAAGTTCAAATTCTTGCTCATACTGGCTATGTTACCTTCAGCAAGTCATTCAGTAACTCAATGCAAGTTAACTTTCTTTAAGACTTCTTAAGTCTTACGTCATATGGCAACTTGCATTGGTAGAAGGAACTTCCTTACTTGGAGTCCCCTGTGCCAGTTAAATTATAGATCTGGTTAAAAAAAGAACAAACCTCTAAAACATTAAGCCTTTAATAAAGATTTTTCATTCCCCTATACTTTCATTCATCTGTTCTGTTGATCAGGGAATTCTTCAGGAAGTCAATGAAAGTTTTAAACATGATGTATTACCCGAGATGGTTTGAAATTAAGAACTGACTTTAATTCAATTTATTTCTATATATCTACAATGAAAGCCTGAATGGTGAATGAAATACAATCTCTTTGTTTGGGGGGAAGATATTAGGTTCATAATTTAGCTAGGTAGAGCACAGTCTCAGTTCCAGGTCCAGAACCCTGTGCAAGTCTTTGTTCCAGGTATCCTGACTTCTCTGAGAGGTTTACAGTTTTCTTATCAGGTTAGTTGGCTGTAATATCCCCCTTAGAATTTTGCAAGATCCAAAGTTGTTAATGATACAGTGCTTCCATGTTCTTAAAAATGACCTATGATGGAGAATCATGCAGATCCTGCAACTTGAGAAGAGAAAGTGAAATAGATGAGATCAGGGGAGACATTTTTTGAGAGTGAACCCTGATTTCCACTGTCTGGCCATAGCACATCAAAAAAGAGTAACTCTCCCAGTTTTGCCAGTTTTGAAGATACGGCCAATCAAAGGAGGCTATGCTAAGTTACTAAGTAGAAGAAAAAAAAACAGAATGGAAGGGGAATTTTCCAGGAGCAGGGGGTTTTCCTCCTAGGAGATCTGGACATGCCCTAAAAGCTCCTTACCGTATTAAGTAGCCCCTGGCACTTGAACCTAGATCTTCTGTCACCAGATCTACTTTTCTTTTTAATATTGTCTTCCTTCTTTACAGGGGGAAGGGCTGTGCACCATTACTAATTGCCTTACATGTTCCTTAAAAGCTTAGATTACCTAATTTTGTTATAGAATCATACATATAGAATATAGTAAACTCCTACTGATCCAAGACCTAAACACAAATAAGACCCAAATGTCTGAATTTAGAAACAATTATTCTTTTTATTTTTATGAGACATAAATTGATATTGACTTCCAAAAAATTTCAGAATATTTCAGAATTTGACCAATCATCAGTCTTTCTCATGTCAATAATATTGTACGGTGATAATTGATGTTCTTAATAATGACCCAGAGGTACTACAAGATTCTCAAGAACTTTTGCAAACATCAAAAATACTAAATTACATTCAGCATACTGTTCAATATATTTTAATTGTATTTTTTGGGAGTAACATTTATAGCCTATATATGTATGTGTGTATGTGTATGTTAGACCATTAACTAGAATATTCAATTAACTAGAGCCTTCTATTCCCCAATCATTCTGGACAAGTAGTACTTTGTTGTGCTGTGTTAAGCATAGAGAGGCATAAGGAAACAAAAAACATTTGGGGCAAAATGCCTGGATTATTGGGGCAGCTATGTGGCCCAGGAGATAGAGAACAAGGTCTGGAAATGGGGAGGGGGGTCCCAGATTCACATCTGTGTATTTCCTAGCTGTGTAACCCTGGGCAAGTCACTTAAATCCAATTGCCTAGCTATTACCACTCTTCTGTCTTGGAACCAATACTTAATAAGGATTATAAAACAAAAGAAAAAACTTTAAAAATACTTGGATTATTAGTTAGTGACTATTAATGATAATTATATTTAGGAAAATTTAGATTATTTTTTATCTAATTTTTCCTTTGCCTTCCTCTTTCATTGCTTCTTCTCAATATCAACTGTAGTTAGGTGCTTTTAACTCTCAAGGTTGTTCATAATTTATGTTATCTCACTTCTTCTTTGGATAAGAGGCATTATCAATGATTGAAGGATAACTATAGTCCTTATGATATTGAAGGGGATAATCATTCTTCTATATATATTGCAAAATTTTGCAATTAGAAGAATAATGGTGCTAGGAGAATGTAAGGTCTTTGAGAGCACACAACCCCTTCTCCTGTTTAATTTTTGTCTTCCTATTTCTAGTACCTAGTAGGGTGCTTGATACATAGTAGGCACATAATACATGCTTGTTGAATTGTAATGAATTACTACTGATGATAATTTGGAAAAAAGGAATGGAGGATGGTGATTTTGGAAGAGAAGAAATCATTAGATATGAAAATTCTCAGAGGAACAGCAGTAAAACCAGGATATTTCTTTCTCTTTCCATCCCATGTAATATGAGGGTTATTTGCAGGAATTATGAGTAATTCCTTTTGAGTACTTTTAACTTCTGAATCTGGTTATATTTTAGAAAGAGTAGAGTCCTTGGTACCTTCCAGATATGAAGATTTCCTGGGTTCCAGTCATTCTACAAATGACAAAATGTTGAACCTTGAAGAAGGCAAATAAATTTGACAATAGATTCTAAGTTCCTCCATCTTTTTGTCATTATATCTTTTGTCCCTAAGTGCTTAGTATACTTGCTATTGTATTGACTTTTCAAAGTCTGTCCAACTAGCTAATGAACTTTGGTCTTACTATTAATAAACACCCAGACTATCTCTATTATACCTCAATATTTCATGTGAAATTTCTCTGTCTAAAAAATATCATCCATAGATGTCATTGTTGTATGTTGTCTCAGTTCTTGTTTCATTGCTTTATTTTTTTCTGGCATTTGTACATAGGTTATCTGCAGCCCCGGAATTTGCCAAGTCAAGGAGTTTATCCCTTTGTCCAAAGCCTCCTTTGTAATGCTGGCTCTAGATGTAAGAACACCAGTTATGCAGTGCCAAAAGACCTCCACTTCCGGTAAGAGACACCTTTTTTTAAAATATGAATATGGAGGTGGATTAGAGGGCAGTCAGAGTATGTAGAGTAAAACATCATTATTTGGGAAGGGGAGGATTTGTACAAAGTAAATATATAAATTAAAAATTTTAAGAACATATAGTAAATCTACCCAGTAATAAATTATTTCCTATTTGGCATTTTTCCAGTTGTGTTTTAGTGAATAGATATTAATTTCTAATTAGCAGTCCTATTTGCATGCAATGAATATGTTAAAATACTTAAAACACATTTATTCTCTGTAATTTTTTTTTTTGGTTGTCATATACTAAGGAAAGTTTTTTTTTTTTTTTTGCTACATGAGATAATTTTTGCAAAATAAAAGAAGGAATTGGCAATGTTTATTCTGGAGAAGAGAAGACTTAGGGGAACAGTTATAGTTGTTTCCAAGTATTTGAAAGACAATGACATGGAAGAGGGGACTTCCTCTTGGCCTCAAAGAAGCAGGAACAGTGAATGAAAGTTAGGAGTGGTAGTCGTCTCTAACCCTCGTATAACGCCCATAATCCCAACATAGATGTCTGACAACTCTTAAGAGCTTGATGCACAAGTTGTTTATTTTCCTCTGGCTAGCATGGATCTAGAAACTACAAATTCAATAGGATCTCTAAGTCCCACCTGAAAAAAGGCACAAGGAGGCAAACTGAGTTTTGATGTTAGGAAAAAATGTCCTAACAATGAGAGCTGACCAAAAGTAAAATGGTACTCAAAGAGAGAGTGGATTCTCCATTCTCATTAGAGGTCTTTAAGCACAAGCTGAATGAGAACTTGATGTTTTGTAGTGGGAATTTTTTGTAGAAATAGGTAAGACTAGAAGTGGCCATTGAGACCTCTTCCAAATATGAAATTTTCTGTGATCCTGATTAAAATTTGTGAAATCATTATTAGCATTGAGAGGCACTATAGTATAGGGGAGGAAATCAGGAAAACTTGGGTTCCTTGGAGTCAGGAAGATACGGGTTTGACTCCTTCCTCTAGCTCAAACTGGTTATGTCATCCTGGATAAGTCATTTGACCTCTTAATGTCAACTAATTTTTAAGTTTATAAGTTATAGAGAAGAGGTTCATTTTTACTGTTAGAATTGCTTATGAGCAACAAACTACAATAAGTTCACTTAAAAATTACATATATACATAGAAATGTGTTTTTATGGAATGCATACCTCTTATATAGTATATATGCATAATGTATCACCTATGATATGCTTATGTATATATCTTACAAACAAGGTCTAAAGTAATATGCGTATGACATATGTGCATGTAGGTATAGTACAGAGGATGCACATATATATATAATAATGTACATATATGAATATATATGGGTAAACTCATATATACAAAGTGTTCCAAGGTCAGTGCAATTTTAAGTGACTCCAAAGTTAGCCCTCTTTGCACTTTACACACACACACACACACACACACACACACACACATACACAAATTGGTGAAAATCAGCTTTTTATCTACTTTAAACATATATACATTTGTAATTACATCTATACATGTATCTGTAGTGCTCTCTCTCTCTCTTTCTCCATCCCCCTGTCTCTTTCTCTCTATTTTTTTATGTGTATATATGCACGTTTTAGTACTACCATTAGTGCAAATCAGTGGTTGAGCTATCAAATTTATTTTCCATTCCTGCACCATGAACTCTTCAAAGGTAATTAACACAACCTAGGTCATATTATACCAGATTATGAATTAATGGAATTGAATGTTGTAGTTTTATTAATTTTAAAGATATATTCTTAAAAACTTTTTCTCTGCTAATATTAAGAAGAGACAGAGGCAGAGGATGGTTCTGATTGTAAATTTAAACAAAGACTTCTTCCTTTGATCATGAATATACTTGAGTCTCATATATCTTGTATCAAAAATGGTAATAACACATTTCTCTCCACTTAATAAGGATTTCCCCCTTAAATTAAAGAGACTTTTCCCCTTGTGATAAGATGCTTTTTTCCAACTCAGATTTGTGTATTTGCCTCTGAGGAACATCAGCTTTAGACCTTTGGAGTTTGGTTCTGTGAAATAAAGTGTAAGAAAAGAATCTATTGGAAAATGATTAAAACTATAGTGATGATAACTTGTGACTATTTTCCTTCCCTTCCCTTTTCCTTTCCTTTCCTTCCCTTTTCCTTTCCTTTCCTTCCCTTTTCCTTTCCTTTCCTTTCCTTTCCTTTCCTTTCCTTTCCTTTCCTTTCCTTTCCTTTCCTTTCCTTTCCTTTCCTTTCCTTTCCTTTCCTTTCCTTTCCTTTCCTTTTCTTTTCTTCTTACATTAAGGAACATATGAAATTTATTCTCTTAATGGGGACCAGTCTTATCACTTTGAGTCTTCCTTTTCTCTACCTGTCTATTGGTGGGAATGTAAATTATTCCCTTAATTCATGTCACATGAGAGAAAGAACTGTGAATTAGTAGCCTAGAGACTCAGATTTCTAGGACCAAGTCCAACACTGTGAGACTGGCCTCAGGCAATAATAACACTTTAGAGTTAGAGAGTTCTCATCCCAGTATGTGTCAAAGACGGAGTGTCTACATATAGACACAGTGGAGCTGGAAATGAGGAATATAGAGTCAAAGAGTCATGGAGTCATAGAGGACTGGTATCGAAGTCAGAAAGATCTAAGTTCAATTCCCATTTCTTTCATACTGGCCTAATGACCCTTAACCTCTTAGGGATTTAGACAATTCTCTAAGACTATAAGTTGAAGAAAAGATGCTTACATGATTTTGTAGAGTGAGTTTCCTATAAAATTAAACCTTAGTTTCCATCCTTTTTCCTGTGCTGCAGAGCTAAAACTTGGGCACAATGATTTATCTACATTTTTTAGCTCCAGATTTCAGTGTACTTCTTTTTGCTTGACAGCTGCCATGGATTTAGGTCTTGTTTTTTCCTCCTCTTCTTCCTTTCCAGTGCTGCCTTTACTCCAATGCTCTGCTAAAGTTCAATGGTGGTGACATATAACCAGCAGTTAAATCTGAGCACTGTGTTTGGAGAATTACTTCTATTGGCAGTTTTGGTAGCTTTCAGCACAGGGGCCAACCACCCCATTAGTCTTGTTGTCACTAGCTGAATTCTAAGTAGCACCTGAGGGTTGGCCAAAGGAGAGAGGGAAGTAAGAGAGAAAGAGAAAGGGATTGGGCAAGAGAGGATGAAAAAACCAAAAGAGAAGAAACAAAGAGTGATGATAGAAAATAAGGATAAAGCTAACGTGATCCCATGGGTCATAAATTCAATTTGATTTCAAAACTCCAGTTGAAAACATAGTTTCCAGAGCAATGTAAGAGTTCATATGTTGGTGTAAAAACAGTGAGTGGCAGTATTTCTCTTTTAATACGTATTTGAAATTCCACTTGGATTAATTTAGCTCATGACTATCAGTAAAGTTCCTTACCCATCCAGGTTAAGTTTACATTTGGAAGAAAACCCAAATTTCATCTAATCTAGGCTATTATAAAAATTAGTTCTGCTATTAAGGACTTTGACATGGTGCTTTCATTCAGTCATTGGGAGAAACCTTTAGAGTAAAAGTCCTAATAGGTCCTGACAGCGATTAACTAAATATATATGCATTCCTTCCAGCATCATTCTGGCTGTGCTTCAAACTATAACTAATAATAAAACAGAAACCAAGCAGTGCTGCTATCTTAAAGTAATTTTTAAAATAATTTGACTGTCAATAATCTTCTTCAGATAATTGATACCTTCTGATAAAAATGTTTCTTTTTTCTTTGCCTTCACTATCTAACTCCATTCCTATTGTACTATATATTCCTATGGATATTACCTATAACTCCCAATTCCAAAGAAAGTTCTCTCTTTGACCATTTACACACATCTCTGATATTTTTGATTCCCCTTTCCCTCTTATCACATACTATATTTTTTCTTTCTTCATTTTCGAATACATAACTTTGCAGAATCATACTTTTCAGAGCAAAGTTCCTTCCTGTATATTAATCTACCCAGTCTATCCCTTTTATTTTACTTATGAGCAAGAGGAGGCCTAGAGAGATTAAGTGACTCGCTCAAGACTGCACAGGTAGTAAGTAGCAGAGCTAGAATTAATTAGGTCTTATTCTCTATTTAGAACTCTTTCCTCCATACCATGCAAGTGTAGATTCAATTCAATCAAGCATTTATTAAGTGCCTTTTGTGTACCAGATACAGGGGGTGCAAAGACAAAAACTGACATCAGTGCCAGACCTCAAACAGCTACATTCTATTAGGAGGGAAGATGGGATTTTAAACAGCTAGAAAGCTTAGATTGAAAAACATTGTACAAATAACCAATCATTATAAATTTCCCAGCCTTCCTTTGAAGCAACGGAAAGCAACTAAAGTATAAAGTGGGGTGTTGTGATCATTCTTTTGTGTTCAATTTAACTATTTTCTGGGATTGTACATTGTAGAGGATTTAATTGAAAGCATGCTAGGTGTTTGTATTTGATTCGTAGAAACGAGATTTATCAATTTAAAAAAAATCAACTTTCACTTAAAGCAACAAATTTGTCAAAGCAGCTTGAGTAAAATTTCTTTGTTCTCCAGGCAAAAGGCATTTTCATCCTCACTCCTCACATCCTCTTCAAAGCTCGTTATCTGCAGGTGGGATCCAATTCTATACAGAATTTGGTCTGCTTCTTTCTGCTGACAAATACCCTTCTTCAGCTTGTCTATGTTCCAGCCAAAGCTGCCAAAGTCATGTGGACTGATCCGGTCCCTCTGAGATGGGCACCAAGTCACTGTTAATCTCCTTGTTTTTTTCTCATTGCTGTCAGCTCTCTCTCATCCTGAGATAAATGTTATTTGGTCTCCTGTCCATTGAGCAAACGTGATGTAATGTTAAGATTACTGGACTTGAACCAATTCCACTAAACAAATATTTGTTAGACACGGAGTGTGTGCAAGACACCATGCTATGCCCCCAGTTTACAAAGACCAAAACAGTTCCTGTACTCAAGAAGCTTTGGTTCTAATCAGAGTATATGATGTGTACCCAGATAGGTGTAGTACCTAGTAAGGAGTGAAAGGAGATAAAGTAAAGGAGAGATTCAGACAAAATGTCCTAGGAATATTTGGAGAGACAGAGAGACACAGAGAGAAATGCACATGCACAGATAGGTAGACAGAGAAACAGAGACAAAAATACAGAAAGACAGAAATGACATAGAGACAGAGACAGAGAAACACACATACACAGACAGGTGGACAGAGGCAGGGAGAGACAGAGAGATGGAGACAGAGAAACACACACACAGAGACAGGTGGACAGAGGCAGGGAGAGACAGAGAGAGACAGAGAAACACACACAGAGACAGGTGGACAGAGGCAGGGAGAGACAGAGAGACAGACAGAGAAATACACACACACACACACACACACACACACGACAGGTGGACAAAGTCAGGGAGAGACAGAAAGTGACATAGAGACAGAGACAGAGAAACACACACACAGGGACAGGTGGACAGAGGCAGAGAGAGACAGAGACACAGAAACACACATACAGACAGGTAGACAGAGACATAGAGAGGCAGAAAGACAGATATATACACACAGATTGTGGACAGAGGTATAGAGGTATAGAGAGACAAAAAGACAGAGTCAGGGAGACAGAGACAGAGACAGAGAAAAACACACACACAGGCATACAAAAGTAGAGCCAGAGAGTCAGAGCCCACAAGACAAACAGAGGCAGAGACACAGAAAGAAACACACATAAAGATATAGAGAGATAGAGATAGAGAGATGGAGATGAGGGATAGAGATGGGGAGGAAGAGAGACAAAGAAAGAGACAGATGACATGTCAAGTTTAAGGAATGGCTGGTAGTCCATTGGTCTAGAAGGTAGAGTGCTTGAAGGGAAATACAGTGAAATAAGATTTGAAAAGCAGATTAAGAGCCTTTTGCAGAGGACCTTAAGTGCCAGGTAGTAAGAAGTTTGTATTTAATCCTCAAGGCAATAATAGAGAGCCATTGAAATTTTGTGATGTGGTCCAATCTGTGTCACAGGAGGTCATTTGGGTTATTCTGGGATTTGGAATAGAAAAACTCTAAATATCTGAGTGGGCTGTTCTCTAATTGTATGACATTCGGCAAGTTCTTCCCTCTCTGAATCTCAATCTCTTCATTTTAAAATGGAGGTGGACTAGATGATCTTTAAGAACTTTCCCTTCCAGCTCTCATATTCTGTGAGGCTGTGAATTTTACTTTTTCTTTCATGTGGTTCAAAGTTTGTTTCTTTTAAAGTGAGAACTTCACCTGCTGTGTCACCTTTTTTCCCAGTCAATGTTTCCCATTTTAGTTTCCCATTAATTGCTTATGGTGTGGCCTGAGGGCCAGATATAGTCCTTGGCCAGCCTCTGAGCTATGAATGATTTTTAGATTAAAAAAATATATTTGTTTAAAAAGGCAAAAACCATTAATGACTCACACTACAAAAGCAGGCATAGGGTCAGAATGGGCCTTAAGACACATAGTTTGCCAGTCGCTGCCAGGTTATTTTATTTTACCACCAAAATCTGGGTCTTCCATGCTGTGTTCTCCCTCCATTTTCACTGTAGCTTCCAGATAATTCTCAATAGTTTTGTATTTTTTGTATCCTGTACTGGCTTATATGAAAACTAGTCACGCTAATATTAGAGACTGAACTAATTTATGGACAACTTTTCCTGTTGTTCTATCCCTTTTGCTTCAGAGATCCCACTCTTTCAATTTTTCCTATTCTGGCCTCTCCAGTCTCTCTCTCTTCATTGGTTCCTTTCTCTCTGCCTTCTAACTTAAATAAATTTTTGCTGTTTTCACATGTAAAGATAACCAAAATCTTTGCTTGACAGATGCCTTCACAAATCATAATTTCTTTTTTCTCCAATCTTCCACTGTTAAATTTCTCTAATGAGTGGTGCTTGATACCTTTATAAATTTACTATTTACTCCTTTAGTCCTTGAAAACTTCTTTCTCTCCCCCTTTAATGAAAGTATGTTCTTTTAATATGTTCCCTTAATCATTAAATATATAAATTTAGTAGCCTCTTCTCAGTTCTCATTCTCTTTGGTCTTTTGGGGGTTCATTGGCATTCATACCAGACATCCTTTCTCCAACTTTCTCTTTACTAAATCTTTCTTTGACACTAACTACAACGAATATCAACCAATTGGCTTGGGCTTACTGGAAAATCCAGTACATTTTGTAGCCTTTTCATATCTATTTTCATGAACACTACTACCTTGCTGGGATTTCTTTTCAGAAGGCATAGTTGGCAGTTACCTTCTCTTGCTTGCACTCTTCAGCAAATTTGCTTAGAGGACTTCAATATCTCTTCCTTGAATATTGGGGAATATTAGGGAAATATTAAATATTAGAGTGATCATTAAAATATTAGGGAAGGGATAAGTAGCTCTTTTTAAGGAAAAAAAAGTTGTGGGACTTCTGCTCCTCCATGTTGCACTCTCTTAGTTATCCTCCCTTTTCTGACATTTGAATTTGTTGGATTACTACCACCTTTGTCCTTCATGAATGAGTTTCAACCTTCTTATCTTCTTCTTCTTCTTCTTCTTTACTCCTATGATTTCAACTTTTTCTTCTATGACTGCAATTCCTAAATCTAACTCTCTCAAGAACACTGGATTGTGAATCAGGAGACCTGAATTATAGCCCTTGTGAGAGGGAATGCAGAATTATGCCTGATAAAGGATCCCTATAAAAGAGTCACCCCTCTTTTATAAAATGTATTGCTTGCTAGTCTAAGGTAAATTTCTTTGAATTTGGTTGAGTTTCCAATCTCTCCCTGCTTATGAATTCTCCTGATTATCACCATGAGCTAGCTATGCAAAATTATAGAAGAAATGCTCAAGCTCCAAGAACAAATCGGTCATTACTCTGTAGCTTCTCCACTCTGAACCTCAAGCTAGATGCTGGGTATGTTTTCAATGTCTAAAACTGCTCAGTTTTCCAACTACTACCTTCACAATTGACATCAAACACAGGAGATCCTTTAGAAGCCATGAATTTCTTCTGCCCAGAAAGTAATAAGTAATAGAGCTTGAGAGGATAGTTATTTTCAACTCATTGACAATAATAACAGCCAATGCAAATTTTTCTGTCTTCAATAAGAATGGCTTTTGGGGGAAGCCAGGTGGCTCAGTAGATTGAGAGCCAAGCCTAGAGAGAGGAGGTCCTAGGTTCAAATCTGGCCTCGGCCACTTCCTAGCTGTGTAACCCTAAGCAAGTCCTTTCTGTCATTTCCCAGCCCTTACTGCTCTTTGCTTTAGAACTAATACATAATACTAATTCTAATATGGAAGGTAAGGGTATTAAAAAAAAGAATGCCTTTCTTTGTTCAATCTCTTTACACTTTGTGATGAGAAGAGCAAAATGAATAGTTCAGTCAAGGGGGGATAGCACCCTTCCTAACTCCAAGACAAAGAGGGAAGGATAATGTTCAACTTACCTAGGTATTGCTCATTCTTCAGTGGATGCTCAACATGGCAAGGACCCTTCTCACTTCTCTCCAATGTCATTGGCTTAGAACAGCAACTCTACAAGTCTTTGAATGGATGTTCAGAGCCGGACAAATGAAACTGGGTAGTCAGCATGATAGATGGTGGAGGATGACCCCAAAACTCTCCATTTCTTGACCTGTTTTCCTTTCACTTTTTCTTCTTCCCCAAATTCCTTTAAAGAATACAAAATACCCCATAGTTTTTTGAAACTCATGATTGATGAAATATTGGTAAAGTGTCACCATCTCTTTGGTGATTCCAAAGCAAGATTAGAATTTGGAGCAGGATTACAATTAAAAGAATGAAAGAAATGTTTCAACATTTAAAAAAAAAGGAAAAAGAATTTGAAGAGACAGTCCTATGTCTTGAGGTTGGTGGTGGAAAAATGTGACCCAGAGAAGAAAAGTCCCTTTCAGCTCTAATCCTCAACTAATGTGACTCACCAAGTTCTATTGATTCTTAATTTAAAATGTTGCTAGCATTGATCTATTTCCTTTCCCACTCTCATTATCCTAATTTAGACTTTTAACATATGAAGCATGAACTATTGGAGTAGTCTCTTAATTTTTCCTCTGCCTTTAGTTTTTCCCTTATCCAATTCATCCTGTAACCCAAGCCAGTTAAATTTTTTTAAAGTCCTACTTTTACCTCATCATGTCACTATTCAAATACTTTCAATAGGATCCAACTATTTAACTGAAATGCAGTCTGGATTAATGGTATAGCTTGATTCTTATTCTATTTACTTTTTTTTATGAATCCAGCATAATTCATTTTAGAAGTTTCCACATTGCAAATCATGAAACACAGTTGAAGATCATACAATTTTAAAGTGACATTCATAACAAAACACTTATTATTTATGGTATTTGGAAAACGTACTAAATACTATATTGAACAATGTCGAAAAGGACTTGGAGTCCGAGGACCTGAGCTGGAATTCTGACTCTGTTATTTACTCCCTCTGTGTATTGTGATCTGTGTGCATGTCATTTTATTTCCATGGATTTTATTTCAATTTGACTTAATTCAATAAACATTTAATAAGTGATTAATATGTGCTAGGCACTCTGCTAAGCCCTGGGGACCTAAAAAGAGTTGAAAGGCAGTCCCTGCACTCAAGGAGTTTCCACTCTAATCTTCTCTTCTTTATATGTATTGAAGTTGTCCAACACATGTAGCATTAGAAGATCATATGTGCCTTGAAAAGAGGCAGAATAGACATCACTAGCCATCTATCCTTACCCTTTTACAAGGGAGATCTTATTCTCTGACAGGAGTGGTAGCAGGAGGTTGGGGTGAGGTTGGTGTGGTACATTGTTCCTTCCAAAGATGAAACCCAGAAGCATCCAAAGTGATTGAATAGTCTGAAGAACTAGATGATAGTCAAGAGACTGGATCTCTCGCATTTCTCCAACTCCACCCTGCTTATCACAGAAGCATAAGTCATTGATTTCTGCTAAAGATGGGGAGAGACTCATAGCATTGGCTTTAAAGATTAGGGTTATGTATAGAAGGAGGACTTTAAATAAGATGACATCTATGGTTTCTTTCAGCTCTAGATTCTATAGTGTAAATCTTTCTCTTCTCTTTGATTATCATTTCAATGTTTGCTATTTCACCTTTACTTCTTTGTTAGTTAAACCATTTGGGATCCATCATTTCTCTATAGCTGTTACTGCCATTCTTTTTTCTATGCTATAAAGTTGAGAGGAGTTTCTTCTATTTTCATAATCACCTACTCAACTATTTTTATTTTCATTTCTATTACTAATTAACTTGCTGACTTGTTCTCTCTGACTTCTTAACTCTCCTAGTTCCCTTAGCAATTTTGAACATTGAGTAATATACCTAAGACTGGGGAGCTCAAGAAAAAAGGGATAAAGTCGAGAAGAATTTGTTTGTCACATAAATCCTTTCACAATATGTTTTTTCCTTGGTCTCTGGGTTTTGCTGAAGGTATCACATACTCATGTGCTCATAAATTACTATCTACAAAAGTCTTTCTTTTAAAAAAACTTTTCCCATGCTTAGGTTATAATTCATTCTAAGATCAAATTCAAGAAGGCTTGAAAAAAAAAGCAAGGATCTAATACCCAATTAATCATCATGGTGGAAGCAGGTTGGATAGTCATCTTGAATTACAGCAATCTCTACAATCCGATAATTCTATGGTTTCACAAGAAATTCTCATGTTCAGATTAGGTAGGAGAACTTGCTTCATGGTTCACAGCTTTCAGAGGTCATTTTGAGCCAGATGATGTAAAATATGATTATAAAGCAACAAGCTTAATTTATTGGTCCAGTTTTAAAAACTCTCTTCTAATATATCTAGGAGATAATTCTCAGTTTCCAAGAACCAGTGGAGTACAAGAGAGTACCACCCCTGGAATATGCTATTAAATTGGCAAAAGGGTCATGAGTGGGCTTGTCTTAGGATTATAAGTCGGCTGCTTAATCACTATACCATAAAAGAGTTAAGTAATGTGCTGCCTTTTTCTTCTCCCAAAGCAATAGACTAAACAAACCATCTACTAAGAAGTGGAAGGTTATTGTTTCTTTCTTTTTAAAAATTTAATAACTTTTACCTTACATCTTAGAATCAATAATACGTATTGGTTCCAAAGCAGAAGAGTGGTAAGGGCTAGGCAATGGGGGTTAAGTGACTTGCCCAGGGTCACACAGCTAGGAAGTATCTGAGGCCAGATATGAACCTAGGACCTCCTGTCTGGCCTGTCTCTCAATCCACTTAGCCACCCAGCTGCCCCCTGGGGCAATAATTTCTTAGTAAAAGAGGTATCCATATAAATGAAATTGACCTGATTATTTCATAGTGATAATTTGTAACATTAGATTTTCATGGGTGGATTTGATTGACAGCTACCATTTAAAAAATTCAGAATTTTGGCACTACAAGGGACCTTAGAGATCCCTTCCATTTGTCATCTTCATAATGAATACTTGTTGAAATAAAAAGAAATCCTCACATTTCTATAGTTCTTTAAAGTTTTAAAATTTCCTTAAAATAATGCAGCTGGAATTAAGAACTAGAAATTAAGTACTAGAAAGGAGGTAAACGTATGAATATTTCTATTTTGCTGGGAGAGTTGGCGGGATCTGGCGTCTCCTCATCATGCCATACCTTCTCCTTACTGCCTTTGGACCCTTTATGATGATGAGCTGTATCTTTCTGAAGTTATTTATGGAAGCCTATCTCAAGGTTTAAAAAAACAAACACATTTCATGGGTGATGGTACAACAGTTGGGCTGACCATCTTTTATTCTTCACACTTGCTATATTCCCAGTTATTATAAGATTGGGCCTGATTATCTTGAAACCATCATGATGGTCTCCCTTTAAGGGAGGTTGTATGTTATAGAATCTATGCATAAAAACCATGTTCCAAAAATGATATTTTATATACAAATTTAACCCTTTTATAATAACACTTCTTGATCATTCACATATTAGCCTCCCAAATAGGTGTTATAAAATTACACACTTACTACCTCTGAATCTTAAGCTAGATAGAAACAAAACCTTGAATTTCTCCTGTGTTTAATTTTCCCATTTTTATCTTCATCCAAGAATGGATAAAATCAATTATCTGCTTCTAACTGGATATGCTGAGACATTTTTATCTGTCATATTCCTATACTAGAAGATTAAGTTCAAGAAAAAAAGAGATCTTTCTCTTTCTAACTCACTGTCTTCTCCAAAACAATGGTCTGTTGACTGTAAACCTTTAATCCTTGTTGGTTGAACTGAATTAAATCAGTTATTATCCTGTTCCATCTGTTTAAATTCCTGAGAACTCTCTCCATAGAATGATTCAGGCTTTGCCTCCACTACAACAGGCAACTGAAATTTGTGGTTTTATCCTTATTTTTGGTTTTGTTTATTTTGAATCCTGATATTTTGAAGAACTATTGTGAAGAGCATGAGAAGGAAAAGTAGGTTCCTTTCCTGGATCAATTAGTTTTTAGAGATTTAATGAGCTCGGTTCTTTTAATTCATGAATTATTTCTGATGGTGCATCATTCTTTTTAGAAATTTGTAAGAGCTTGAAAGAATGTCACTTGGTTGTCTTAGGCAGATTATTTGGGTAATTCAGCATCTTTCTTTTGGAGTTATAGGGCTCTCCTATCTATATGTTGCTTTAACTATGCTGACCGGATTTAAAATTCTTAATTTGGGTGCCTGGAATATCACCCTCTAGGGTCATAAATGCCATGGAACTACTTTGAAAACTGGAGTTACTCTGTACCATTATCTTAAAAAGAATGGTTATAATAGCTCCCATTCTGATAGTACCTGAAGGCTTACCAGATACTTTCCTCATGACATCTTTGTGACATAGACAAGATCAATATTATCATTCTAATTTTTTAGATTTATAAATATTGGCCAAGAGACATTCAGTGACTTACTCAAGTCATGGCTAGTAAATGTTCAAGTTCAGATTTGAACCCAGGTATTTGATTTCACGGTCAACTGACTAAGCATTATCCAAGGACTATCCAAGTCAATCCCAATTTTTTTAGAACATTGCATCTAACCAGTCATCTGATTAACATTTATTGCCTACCTTGTGCCAGGCACTGTGTTAAACACTGGGGATACCTGAGAGTGGCAAAAGATAGTCCTTGCCCTCAAGGAGCTCACAATCTAATGGCAGAGACAATAAGGAAACAAATATTTACAAACAAACTATATATGGGATAAACAGGAAATAATTAAGAGTAGGGANGGTTCAAATCTGACCTCAGACACTTCCCAGCTGTGTGACTCTGGGCAAGTCACTTGATCCCCCATTGCCTACCCTTACAACTCTTCTGCCTTGGAGCCAATACACAGTATTGACTCCAAGACGGAAGGTAAGGGTTTAAAAAAGAAGTATGAGAAAGACTTTTTGTAGAAGATGGGAGCCATGCCCACTACTTATTGCCTATGTATGGCTTGTCTCTTTCCTTGCAATCACCCTACTTCTACGGCCTCTTGTAATCCCTCCACATTCTCCAAAGCTACTTCCCCTCCAGCTCCTGAGGGCATTTGGCCAACAGAAGACCCCAAAGTGTGGTGAACAAAATCCATGATCTCTAGGCTATGAAGAATTAAGTGTACCTCAGGAACTGTTCCCTCCATCCCATGTCAACACCTAAGAAAAAGCTCCTTAGATAAAGAATTATGCTAGTGATTAGTCACTATTCTAGAGGATGGATAATGACGTTTACCACTCATTTCCTTACTGAAAAGAGATGGGCTCAAGATGCAGAATAAAATATACATTTTTTGTTTTAGGCAATGTGTTTGAAAGGGTATAATTGTTATAAATGCTTTGTTTTTTCTTCCTCTTCCCTGTTTTTTTTTTTTTTTTGTGAAAGCAAGGGGGGTAAACATAAAATTATCCAAAAAAAGGGAAGAAAAGATGATCATTGAAATATTTTTTAGAATTCACAAAAGAGAAACAAGAGCCAGAAGAAATTACAGATGAATAGGGCAACTTTGAAAGTTAGATGCTACAGGTAGGTAGAGGGCATGATGGATAGAGTGTGAGACCTGGAGATGGGAGTTCCTGGGTTCCAGTTTGGCCTCAGACACTTCCTAGCTGTGTGATCTTGGGCAAGTCACTTAATCCTAATTGCTTTACTTCCCTCCTGCCTAGGAATTGATACATTGGACAAAACAGAAGGCAAGGGTTTAAAAGAAAGTTACATATCAAATTTATTACATCACCTAATAAAATTATAATATATAAATAAATATTGATTTTTATTATATTTTCAAAAGAAAGCCAAAGTTTGCACAAAAGATTCACAGTTCATGTACAGTCCTCTTTTCTTTCCTGTTCTTTATAGAGAAATGTTTATTTTATTTGTTTTTTAGGTTCAGAAAAAAACCAAAATAAAAAATCCCATCATTTCTTGGCACAAGTATGGCAACCTTCCTGATAATGGGAAGATGATTATCCTAGTGATAGTTTTTATTTATATAGTACTTTATGATTTAGAGGTAGCACAGCACACCAATAGGGAGCCAGCCTTGGAACCTAGAAGAACTGTTTTTTAAGTCTCTTCAACCTTTAAACCTTGGTCTAAATCTCAGTTTTGACCAAATACTGCCTGTGTTATTCTGGGCAAATCACTGTTAACCCTCAGTGTTCTAGGCAACTCTTTTCCCCCCCAACACCCCCCTTTCCCTTCCCTTCCCTTCCCTTCCCTTCCCTTCCCTTCCCTTCCCTTCCCTTCCCTTCCCTTCCCTTCCCT
>NC_058130.1:80294658-80307329 GCF_016433145.1 Gracilinanus agilis | reverse complement strand
CTCTTCTCTTCTCTTCTCTTCTCTTCTCTTCTCTTCTCTTCTCTTCTCTTCTCTTCTCTTCTCTTCTCTTCTCTTCTCTTCTCTTCTCTTCTCTTCTCTTCTCTTCTCTTCTCTTCTCTTCTCTTCTCTTCTCTTCTCTTCTCTTCTCTTCTCTTCTCTTCTCTTCTCTTCTCTTCTCTTCTCTTCTCTTCTCTTCTCTTCTCTTCTCTTCTCTTCTCTTCTCTTCTCTTCTCTTCTCTTCTCTTCTCTTCTCTTCTCTTCTCTTCTCTTCTCTTCTCTTCTCTTCTCTTCTCTTCTCTTCTCTTCTCTTCTCTTCTCTTCTCTTCTCTTCTCTTCTCTTCTCTTCTCTTCTCTTCTCTTCTCTTCTCTTCTCTTCTCTTCTCTTCTCTTCTCTTCTCTTCTCTTCTCTTCTCTCTCTCTCCCAGTCTGTGGAATACCTGTTAGAACAGGCTTCCATATAAAGATGGCTAAGTCTAGAACCACACCACCCATGAATCATGAAAATGGCACAGAAATGGCACCAAGAAACTCAAGTCACAGAGATACAAGTCTCTGAAAGGGACTGACCCCAAGTTTCTGAGAAACTCGCGCTTTGCCAAGAAACACAACAAGAAGGGACTGAAGAAGATGCAGGCCAACAACGCCAAAGCAATCAAGACCAGAGCAGAGGCCACCAAGGACTCCAAGGTCAAGCTCCTCAGGCCCAAGACCTCCAAGGCCAATGCCCAGTGTGCTGGCCATAAGATGACCACCAAGTGTCCAGGCCCGAGGGTTGGCATCAAAGGTCCAGGCTCCAAGATCACAAATCCAAGGTTGCCAGAACCACTGACCCCAAGGCCACCAAGTCTGACCTCAAGGCCACCAAATCTGGCTCCAAAGTCACTAAATCTGAAACCAAGTATGACACAAGACCACCAAGTCTGATTCTAAGATTTCAGAGCCCAGCGACACTAAGGCTACTAAGCCTGCTGCCAAACCAAAAGATGCTGGGGCTAAAGTTTCTAGTCCCAAGCCTTCAAAGTAGATGCTTCAGGACAGAAGGACTTGTTTAAACTCTAAACCACCACTTTTTCTCAGCCAGGGTATGATTATTCACTATTTTGTACAAATAAAGGAAATGGTGAGTCATAAAATTTAAAAAAATATTATTAGGTTGCAGAGAAGGTATGACTTCCATTGGCAAAAGAAGTCAGGAATTCCTTATATTGGTAAAACCAGATATCCAGTCTTTATCCCTAATCCTCTTTTTTTTTTTTTTTTGGGCTTATAGAGTTAACCTTTCAAAAAAACTCTGTTTTAGGTAGTATAAATATTACCACTTCTGGTTGACATGAAATTGTTCAGAGGTGATAAATGACTTTAAAAAGTCTTCTTCATATGCTTTGTTTTTACATTATACTTACATTACATTTGCAGATTACTCTTACTTTATGAGAAACCTCATAACAAAGTCACATAATTAAGTAAAACTAATAATATAGTGACTTCATCTGAAAGTTCAGGTAACATTTCACATCTGTAATGCCCTCTCCATATTTCTATTACATAAATCTATTTATGTAATAGATTTAATAAATGAACATAAATCTATTATCTCTTCCTTTCACCCTTCACTCCACTGGAGAAAAAAAGAAAAAAGAAAAGTAAGCTTCTTTTCTTTTTTCTTTTTTTTTTTAAACCTTTACCTTCCGTCTTGGAGTCAATTCTGTGTATTGGCTCTAGGACAGAAGAGTGGTAAGGGCTAGGCAATGGGGGTCAAGTGACTTGCCCAGAGTCACACAGCTGGGAAGTGTCTGAGGCTAGATTTGAACCTAGGACCTCCCGTCTCTAGGCCTGGCTCTCAATCCACTGAGCTACCCAGCTGCCCCCTGAAAAGTAAGTTTCTTATAACAAATATGCATTATTGAAAAAAAGTAAATTCTCTTAATGGTTGCATACAAAACTATATATTTTATTTTGTAACCTAAATCTGTTACTTCTCTGATGGATAACAGTTTCATCAAAGATTTTTCTTTTAAAGTTATTTTTTTACAGTATTGTATAAATTATTTTCCTGGTTCTGTGTATTTTGGTCTTCTTCAGTTTTTAAAAGTTCTTAAAATCGTTCATTTAAAAATGCTACTGATGATATATTGTTCTAGTTCTGCTTACTATACTGTATTTTGCATCAGTTCCTATAAGTCTTTGTATTTTTTTGAAATACTTATTTCCCTACTTATCATAGTTCAAAAGTATTTCATCACATTCTTTCATCATAACTTAGCTTTTCCCTAATTGTTGCATTTCCTTTGAATTTCCAGGATTTTTTTTAACTCCATTAAAAGAAGAGCAATAAATATTTTTTATTTGTTGAGGAATTCTTTTGTTTCCTTGGGAGTGAGGGTCTGATGAGTCTGGATAGAACTGAAAATAAAATGATTTATTAGCATTTTAACAAATCTACTTTCACTAATAGCAAATCTGATTTCTATCATATGTTACAATCTTTGGTTGTCAGAACACACAGCCAATCAGCACTTTTGGACAACTTAGGATAGATAAGCCAAGTATTTCCCAAGAGAGAAAAGAGTAGAGAAGGTGGGAGATCAGTCAAGAGAAAGAAAGGGATGTTTTTGGAATTTAATTGGAAGGATTTATTGTCAGAATAAGAAACTATCTCCTGTTCAAGGGCAGGAGACAAGGGAAAGAGACCAAACACTATTCCAACTTAAAAAAAGCAGTCCTTTTGGACACTATAGGGTTTCTTATCCAGTGACAGCAAATAGTTGTTAAAATGGTGGATGAGACTATCCATTTTATCAGATCTTTTTTCTAATATTAGCCGGGATTGCCTTATTGTAAATCCACCAAAATATAGAGATATGATGTGATTTCTATTCTCCACCTTCCCAAACATTTACATAAAAGACCTTTTCCTTTTCCTTTGATCTCTTTTGGGCATAGGTCTAGGACTGCTACTATAGCTGAGACAAAGGGCAGATCTTTGAGTAATTTTTAGTATATGATTTCAAATTGTTTTCCAGAATGGTTGTACCCATAAATATACCTGTTTTCCCACAGTCCCTCCAACATTTATCATTTTCTTTTTTTGTCATCTTTTCTATTCTGAGAGGTTTAAGGTAGAATCTCAGAAACGCTATAATTTTTAATGCTCTATTATTATAGATCTGGGGCATTTTTCATATTGTAATTGGTAACCTGCATTTTTCCTCTGAGACTTGCTTGTTCATATCCTTTGACCATTTATTGATTGGAAAATGAATGTTTTTCTTACAAATTTGAATCTCATCCTTAGATATTTTGGAAATAATGAGAGAAACATCACAAAAACTTCCCCCTAATTTATAGTTTTTCTCTTAGTTTTATCAGATTTCTTTATGGAGAATCTTTTTTATTTTTCTGTAACCAGAATTATTCACTTTACCTTCTGTGATCCTCTCTATTACTTGTTTGGTCTTGAGCTTTTGTCTTATCCATAGATAATTTTTCCACGTTTCTTTAATTTTTTATGGTATGATCTTTCATATTTAGGTCAAATCAAGTAACAGAGCTATCAGAGCTGGATCCAAACCAAAAATTTCTAATTATATGACTCAAAGTTTTGTCAGAATTTGGATTTAGATATTCTTTTTTTTTTTTAACATTTATTAATATACATTTTTAACATGGTTACCTGATTCATACTCCTCTTATCCCCTTCACCCCCCTCCCCGCACTCCCCCCACCCATGGCCGATGCACATTTCCACTAGTTTTGTCATGTGTCCTTGATCAAGACCAATTTCCAAATTGTTGGTAGTTGCATTGTGGATTTAGATATTCTGAGATCACTGCTCTCATGAAATCAGTGCTATCACAGTCAAACATCACATCAGGAAAATTAAAGTGGTATTTAGACAAACTAGTCAAACCTGAAAAAATGTTTCTACACTCATTGCTATAATTATTATTTGTGCTAGGGCATTATAGGGAGGCAAATGAGCCCTTAGAGACCTCAGGATTCAATGTGAATGAAAATTTAGACTAGAAAAGTGCTCATTATAACTTTATCAAAAACATCTAAATATATAGGACCATTAGTGATTAAGGATACATGATGAAAGCTGGATGTTGTGGTAATAGGATGTGGCTCTCTTTGTCTCTTTTTGTCCTTCACCGAGGCAAAATCCAGCAGTTCATTTGAATGTTGAGGGTCTCATCAGGCTGGAAAAGCTATGACCTCTTTGTAGATACTGCTTAAATGTTAGTTGCCACAACAGCTCAGGGGCCCTTTGGACAAAAATGTGGTCTACATTGCTCTGGCTTTTAGCCCTTCTCTGTTTTTATAAATTTGTTTCTTATTGCTTCCACAGAAGTACATTGTTTTCCATAGAGTTAAGTTTCTACTACTTTGGAATATCTCCTTTCTCTGATTCTATGTAAACAAGTGGGACTTAGAGGAAGAAGCAATAGGACCTGGCCAAAGATTATTATAGGAGAGAATTGTAGGGTAGTATCAGGTGTACTGGATTTGGTGTCATCTGTTCTGTTTTTAATCTAGGCTTTGCTCAATTCAGTTCAGGTCCATTAAATTTACACGTGTAAAGAATTGTGCTGGATGTTAAGGATACAAAGACCAAAAATTAAACAGTTCCTTATTTTTTCAAAGAACACAGATATGTACACAGATAATTGGAGAAGTAATTGGACAAGGGAGAGAATATTGAAATTAGGGGAATCAAGAAAGTCCTAATGTTGAAGGTGGCATTTGAGATGACCTTTGGAGGAAACTAAAAATACAGATACAGAGTGAGAAGGGAGAACATTCTAGGCAAGCAGAATACACTTGGGCAAATCAATTAATTTTATGATTCTTAAGTTCTTCATTTATAATATGAAGTACTGGACTAGATGATATCAAAGGTCTCCTTAAGTGCCAAATACTAGTGACAATACATTCTGATCAGATTTTTAACTCATAATTTCAGTTCCTGTGGTCAATTCAGTTGAGTTGGAATATGCTTTTGGGAGTGGGGAAGGAGAGAGGAAAAATTTCTAAGGCATGACCATTTTGTGTGTAGTCAAGGCAGGCAAGAGATAGAGGTCATGGAAGGTAGATAAAACTGATTAAATAGGAGATGGGAATATTCAAACAGGGTAGGATTTGGAATATAGACAAATTTTTGAATCAAATTCTGAACTTAATGGAGGAAAGAGTGACAGAAAGGTCCATAGATGATAGCAATAAAGAAGGAATGGGCTGTAAAGAAGTAATTATTGAGTAATGGGAAGAGAGTTCCAGGTCTGCAAGTACCAACTGGTCTCAATGAGTATGCCCTTTTTTTAGAGGACATGAGAGAAGAGGCAACTACTGGACCTACAGAGTGTGCAAAGGAATATGGTCTCTTCAAGAGAAATTTAGTTTTCTAGATGATGAAAGGAATGTGAGGGACTGGATCCAGGTTGAAAGGGAATTTGTTAATAATAGAAAATAGTTCCAGAGGGCACAATGAAAAGGAAAGGAAGAGGAAAATGGGAGGGGAGGGTTTGGACTGACTCTAATGGGAGAGGACTCTAGGCAGCACCTATTGCTTTCTCTGATGCTTCTTATCATCTATGGCAGCATTGGCAAAGTATTGGCACATGTGCCCAGCTGGCACTCAGGGAGCTGTTCCATTCCCCTTCTTCCCAGTGCCCAAGGACCTTTTTTTTGCATGTCTCACCCCTCTGTTTAGCTGCTTAAAGCAAGCACTTCCTCCCTCTGTTCCCTCTAGTCATGAGGGAGGTGGGGTCCACAGACAGCTGAAATTTGCCCTTTGGACACTTTTGCCAATGTTGTTCTACTGTGTGGCTCAATAGACTAGATGGCATGTAAAGATCAGTTTTCCCTGGACAAGGACCTTGGGGGATTGGCAGCCCTTGGGGACGGCCAAGAGGTCTTTTTGGAAAGAAGGAAATATCCTCCCTTTTTTGTATTATTTCTCATTTTAGTTCTGGCCTCATTCTTGTTTCTATCTGTTTTTGTCACCAATGGATAGATAAGAACTTTGTTTTCAGTTCTTTTCTACGACAAGAAGGATTGCTATAAATATTTAGATATATATTGGAACTTTGTTTCTTTCTTTGACTTTTTGGGGGCATGTGCCCAGTCTGGGATTTCTGGGTCAAAGAATGAGGAGTTTAGTCTATTTCCCTTCATTTTTTTCAACTTAGTATATAACTCTACAGCTTCCTGATTCCAATATAAAACCCCCAATTCCAAGTGACATCTGTTAGCAAATGCTGGCCTGGAGGGGAGAAACATTAGCAGGGGAGCTCATTATTTAGGAGAAGAAAAACAACAATTGACATCCAAGGCCTTTGATGACTAAAATTCTATTTTTTTTTTGGAGAAGCTATTTAGGCACAATCCCCAAGATATTTTTCCTTTGCTTTCTTTTTTTTTTTTTTGTTTTTAAATAAAGGATTCTCAAAGTTGTTTGTGTAGAAGGGGAGGGCTTGTAAGATAGAGTGGGACAGCCAGGAAGAGTTCCTTAAACTCTTAATAGCATGACCAAGATGTTAACAATATTTTAGAGATTGTGAGCAGTTCTAAATGGAAATAAAGTCCAGATATTGAGTGCATCTCTCACACTCCTGCCAAATTGGTTATCTTATAGTTGTCAATTTCTATAACCTCCAAAAAGGCAGGAGGGAATGCTGGGGAAGATCTCTTTTGGAAAAGCTGCTCTTTTCTGGGGGCTGAGCCTTTAGGAAGGGAGTGAATATTTAATTTGTGGAGAGACTATTTCTTTGAGTAAATCATAGATCATTGCTGTATTAATGTACATATATAACTGTGCCACAGGCTGATCTTTCCCTCTGTATAAGTGGAAGTTTTATATCTTTTAGACTTCATCTCCCAAAACTCTCCCCTGGTCCCAAGGTTCCTTTTTTCCCTGTTTGTTTACTTACATCCTTTACGTTATTGTATTAAAGTTTTGGGTATCTTCTCTCTCTATCTCGCTCTTCCACGGGAGTGGGGTTTGGTGAGTGCTCCTTGTTTTTTCTAGCTCTCTAGTTAAATATTAATAAATCTTTATAAATATTATGCTTTGGAGATATTGAATATTAATTTTAAAAATCGACACCTCCTAAATCTTGTTACATCAGTTTTTATGTAACAAATGTAGACACCTCAAGGACAGAAATTGTGCCTTTTCTACATTTTTGTATATTCATGATTTGCCCTTGGAATGGTAGGCAACTGCCAGAATGCTATACTGGAACCCTTCTAACAAGAGTTCTACAGGGCACAGGATAAGCAGGTATCCATATATTTTGATTTGTATCATTGGGAGGGAATTTTTAAAATTATTGCATTCATAGATCCATTAAAGTATGTAATTATATTCAAGACAGCATGGAAAGGCATTTCCTCAGTGGACTAAAGACCACACTTGGACTCAAGAGAACTTGAGTTCAAATCCCTCCTCTGACAAATACTATCAACACAACAATTCTTGAACATGGTAGGCACTTACTAAAATACTTATTGGTCGAATATCACTTTGTAAGCCATTTAACCTCTCTGTGTCTGAGGCTATCATCTAAGGTCTGGCAGAAGGAGTTTATTTGCTAGAAGATCCTCATACTGATGAATTCACTCATGTAGAATGTGAAAAAGAAAGCAAACAGAGCAAATCATAATGCCTTAATACATACTCTAATTAACTGGTATAAATATGGATGTTTTCCCTAAAGGAAGAGATCATAACCCATACAATACCTGTTTACACTTTAAAACTCTTGTCCGTAGACATCAGTCAATTAGTCAGCTAGCATTTATTAAGCAATTAATATGTGTCAGATAAGTGGGAATACAAATTCAAGTAGAAATAAAGACAATCCTTTCCTAAAGGGACATATTCTGATGGAGAAAGAAAACTCATTAAATGAATCTGGACCACAAATATACATGTGGGAGTGTGTGTGGTGGGAGACAAAGGTGTTGGTCAAAGGGCATGGTAGAGAAAGACCAGGGTTTAGCCTGGAGAGTAATGATAGATGCATGATGACCTGTCTAGGTCTTTTCCTTAAGTGGAGGTTCTAGGTTCTAGGAGGTTCTAGGAGGAGTATAGCCCATCTAATTAGAGGGAGAGGATACAGGGATGGAAGACACTTCTAATGTGTGAATTCCAGGACTGGAATAAGGCTTTGTGATGAAGAGCCCGACCATGGTAGAGAAATACCATCGTGTAACCTGGGGAGGAATGAGACATGGCAAAACCTTCATGATCTCCTTAAATGGAGGCACTTGGAGGAGCCACCCAATGAGAGGGGGAGAGGCTGAAAGGATACAGGGAAGGCTAGAAGACAGGCTGGGCTATAATTATGCTTAATAAATGTTTATCAGTTGGGTTAAATCAGAATAGGAGATTCATTTTGGTACTTCACAGTTTTGCTTTTGTGATGAGTTCTTTTTCTGACATTTGTTTGAAGCATGTCTGGGTCCTCAAATTCTCAAGACCACCAAGGAATGGGGAAGGATTTGGACTTTTTGGAAGACATTCAGGAGCTTGCCCGAGGCATTTCAGAAACAATGGAGAAGGCAATTGCTTTACAGAAACTTTGGATGGAAGGTTCCAAGTCATCAGGTGAGTGGTCCTGGAGTTAATTTGAAATAAACTTTGTTTAATGGATCCTTAATTATATCCTATTGCTCAGAAGCTATGGGGGAGCAATGGGGCCACAGAAAGTAGATAAAGTTAGTATCAAGGTTAACTACCTCATGAATATCCATGATGAGACTCCTAGGGATGGCCTAAAAATACATTCCCTTAGACAAGTTGTAAAGTTTCTTGAACATTTACTCTTTGCTCCTTACTTCATAGATTTGGAGAGGCCCTAATCCTTCCCAAAAGCTTTAACTCAAAAGTGTTAAAGTTAAGTCAAATATTGACCTAGAATCTTTGAGGTATTCCGATGTAATCATAGGATTTAAAGCTGAAAAGGCCATTGAAGATCCCCTACCCTATTATCTTTCTTTTATAGATTTAAGAGTCTGAGGCCAACAAGGCCATCTTGTTCAAGGAACAAACTGAGATGTAGGAAAAACTCTCATCAACTTAGAGGCTATCTTTAGTTAGGCTAGTTGGAGGTTATCATTATAGATGGGGGTTTTCCAATCAACCAAGGAAAACCATCTTCAATATGTTGATTTCTTCCTCAATATTTCTCTGTACGTCCCCCTTTTGTACACAGCCGTAACCCTATTTTGGGCTCTTATAACCTCTGGAATAGACTTCTGCAATAGCTTTCTAATTGGTTTCCTTGTCTCAAGTCTTTCCCCATTCAATTTGCCCTCCACTCACCTACCAAAGTGATTTTTTAAAATTGTAGGACTAACCATATCACTTCCCTGTCCAAGAAATAATAGCTCGTGATGGCCTCCAGGATCAAATGTTAATTCCATTGATTGAGCTTTAAAATTCTTTACAATCTGGAGTCTGCTTTGTGGGCCAGGACATCAGTGAAATATTGGGGCAACTTAAGTTAATTTCCATATTCCTACACCATCAGCCAGCATTGTTTTGAGCCAAGAGTAGATCTAATTGTAAGCTTCTTGAGGACAAGGACTGTGTTTTCTTCATTTTTTTTCTTACTATAGTGCTTGACACACAGTGTAGACTCAATAAACTTTTATTATCTGATAGATTGATTTTTGCTCTGTTGGGAAGTTTCTCAGCCCAGAGATCCTAAGATCCTCCTGAAGGGTAATTCCTTCCACCTACATCCGTTTAGATAGAAGTCAATAAATCAGGAGCCGAGGCTAGATGGCTAGCAACTCCTTAGAACAAATGGAGAATCAGACATATATATATATATATATATATATATATATATATATATATATATATAGGGTTATCCACAGGAGGCGAAAGGAGCCTATGGATTGATGCATTTGCCCACTCAATTTTCTTATTTGGGATGTTGAGTAATAGGGACAAGATATTAGATGACTTAGGGAAAGAATGTCTTAACCTTAGGATCAGTTAGGTGGCACAGTGGATAGGATGATTGGCTTGAAGTCAGGAAGACATCTTCCTGAATTAAAATCTGACTTCAGACAAGAACTAGCTGTGTGATCCTGGGCAAGTCACTTAACCCCAATTACTTAAATTTTCTCATCTATAAAAAGAACTGGAGCCATGCCATGCCCCCATGCCAAAAAAACTCCAAATGAGGTTGCTAAGAGGCAGACACAGCTGAAATGATTGAACAACAAAATTCTTAGCCTTGGGCTGTAACTTGTTAACCTTGGTGTTGCCCAACATCAAGTTTGATGGGGTTCACGTGTTTTCCTAAAGTTCATTTCAGCAGCCTATCTTGGTGGGAGGAGGTGTCTCCAGTAAATCTTATCAGAATGCCTAAGTAGGAACTGAGGTTTAAGTTAATAATGGCTCTCTTTGGGAAGGAATCAAAATTGAATACAGATTGAAAGTCTTGTTTCTGTTTACACAACCCAACAAGCTATATTTCTTTACCCTCTAAGGCTACCATTTTGGGGGGAGATGTTATATATATATATATATATATATATATATATATATATATATATATATAAAATGAGAAAGGGGGAAGTTGGGTGCTCAGTGGATGGAGAGCCAGGCCTAGAGATAGTAGTTTTTGGATTCAGATCTGGCCTCAAACACTTCTTAGCTGTGGGACCCTGGACAAGTCACTTAATCACGGTTTCCCAGTTTTTATTGCCCTTTTGCCTTGGAACCAATGCACAGTATTAATTCTAAGACAGAAGGTAAGGGTTTAAAAAATAAAATGAGAAAAAATTTCTTGCCCTGGTGATGGTGAGCAAAAAACCATGTAAACATATATTTATTATTATTATTAATTATCATCATCATCATCATCATCATTTTGAGGAAGAAGGAAAGGGAAACTTAGGCAATCAGGAAAGGCTCTCTATGGAAGACAGTACAGAAGCTGAGTCTTACTGGCCCCTGGATTCTAAAGGGAGAATAAATATTCTTGGCTATTTAGATTTCTACTCCAGTTCAAGCTCATGTCCATCTGTGTGACCTCAAGAAAGTCACAACTTCTCTCAGTCTCCATTTTTTCATGTATAAAATAGGCATAACATTTTCTCTATTATCTCAGAGAGTTGTAACAAAAGGATGAGTTTAAAATAATATTAAATAAGTATGAATTTATTATTATCAGAACTATTATGTCTGAGTTTTGAGATCATAAATGCACAAAATCCTAAAATTCTACAGCTGGAAGAGATAAAGTAATGGAGGCCTAGGAAGATTAAGTGATTTGTCCAAAGTCACACAGCTGACAAGTGGCCCACATGAACTTTTAAACCCTTAGCTTAATCAATACCAGGTTTCCCTGCTTTCACCATTCCATCAGAATCCCAAACTAATGATCATTTTATATAGAAATGCAATTTTCAGAAAATATTTGTAAGAAAACTATGTCTTGAAGGAAAAAGAAGAAAGAACTACTTGCCAAAAAAGACATTATGTGTTATTGATGGAAAAGGAAATAGTCTATCAATAACTGAGTTCTCAGGACAGCCTAATATTTCCATGAGGTCCATCTAATAATGTCTCAAAGTATATGGAAGAAAATCTGTAATAATTTAATTTCCTATGTAATGGATTTACTGTATTAGACCCCATTAAGGGTCATTCTCTTTTTATAAAGTTTACTTCCCAATTTTATGTTAAATTGCTACTTAAAAGATAAAAACTAAAATTTTCTATGATAAAATTCCCATTTCTGTCCCACTTTATACTGTTAACCCACACAACTTCCAGTTGGGCATATAGGATTTAAAGCTAATCAAGAATGGAAAGTAATTTCTTCCTCTTCATTACACTTACTGTTCTCTCTCCCTAATCATTTTTTCCCTGAATCCTTCCCCCCTTCAAATCTACCATTCCTCATAAAATAATCTGTGACATTCTCCAGAAATTTTTGGATGATTTTTCTACTGAGCCATCATGGGAACATAGAAAGAGTGCTTGAATTGGAGCTGTAAGAACTGGGCTTAAATTCTCACTGCTATTTATCACCTGTTGGATCTTGGGCAAATTATTTACCTTTGCTAACATTTTTTTATCTATGAAAAGAAAGATGGGTTTTTGGCTTATGAGGTCTCTTTTAGTTCCAAATCTATAATCCTCAGTGTTTTTTTTTAACACTTTTATAGTCACATTGTTATTAACTTTAAAAAGGTGACATTCTCATTAAAAAAATTATCAATGATTTTTGTCCTTATACCTCAGTCATTTCTGGAAACTGTTCTCTCTTCCCCTCCAAATGGGCTCCCCCTTGTAATGCATAAAAATAGCTAAGCAAAAATATACATATAGTGATTGCATATGCAACTCTCTGTGCTAACAGTCCTCTTTCCACTCTACTGTGAGGAGGGAGGTATATTTCATTAACTGTTTCTTATAACCATCAGTTTTAGTGGCTTTAGAAATACAAAGAATTAGAATCCCTTTTAGTGGTCTTTTCATTTAAATTGTTATAGTCATTTGTATGTATTATACTTTGTGATTCTGTTTATTGCATTCAATTTAAGTTCATATAAGTCTTATATTTCTCTGAATTCTTCATATACATCCTTTTTTTGTGAACAATAAACTTTAATTTTTTTCATATTATTTTATATATACA